>NC_062214.1:125247232-125560468 GCF_902686445.1 Sciurus carolinensis | reverse complement strand
CCCCCCATTATGTGTCATCATTCGCTTATCAATGAGATCATTCGTCTTTTGGATTTTTGAGATTGGCTTATCTCACTTAGCATGATATTCTCCAATTTCATCCATTTGCCTGCAAATGCCATAATTTTATCATTCTTTATGGCTGAGTAATATTCCATTGTATATATATACCACAGTTTCTTTATCCATTCATCAATTGAAGGACATCTAGGTTGGTTCCACAGTCTGGCTATTGTGATTTGAGCAGCTATGAACATTGATGTGACTGTGTCTCTGTAGTATGCTGATTTTAAGTCCTTTGGGTATAGGCTGAGGAGTGGGATAGCTGGGTCAAATGGTGGGTCCATTCCAAGTTTTCTAAGGAATCTCCACACTGCTTTCCAGAGTGGCTGCACTAATTTGCAGCCCCACCAGCAATGTATGAGTGTACCTTTTCCCCCACATCCTCTCCAACACCTATTGTTGCTTGTATTCTTGATAATCACCATTCTAATTGGGGTGAGATGGAATCTTAGTGTAGTTTTGATTTGCATTTCTCTTATTACTAAAGATGGTGAACGTTTTTTCATATGTTTGTTGATTGCTTGTAGATCTTCTGTGAAACGTCTGTTCATATCCTTAGCCCATTTGTTGATTGGGTTATTTGTATTCTTGGTGTAGAGTTTTTTGAGTTCTTTATATATTCTGGAAATTAGCGCTCTATCTGAAGTATGAGTGGCAAAGATATTCTTCCACTCTGTAGGCTCTCTCTTCGCATTGCTCATAGTTTCCTTTGCTGAGAGAAAGCTATTTAGTTTGAATCTAAGGGATGTCTTTCCTTTTTAAAAAATATTTTTAGTTGTAGGTGTACACAATACCTTCATTTTATTTATTTTTATGTGGTGCTGAGGATTGAACCCAGTGCCTCACACATGTGAGGCTTGTGCTCCACTGCTGAGCCCCAGCCCCAGCCCTCTTTCCATTTTTTGAGTTCTTCAGTTTCTCTCATCATTGTTTTGTGATTTTCACTGTAGAAATCATTCACTTCTTTGTATTAATTTATTCTAGATATTTTATTATTTTTTGTAGTTATTGAAATGAGATTGCATTCTTGATTTATCTCAGCTATTTTTTTTTTGGTGTATAAAAAAGTTACTGATTTTTGCACATTGATTTTTATATCCTGCAACCTTACTGAATTTGTTTTGGTTCTAACAGTTTTTTGATGAAGTCTTGAGTTAATCTTCATATCCTTCTCTGTATATCCTTATACGTAAAATCATGTCATCTGCA
This sequence comes from Sciurus carolinensis, assembly GCF_902686445.1. Classification (NCBI taxonomy): domain Eukaryota; kingdom Metazoa; phylum Chordata; class Mammalia; order Rodentia; family Sciuridae; genus Sciurus; species Sciurus carolinensis. The sequence continues at coordinate 125,559,196 of NC_062214.1, read as the reverse complement.
AACAAGAATAATTTGACATCCTCCTTCCCTATTTTGATGCCTTTAATCTCTTTCTCTTGCCTTATTGCAGTGGTTAAGACTTCTAATACTGTATTAGGAGCAGTGAAAGTAGACATCCTTATCTTTTTCCTGATTTTAGAGGAAATGATTTTAGCTTTTCCTTATTTAACGTGACATAGGCTGTGGATTGTCAATTATGGCCTTATTGTGTTGAGATACATTACTTCTATACTTAATTTTTTGAAGATTTTTATCATGAAGGAATGTTGAATTTTATTGAATGCTGCATTGCTTGAGATGATCATATGTGTTTTATCCTTTATTCTGTTAATGTGATGTATCATGTGTGCTGATGTGTCTATATTATATCATCGTTGCATCCCTGGGATAAAACTCACTTGATTGTGGTACATAATCTTTTTTTATGTGCGGTTGGATTTGCTTTGCTATAATTTTTTTGAGAATTTTGCATCTATGTTAATTAGGGATATTGGTCTATCTATAGTTTTCTTTTTTGTTGTGTTTTTATCTGGTTTTGGTGTCAGGGTAATGTTGACCTCATAGAATGAATTTGGAAGAATTTCCTCTCTTTTAATACTTTGGAATAGTTTGAAAAGAACCAACGTTAGTTCTTTAAAAGTTTGGCAAAAGACTGGGGAAGTAGCTCAGTTGTGGGATGCCTGCCTGGCATGTGTGAGCCCTGAGTTTGATTCCCAGCACTGGAGAAAAAGTTTTATAAATTATAGTAGCAATGCAATCCAGTCCTGAGCTTTTCTTTGGGAGACTTTTATTGTTGATTCAGTCTTGCTATTTTTTATTGTTTTGTTCAGGTTTTCTGTGTCCTCAGAGTTCAATTTTGGTAGGTTCTATTTGTCTAAAAGTTTATCTATTTCTTGTAGGTTGGCATATAGTTGTTCATAATAATCCATAATGATCCTCTGTATTTCTGTGGTATCACTTGTAATATCTCCTCTTTTTTTGAACCAGGGATTGAACCTAGGGACACTTAACCACTGAACAACATCCCTAGCCCTTTTTTATTTTGAGACAGGGTCTTGCTGAATTGTTTAGGGCCTCACTAAATTCCTTCGGCTGGCTTTGAACTTGAGATCTTCCTGCCTCAGCCTTCAGAGCTGCTGGGATTACAGGTGTGCATCACTGCACCTGGCTCCTTTTTTGTCTCTGATTTTATGTATCTGGGTCTTCCCTCCACCCCGCCTCTTGTTGGATAGTCTAACTAGAGGTTTGCAAATTTTATTTTTTCAGAAATTCAACTCTTGTCTTTGGATGTAGCTCAGTGGTAGACACTTACATAGCATGTGCAAGGCCTTGGGTTCAATCTGGTGTGAAAAATAAAAAAACAACACTCTTGTTTCATTATCTCTTCTATTGTTTGTAGTCTCTGTTTACTTATGCTCTGATCTTTGTTATTGTTTTCATTCTACTAGCTTTAGATTTGATTTGTCTTTGTTCCTCTAGTTCCTTGAGTTGAAATCATTCTGTGTTTTTGTTTTGTTTTGTTTTGTTTTTTTTGGTTGTTGTTTGTTGTTATCGGTATTGTGGATTTAATCCAGGGGTGCATTAAACCTCTGAGTTTCATCCCAGCCCTTTTTTATTTTATTTAGAGACAGAGTCTTGCTAAATTGCTGAGTCTGGCCTTGACTTGAAATCCCCCTGCCTCAGCCTCCTGAGTTACTGGAATTATGGCATGTGCCTCCGCACCCAGTTGAAATCATTCTGTTTTATGACATAGACACTCATAGTTGTGAACATCCCTCTTAGTTCTTTTGCTGTGTTCCATAGGTTTTAGTATATTATTTTTATTTTCATTTAGTTAATAAATAAAAAAATTGTCCTTTTACTTTCTTCATTGACCCATTGGTCATGCACGATAATATTATAATTTTCCATGAATTTGTGTAATTCCTAAAGTTATTATTTTTTTGATATTTTATAACAGCTTTATTGAGATCTAAATCACATGCTGTGAAATTCACTGTTACAAACTATATAGTTCAGTGGTTTTTAGTATATTCACAATATTTCGCACCATTAATTCCAGAATACTTTCATCCTCTTCCCCAACTTTTCCCCATCCTCCAGCCCCCAATACCAATGTACTTTCTGTCTCTATGGGTTTGCCTAATCAGGACATTTCATATAAATGGAATCATGCAATATGTGGCTTTTTTGAGTGTGACTTCTTTTACTTAGCTTAATGACTTCAAAGTTCATCCATGTTATAATATGTGTTCTATTTATTTTTATGGAAAATAGTACTTTATTCCTTCTCATGGTAAAAATATTCCATTGTGTGGATATGCAGCATTTTTATCCATTCATTAGTTGATGGACTTTTGGGTTGTTCCTGCTTTGGGTCTACTGTGAATAAAGTATTTCATGATTTTTAAAAATTGAGATTAGGGCTGGGGAGATGGCTCAGCTGGTAGAGTGCTTACCTCGTAAGCACAAGGCCCTGAGTTCGATCCCCAGTACTGCAAAAAAAAAAAAAAAAAAAAAAAAAAAAAAGAAAAAAAAATTGAGACTAAATTCATATAACACAAATAATCATTTTAAGGTGTGCAATTAAGTGGCATTTAGTGTATTTACAATGTTGTTCAACCACTACCTCTCTACTTTCAAAATTTTTTAAGCAAACACTCTGTAATAATACCACATATCCATTAAATAATTGCTTCCCATTTTCCCTACCCTCTGACAACTATTAATCTGCTTTCTGTCTCTGGATTTGCCTGTTTAGGACATATAATATGATTTTTTTTTTTTTTTTTTTGCAGTGCTGGGGATTGAACCCAGGGCCTTGTGCTTTCCAGGGAAGCACTCTACCAACTGAGCTATATCCCCAGTTCTGGACATATAATATGAAAAGAATCATATAAGATGTGATCTTTTTTTATCTGGCTTTTAAAATTTAGCAATGTGTTTTTTTTTTTTTTTTTTTTCTGAAGTTCCTTTATTCTTCCCTACCCACCTTCCACTATGGATCAGCATCCCCTTATCAGAGAAGACATTCGGCATTTGGTTTTTTTGGGATTGGCTTATTTCACTTAGCATGATATTCTCCAGTTCCATCAGTTTACCTGCAAATGCCATAATTTCATTCTTGTTTAAGGCTCCATTGTGTATATATACCACATTTTCTTTATCCATTCATCTGTTGAAGGACATCTAGGTTGGTTCCATAATTTAAGCTATTGTGAATTGAGCTGCTATAAACATTGATGTGGCTATGTCAATGTAGTATGCTGATTTTAAGTCCTTTGAGTGTAAACCAAGGAGTGGGAAATCTGGAATGGTAGTTTCATTCCAAGTTTTCTTAGGAATCTCCATACTGCTTTCCAAAGTGGTTGTGCCAATCTGCAGTCCCACCCACAATGTATGAGTGTACCTTTTCCCCACATCCTCGCCAACACTTATTTCTTGGTTTTTTTTTTTTTTTTTTTTTTTTTTTTTTGTGGTGCTGGGGATTGAACCCAGGGCCTTGTGCTTGTGAGTCAAGCACTCTACCAACTGACCTATCTCCCCAGGCCCCTCTTGTATTCTTGATAATTGCCATTCTGACTAGAGTGAGATGAAATCTTAGAGTAGTTTTGATTTGCATTTCTCTAATTGCTAGAGATGATGAACATTTTTTCATATGTTGAGCGATGGTATTTCTTCTTCTGTGAAGTGTCTGTTCAGTTCTTTAGTCCATTATTGATTGGGTTATTTATTTTTCTACTGGAGATTAGTGCTCTACTGAGGTGTGTATGGTAAAGAGTATTTCTCATTCTATAGGCTCTTCATGTTATTGATTGTTTCCTTTGCTGAGAAGAAGCTTTTTAGTTTGAATCCATCCCATTTATTGATTTTTTTTTTTTTTTTTTAAATAAAGCATGAACATTGTCAGTGTTTATTCTTAGCCATACAATCTTTCTTCTCAGATGTAGGCTACAATATAACAATTTTCCCTCTAGGGCATGACAGAAACTTTAAATGTGTCTACCATGGGGCTGGGGGTGTAGTTCAGTGAGTGGTGTGGTGGAGCTTACCTAGCTTGTGCAAAGGCCTGGGTTCCATTTTCCCCATCATCACCACCACCAAAAAAAATTCTGCCCTGATATAGTCACTATGGAAAACGGTAGTGATTTCTTAAAATATTTAAAAATCATATGACCCATCAATTCCACTTCTGGATATATACCCAAAAGAATTGACAATGGAATCATGAAGAGATATTTGTACACTTGTGTTCACAGCATCATTTACAGTAGACAAAAAGTGGAAGTAACCCAAGTGTCTATTGATGGATGAATGGATAAAGAAAATGTGGTATATACATACAATGAATTTTTTCATCTTTAAAAAGGAGAGAGAGTCTGATACGTGGCACAATGTCATTGACTCTTGAGGACATTATGCTAAGTGAAATAAGCTAGTCACAAAAGGACAAATGCTGTATGATTCCATCACATGAGGTAAGTAGAGTAGTCAAATTCATGGAGACAAAAAGTAGAATGGTGGTTACCTGGGGTGGAGGGAGGGGGCAGTTGGGAGATAAAATAGAGTGTTCTGGAGATTGGTTGTACAACAATGTGAAGGTACTTAATAGTACTGAACTATATACTTCAAAATGGTTAAAGTATGGACTGCAAGTGTGGTTCAGTGATACAGCACTTGCCTAGCATGTGCCAGGCCCTGAGTGTGATCCCTAGTACCACACAAAAGAAAGTAAATTTAATGTACGTGTATTTTACCATTTAAAAAATTCTTTTTAGATGTCAGGTTTCAGCAGAGCACAGTGCCACACACCTGTAGTCCCAGCTACTAGGAGCCCTCAGCAAGAGGATCACTTGAGCCCAAGAATTCGAGGTCAACCTGGGCAACTCAGTAAGACCCTGTCTTTAAAAAAAAAAAAAAAAAAATGAGTACCATAGGCCAGAAACTGAACTGGAGGAAGGAAGCATGAATAAGTTGCATAGGAGAAGAAAAGGCAATGAGGTGGGCTGATCATGGGAAGAAAAGTGGGCTTATGAGCCTTCTGATTGCCAAGATCTAGCACTTTGCCTTTTTTTTTTTTTTTTTATGCTTTTTTTTTTTTTTATTATTGTAACAAATGGGATACATGTTGTTTCTCTGTTTGTACTTTTATTTAAAAGTTTCACTGCTGCAAGTTTTAAAAGAAACAGATGATTACAAGTTTCAGAACATCAGCTTGGGTAGAGCCCTGTTCAGGATACAAAATTATAAAATTGCTCCTGCTTTTGCAAAGAATGTTAGACACAAGGCAGAACCCTTCTGTGAAAAGGGTGGTGAGAAAGGAGAAATTAGGAATAGTTTCTATGCACACTGTATTCTCCCTGGAGATTTTTTTTTTTTTTTTATTGTAAACAAATGGGATACATGTTGTTTCTCTGTCTGTACATGGCGTAAAGGCATACCATTTGTGTAATCATAAATTTACATAGGGTAATGTTGTTTGATTCATTCTGCCATTTTTTCCCTTCCCCCCCTCCCCTCCCACCCTTCCCCTCCATCTATACAGTCCTTCCTTCCTCCATTCCTGCCCCCCTCCCTAAACCCAACTCCTGGAGATTGATGGAGAAAAATAATTCTGGAAAGAGTAACCTTAATAGATGAAAATATTTTGGAGTAGGAGGTATAGGTTAACATTGGGAAGGTGAGATAATGCCCATCATTCTCAAAAGTATGCCACGTGTTGAATCAAATATGATATCTAATTTCTTCCTCAAGGTAATACTCTAAGGAAAACAACCCAAGATATTTAGGAGTCCTAGATTACACAACCAGCTACATGCGTCTAAGTGTAAAATTTTGGTTCCAGAGTTATGATTTGAATTCTCTCATAAATAAATCTCTAAAAGGACAAGAAGCAACAAGGAGGATTGAATTCAGAAAAAGGGGAGGGACCATTTGTTGATTTTTAGTTTTACTTCTTGTACTTTAAGAGTCTTGTTAAGGAAGTCAGGTTCTAAGCCAACAAGATGAAGATTTGGGCCTACTTTTTCTTCTATTAGGCACAGAGTCTCTGTTCTAGTGCCTAAGTCTTTGATCTACTTGGAGATGATTTTTGTGCAGGGTGAGAGATAGAGGTTTAATTTCATTTTGTTACATATGGATTCCAGTTTTCCCAGCACTATTTGTTGAATAGACTCTTTTCTCCAATGTATATTTTTGGCACCTTTGTCTAGTATGAGATAACTGTATTTATGTGGTTTGTCTCTGTGTCTTCTATTTTGTACCATTGGTCTACATGTCTGTTTTGGTGCCAATACCATGCCATTTTTGTTACTATTTCTCTGTAGTATAGTTTAAGTCTGGTAGTGTGATGCCTCCTGCTTCACTCTTCTTGCTAAGGATTGCCTTATCTGTTCTGGGTCTCATTTTTCAAATGTATTTCATGATTGATTTTTCTATTTCTATGAAGAATTTCATTGGGATTTAATAGGCATTGCATTGAATCTGTATAACACTTTTGTAAACAAATGGGATACATGTTGTTTCTCTGTCTGTACATGGCGTAAAGGCATACCATTTGTGTAATCATAAATTTACATAGGGTAGTACTTTTGGTAGTATGGTCATTTTGACAATATTAATTCTGCCTATCCAAGAGCGTGGAAGATTTTTCCATCTTCTAAGGTCTTTAATTTTTTTTCTTTAGTATTCTGTAGTTTTCATTATAGAGGTCTTTCACCTCTTTTGTTAGATGATTCCCAAGTATTTTATTTTTGTTGAGGCTATTGTGAATGGGGTAGTTTTCCTAATTTCTCTTGCAATGGATCTTTTCACTTATGCATAGAAATGCATTTGATTTATGGGTATTGATTTTATATTCTGTTACTTTGCTGAATTAATTTTTGAGTTTTAGAAGTTTTCTGGTGGAGTTTTTTGGATATTCTAAATATAGAAACTGTCTAAAGTTCTTATTGTTGATTTCTAGTTTATTCTATTTGGTTAGAGAAGATACATGCCATGTTAGATTAGTGTTACTATAATAAAATACTTGAGATAATCAACTAGAAGGAGGAAAGTTTTATTTTGGTTTGCAGCTTTGTGGATTTTAGTCCATGGTTAGTTGGCCTGTACTTCTGGGCCTGTGGTGAAGAAGTGCATACTAGTGGGAGCACATGGTAGAGGAAGCCTGTTCACCTCACAGCCAGAATGAGAGGACAAGGAGGAGCCAGGCTCCCCAATATCCCCATCAGGGGCATGCCTCCATGTGACAGAAATTTTCCTAAGACTGCCTCTTAAAGGTTCCACCGTCTTCCAATAGTGCCAAGCCTTTAACATGTGGACTTTGGGGGGAATCTCATCCAAACCATAGCATCCTGTTTCCAGTTTTTTTAATTTGCTGAGACTTGATTTTTGGCTTACTATATGATATGTCTTGGAGTGTGTTTTATGTGCTGATGAAAAGACTATGTATTTGCAATTGTTGGATGAAATGTTCTGTAAATGTCTATTAGGTCCATTTGGTCTTCAGCATAGTGTACTGTTTCTTTGTTGATTTTTTTTTTAATTAAAATTTTTTTTATTTTTACAGACTGCATTTTGATTCATTGTACACAAATGGGTTACAACTTTTCATTTCTATGGTTGTACACAATGTAGATTCACACCATTCATGTAATCAAAATATAGATAGGGTAATACTGGATTTTTTTTTTTTTGGTCTGGATGATCAATTCTTTGATGCAAGAGTTGAAGTTGTGTGTCAAAGTCCAAACTATTATTAGAGTCTCTTTCTCCTTTTAGGTTAATAATGCTTCCTTTATTATAACTGATGCTTAATACTTACAGTAGTTATTTCCTCTTGTTGAATTGATTGCTTTAGCATTATATAGTGATCTTCCTTGTCTCTTTATGATTTTCTTTTTGGGGGCAGGATCTTGCTATGTCGCACAGAGTGACCTTGATCTGGGCTCAAGTGATCCTTCTGCCTCAGCTTCTTGAATAGCTTTGACTATAGACACATGCCACTCTTCCAAACTTTTTAATCGTTTTTGAATTAAAGTTTATCTGATATAAGGTATAGCTACTCCTGCTGCTTTGTTTTCCATTTGCATGATACATCTCTTTCTATCTCTACTTTCAGTCTCTCTAATGAGGTGAGTTTCTTTTTTCTTTTATATTTTGGTGGTAGTACTGGGGATTGAACTCAGGAGAGCTCTATCCCTCAGCTATTTCTCTAGCCCTCTTTTAATTTTGAGACAGGATCTCATTAAGTTGCCAAGGCTGGCCTTGAACTTGCGATTTTCCTGCCTTAACTTCCTGAGTCACTGGGCTTATAGGCATGTGCCACCTTGTGTGACTGAAGTGTTTCCTGTAGGCAGCTTGCATGAGTATTTCTTTGGGCTAGAGTTTTAAAACTGTCATTTCAATCCATCTCATATGTAAAATATTATTTTTGCAGTGCTTGGTAAAATATTTAGATCTGAACATTCAGCAAAGCCATATTGGAAGTGTTGAGAGGATGATCCTCTATAGCCCCATTCCTCAGGTGCCCCTGTTCTGGAAAATGTACTTCTAGCCTGGGAGACCCAAGGACCTTGGAGATGCTCCTATCTATGAAGAAGCTCAAATGTTCTGTCAGTTTAAGGTACAGTAGCAGCAGAAGTGGGGTATGCAAGAATTTGGCAACAGGTGCAGTTGCTCACTGGATCAGCTCTTTCCTGTCGTTCCTACATTCTCTTCTTTTTCAATTTTTTCATTGCCCCATTTACTCAGCTTCCTCACCAGTCCCCCTGTTTTTACTTTTGTGTAGATAATTGTCATTTTTTCTGTGGGTCTTCCTGTGTTTTGTTTGTCCATGTGTATAGCTCAGACTCATCTCTGTGTATGGAGGTTTGTCATATGTGGCAATAGTTGGGGTGGTGGAAGGCACTGCTTTGTGTAGCAAGAGAATTTTCCCCTAAGGTCTTAAATGTGATCTATAATTTCTCTCTGATCACTTGTGAATAATCTTGTTCACTGATGAAACTAATTTCAGGCTCTGTTGGTTTAGGGGCCTCCTCAAATGTGTGGATATATAGTTATGTATCTTGTGTAGAGAAGGATCATTCCATCTAAGTCATTTTTAAGATTGTTTCATTATCTTTGGCACCAGAATTCTGTTTTAACTGTTTTTACTGACATCTCTTTGAAACCAATATTCTATTTTCTTGTTTTCATACTTTGACATTTCTTTTGGTGACTAAGGATCATTGTTGTACATCTCAATTCCTGTATGACTATGAGGGCTTCCCAGACCACTGGGGAAAAAAAAATGTTTGCTTCCTCAGTGACCTCAGACTGCTCACCTTATTCTTTTCTGGTTTCTATCTGCGTCATCTCTGACATCTATTGTTCCTTGATTCTGGTATTGTTCCTACCTTCACCGGTCACCCCTTTTAACCAGCTTCTTTTAATTTAGGAAGAGATATACTCAAACCTTTGAATACCCACATATACATACATATACCCTTGCAAGAATACATACAAAGTAGCCACTGTCATGAGTCTGCAGAGCTCCCTAGTGAATAATAGACATGGGGTTTTGTGGGTGGACTTGTGGTATGTATTTAAGACAACTCTGGTATAGTGATGAATACACAAGACTTGTGTTTGAGCCTGAGTAGGTTGCTGTGAGAATGAAATAAAATTCAGTGAAGTTGGGCACAGTGACACATGCCTACTGTTCCAGCTACTCTGGAGCCTGAGGCAGGACGATCTCTTGCGCCCACACATTTGAGACCAGCCTGGGCAACATAGTGAGACCCTATCACCAAAAACAAACGAACAAATAAAAAAAAAGATTCAAAAAAACCCATAATTCATTACTCAAGTGTAAAGTATTAATTATTACTATGTTTAAAATTATTCTTGCTTGGCTACTTGTAAGCATTTTCCTTTTCTTACTGCTTGGCTTTCTTCTCAGTGATCATGGTTAGATAATGAGATATACTGCTATACTGCATATCTGGACTTTGTTCTATCTTTAATAAGTTCAGAGAAACATGGAGATCTGGAAGAAGGTTCAGAAGGGCAAACAGATTGTAAGAATTTAGTGACATGTATGATTCATGGGTTTATTCCTTCAGCCACTGTTTCGTAAGTCCCTAGCACAGTCAGACACTGAGACCTATGAGGATATTCTCATTAGCCTAAGTGAAGACTTAGGCTAAATCTTTAGATTTAGTAAGAGAAGGGCGTTATATAAAATTTCCATTCATTCCCTCCCTCAGGAAGCTTATCTGTAAGGTATACTATGTAGTAGTTATTTTACTTTGTGCTAGGAAATAAAAATAATATATGGCCCTTTCCGTTCAAGAACTCATAGTCCAAGAGGGAGACAGATATGTTATCGAATAATTGTCATAATATAATAAGTGCAGTCTTGGAGGCACTATAAGAGTGAATGGAACAACTTTATTTTTGTGGGGAGAAGAACTTTGGAAGACTTCACAAATAACATGATGTCTGAACTGAATTTAGTAAAGATACAAAACTGTCTCCTAAAATTTCTGAGGGAACTGCATGTGCAAAGATGTAGAGGTGCAAAAAGGCACAGAATATTTAGGGAATTCTAGGTAGTTGGTATGGTAGGAATGCAGGGGGGAGAGGACTGAGGAGGTGACCCAGGTGAAGAGGGTTTTACATGGTGCCTGAACAGGTTGGGCTTGATCTTGAAGGCAGGGGAAGCTGTTGACTTTACACAGTGGTGTGGGGGTGGAGGGGGTTGGAGGTATTGAAATGATCAGAACTGGTTAGAAGGAAAACTCTGAAGGGTGGGAGACCTGCATTGCAGAGTAGCCTTAAGGAACAGAGATGAGATGGATAAAAAATAGTTACAGTGTGAATTTCTAAGACGTGTGCTCCTCAGAGGTGAAGAGAAGGGTTTGAACTTATATAGGTGGGGGGTGATGAGGCCACCATCTGAAATAGGGGATGGGCTGAGTGAAGAGGCAGAGGGGTCATCTGGGACTTGTGCTGCCTGTCTATGTGAGCCTTCCATTAGCAGTGTTTTCCTTTGGTCATCATGACATAGGCAAGTCATTTTGTCAGCAACTTAGTCACACTTACTCAAAAAAGAAGTTTGAATGCTAATACCAGTTTATTTGTGCACAATGGTAAGCATGCGTGTCTAATTTATAATAACCAAAATGCATGTGTTCACTGTCAAGGCATCCTCTTCCTGGAGCCATCGTCACTGGGAAAGCAATCTTGTAATTGGGAGGTTGCTTGCAGGATGTGGAATTGGAACAAGAGAAGAACTTTTGACTATTAGAGAAATATTTACTGAATGTGCTGGACTCTGTAAAACATAAAGCTGAAAGATCATTTGCAGTGTGGCAGAGGAGTCAGGCAAACAAAGTGTCAAGCTCAGCACACAAGATGGGTGCCAGGAGGGGTGGAGAGTGGCTTATTCAGGGCGTGTAATGTCCGCATCAACAAAAAAATGAAAGGAGTTGAGCTGGGGAAAGGTCTCTCCCATGGTTTTAAGGCTCTGCTCCACCTGGCTTCTCTTTTCAGACTTCTGTTGTCCTTGCTTTATCTGTCCCATCTATACTGGCCATTTTGCTTTTCCTGAAATTTACTTGGCATGTTATAGCCTCAGGGGTTTGATACTTGTTTCTTTTGCCAGGAAGGCTCTATCTCCAGATGCTCGCAGAGTTTATTTCCTCATTCTGTTCACCTCTTTACACAAATATTACCCCATCAGAGTCCTATCTCAAGAGGTCACTCCTGGGATGTGGGTGTAGCTCCCATCTCTTTTCTTTTCTTTTCTTTTCCTTCCTTCCTTTTCCTTTCTTTCTTCTTTCTTTCTTTTTCTTTCTTTTTCTCTTTCTTCTTCTTTCTTTCTTTTTCTTCTCTTTCTTTTCTTTCTTTCTTCTTCCTCCTCCTCCTCCTCCCTCCTCCTTCTCCCTCTCCTCCTCCTCCTCCCCCTCCTCCTCCCTTTTGCAGTGCTGGGAATGAACCAGAGGCCTTGCACATGCTAGGCAAGTGCTCTCCCACTGGACTTTATCCCCCGGCTTCCTGTTTTGTTTTTCCTTATAGTATCCTTACCACATTACATTAATTAGCATTAATTGTTTACTTGTTTACAGTATGTCTTTGCCTATAGGATGTAAACATCATGAGAGGAAGAACTTTGTTCTTGGCCCGCCTGGTGGTGCACAGCTGTAATGCCAGCAACTGGAAGGCTCAGGCAGGAGGATTGCAAGTTTGAAGCCAATCTCAGCAACTTGGCAAGACCATGACTCAAAAATAAAAACGGTTGGGATAAGCTCAGTGGTTAAGCACCCTGGGTTCAATCTCCAGTAAACCTCCCCCACTCCCCCTCAAAAAGGACTTTTTTCCACCTGTTCTGCTAGGTATACAGTAAATAGCTGTTGAATGAAGAAGGAGGCAGAACATTGTGGGCACAGAGAAAGGCAATGTATGGGTACAATGTGAGAAAAAATATGGGGCATGGTGTATTCATGGGGGATTATGGGTATGAGGGGACAAAGGGCAAGGGCTAAAGCATGAGTCATACCATCCTTGGAGGGTTTAGATTTATCTTAAAGCATATAAGAACCAATGAAGACTTTAAGCAGGAGAGCAATATAACTAGATTGGAATGTAGGGGCTGGATTCCAGGCAGACACACCATTAGGGAGCTCCTTTAGCAATCCAGGCAGCAAATGATTAAATGTCTAAATTAGGGCCATGGCAGTTGGGGTAGACAGGGGAGAGATCTGAGAGAAATTTAGAATTTATAATTAGAACAACCAATGAGATATATTAGAATGTCAGGTATAAGGGAGGAAGTTGTTGAAGAAAGCTTCCACTAGTATGTCTTTTTGTTTGTTTTTTGGTGCTGAAGATTGAACCCTCATGCATACTAACCATGTGCTCAACTGCTGAGCTATATCTGCAGCCCCATGGTCTCTAAGTTCTGAACTGGTAAGAGCTGTACCTCTATTATGAGCCACTGTATCCTCAGCAAAGAAGTAAGAGGAGTTTGTTAAATATTTTTGTGGTTTTTTTTTTTTTTTTTTTTTTTTGTTGTTACTGGGATTGACCCCTGAGGAACTTTACCATTGAGTTATGTCCCCAGACCATTTATTTTTTATTTTGAGGCAGGGTCTCACTAAGTTGCTTAGGTCTTACTAAGTTGCTGAGGCTGGTCTTAATTTGTGATCCTCCCGCCTCAGCCTCTGAGCCACTGGGATTATAGGCCTACATTACCATGTCTAGGATAAATATTCTTTGAATAAACCTGGCATGGAAATATCCACCTGTAGTCCCAAACTACTTGGAAGGTTGAGGTAGGAGGATCCCTTGAGTTCGTAAGATTGACACCAGCCTCAGCAACATATTGAACCCTGTATGAAGGAAGAAGAAAGGGGAAAAAAAAAGAAGAGATGAAGCTTTTGTTTGGGCAACTGGTAGGTAGTGGTATAATTATTTACAGTGAAGGGGAGGATGACCTCATGTCAAATTTGAATTTGTCGAATGGTAGCTCATTTTAAGCTTAGAAAATACATAGGTCTGGAGATTGATATTCAACCCAAATGTTCATGAAGCACTTGCCTTGTTCTATGCACTAGTCATTGTCTTCCTGGAGCTGTGTGTGTGTGTGGTGTGTGGTGGTGTGTGGTGTGTGTGTGAAAGAGAGAGAGAGAGAGAGAGAGAGAGAGAAGAGAGAGGGGTGCCAAGTGGGAGGCGGCATGCACACCAGGGGTCAGGATGGGTACCTTAGTACAAGATTACAGTGAACTGTGGTGAGCATTGTGATTTGCAAGGCTCAGGAGCTTCAGAAGAACATTTCCTAGCCCAGGATTGAGCAACTCCCTTTAGAAGCTTAAACTGACACCTGTATGGGGAAGAATTGATCAGCTTGAATGGGAAGAGAAGTGTTTCAGGTACCAAGCACAGAATATCCGAATGCCTGAAGGCAAGAAGAAGGGCATCTTTGAGGCAATGAAGGGATTCAAGATGGGCTGATGGGATTGTGTTGGAAATGCTGAGTTGGCTTGCAGAGGTAAATGGGGGTTGAGGGATAGGTTGCTCAGGACTTTATAATCTGTTTTATTTCTTAATGCTGTGTAACAATTTGCCTAAAATTTAGTGGCTTAAAACAATAGTCATTTTATTCTTTCATAATTTCTATGGCTCAGAATTTGTGAAGGGCTTAGTGGGGCAGTTCTAGCTCAGGGTCTCTCATGTGATTGTAGTTAAATAGTGGCAGGAGCTAGAACAGGAGGCAGTGAGAAGATGGAAACTATCTGGTCTTTTCTTCTTAAGTTGCCCCAGGGCCTTTCCATCTGGTCTTTACACCTGGACTTGGTTGGCTTCCTCACAGCCTGGCAGCCTTAGAGCAATCAGACAGCTTACTTAGCAGCTGAAGTCTTCAAGAATGAGGATTCTGGGGCTGGATATAGCTCAGTGATGAAGTGCTTGCCAAGCCCCTGTGCAAGGTCCTGAGTTCAGTCCTCAGTATCAAACACACACACACACAAAGTATTTCAGCAACAAAAGTGGAAAGTTGCATCATTTTCTGTAACAGCCTCTGAAGTCACGTTGGTGTCAATCCTGCCATACTCTATGTAGGTAGAAACATTCACAGAAGATCCCCCAGTATCAAGAGGAAGGGTACAGACCCTATCACTTTAAAAAAATGGTACATTATACTTATAATTATATATAACTGTTTGTTTTATGCATTTGTACATGAACATCAGCCTTTTGGTGGTGCTGGGATCAAACCCAGGGTTTCATGCATGTTAGTCAAGCACTCCACCACTGAACTACATCCCCAGCCCTCAGACCCTACATCTTAACAGATGGAGTGTTAAATTCACATTGTAAGAAAGCATGTGGAATGGGAGACATTGTTGAAACATCTTTGGAAAATATACTCTATCATACAAACCATATTAAGAATTTGGTGGAAAAAAATCTTAGATTTTTCATTGTCTTAGGAGAGTGACATTTGCATTTGTGATTTAGATTTTAGAGTGATTTTTTAGAATGATTTTTTTTTTTTTTTTAAGTATGTAGGACTGAAAGCAGAGAGACCAGTTAGGAAGCTGATCTCAGTGAGAAATGATGGTGGCTTGAATTAGAATCATGTTTGGGATAAGGGGACTGGTTAAAATTTGCTTATAATGAGATATTAGCAGATATGTTGATTAGATGCTCAGATTTCTAACTTGGTAAATGGGTGAATGGTGATGTCAATTACTCATATGGGGAACACTGAAGAAGCAGTAAGTTTGAGAGAAATTGATGGGATCAGTTTTGGATATGTTAGTTTGATGTCTAATAGGTGGTTGGATATTTAGTAGCTGGTTGGGTGTTTCTGGAATCGTAATAGTTGACTGGTGATATTTTTGGGAATCATTGTCATATATTAATTGAAACCATAGGAGCAGATAAGATGACCTTGGGACAGGTTGTAGAAAGGGAGGACAAAGGGCTGAGGATAACGTTCTAAGGAATATCAACATTTGAAGGATAGGCATTCTACTGAATGATGGAGAAAGAACACCTATAGAGAGGAAGGCAACTAAGAGATAGTGGGTGGAAGAGAGTGATTTTGATTTGAGAAGGAATGAATAAGCAACAGTGTTCAATCTGCTCAGAGGTAAAGCTAGATAAGGATTGAGTGTAGCTGATTGTATTTACCAACAGGGAGGTCACTGGTGACTTCTCATACGGGCTTTCCTCTAAGGCAGTAAATTTCTAGATGGTAAAGGTGGAATCAGATTTCAGAAATATCATTTGTTCATCTAGCAAAATGTATTCAGTGTCTACTGTGTGACCAGTTCTGGGAGCTCAAGAATGTTGGTTACTCAGCTCTGCCCTTACATAATCATTGCAGATGGGAGAGACAGACACACAAACCATTCTGATGCAGTGTATTCGTGTGTGGGGGAGGAGCATAGAGCAGCATCTCCAGGGAGATGAGTTTATGCTCACAAGTAGCCTTTTTGGAAGACTGTTAAGTCAGATAAGGAAATGCCATTTGGAATTAACAGATTCCAACAAGGAGAACAACAGAAGAAAAGGGGAGAGGACATCAGACTGCATTGTAGAGATGAAGGAAAGGAAAGGAATATAGGTATGCTTTTTAGAAGATTGACTCTGGGAGGCTCGTGGGTGTACCTCAGTGGTAGCTAGCACCTGGGAGGTCCCTGACTCAATCTCAGGCACAACAAACAAACAAACAAACAAACAACACAAGGGGAGGGTTGCTATTAAGTTGGAGGGACCAAGGTTGAGGGATTTTATAGTGAAGACTTAAGCCTGGGGCTGGGGAGATAGCTCAGTTGGTAAAGTGCTTGCCTTACAAGCACAGGGCCCTGGGTGCAAAAAAAAAAAAAAAAAGGCTTAAGCCTACCTTAGGTTGATTGGGAAGTATGTTTCTGGAAAAGTCTGAAATAATACCTTCTGCATGGTTGGCATGACTGGGTGCCCTAAGTCAGCATTTCTCTTCCTTGAACAGTATAGGGGATACCATCATCCCTTTGTGAGGGAGCAGTGCTCAGTGGTTGAGAGCATGGATTTAGGCAGGACTGGGTTTAATCCTAGATCAATTGTATTAGCTTCAGTTTCCTTTTCTGTAGAATAGGTCCCTGTCTCCTAGAGATATCATCTATATTTTTCCCATATTTTCAGGTTTTTCTATTCAAACAGTGACGATTTCAAGAGAGCAAATGTAGTTTTTGCTCCTTACTATCCTTTGGCAGGTGTAGTCTCCCTTTACAACTGTTGAACCACAGCCCTAGATAATCTGGTATTGCTTGCTAATAGACCTTGAAATCATTTACTGATTATTGCTTAGATAAGTTTTTTGTTGCTATTTGTTGCTATTTGTGTTGTCAGGGTGATCACATGCTGCCCTCTCTTCCAGGACTACTGTCTCCCCTTCCCCTCCCCAGCACTCTAGCCTCTGTACACTCAGTCCAAATAGCAGTGGTCCATGTGCCCACCTGTACCCTCTTCACTCCCCCTGACTATGTGGGTTACCTCTTAGTTACTTTCACAGTGCCCAATTCTTATAATAGTCCTTGCTCACTTTTTTTCATGAAAACTGCAGTCTGGGTCTTAACTTGGAGCTTGCATAGGGCTTGAAACACAGTGGGTACTCAATATATGTTTGTTGATTGAATGAAAGAATGGGTGAGTGAATTGTGTCCTGAAGGAAACTCGCTGTCCTGTCTAGTCTAGGGTACTAGCAATGGTTGCTTTTCCCAACCAAGGAGATATGCAGAGAGGCCCTCTTGAAACTGGTTATTTTGGCTACTCAGAACTCTGTGGATTACTCCAGTTCTTTGCAGGTAGAAGTGCCTCCATTACCATAATTGGATTTAATCCTGCTCCTAGTCTTATATCCTCACATTAATTAAGGAGGTATGTGGTGTGGTGAAATCAATATAGGCTTTGGAACTGGCCACTGACTGAGTGGCCTCAGTTTTTTCAGTTTTAAAGATA
Source organism: Sciurus carolinensis (assembly GCF_902686445.1). NCBI lineage: Eukaryota > Metazoa > Chordata > Mammalia > Rodentia > Sciuridae > Sciurus > Sciurus carolinensis. Next base: position 125,541,709 of record NC_062214.1, on the reverse strand, counting down.
ATAAAACCTATTCTGCCGAGTAAGTTAGAGAATGTATATAAATATGTAAGGGACCTAGCACATAATTGTCTGTCAAAAATGGTATCTACCACTGCAAATTATATTCACAATCATATGCATCTTATTAATTTCTAAAAACTTTACTTTCCACATTCTGTCTTTGGATGAATTTAAAAATTAGTTTTAATTTTGAAAACCTTAGTGATCAGAATAAAATGCTGAGACTTCTTTCTTGTTTTTCAGGAGAGGTGAAACTTTTATTTTGGCAGAGTCAGGAATAGGTGTCTAGAATTCCCATCTCCATTTAAATGTCCTTTCCTCAGAGCAAAGGTGTTCTAGAAGGCTCAGTGTTAGCCTGGGTGGGTGTTTCTGTTCTTGTTTCGCCATTCTTGCCCATATTGCAACCTACTTATTTTGGTCAAGTTGTTTTGTCCTTTTTAACAGGGCATTTTATATCTGTGCCTTCAGTCTGCCTTTGTACCAGTTGGACAACAGTAATTATTCAGGGTTCCCTGAAAAGAGTACTGTTTTTCTTTTCTTTTCTTTTCTTTTCTTTTTTTTTTGATACCCAGGATTGAACCCAGGAACACTTAACCACTGAACCACATTTCCAGCCCTTTTGATTTTTCATTTTAAGACAGGGTCTTGCTAAATTATTTAGGGCCTTGCTAAGTTGCTGAGGTAAGCCTTGAACTTGTGATCCTCCTGCCTCAGCCTGACTTGCTGGGATTACAGGTGTGTGCCACCACTCCTGTACAAAGTACTGGTTTTTTTGGGAGCAGGCAAAGATTCTTTGTGTTCTTGCACTTGGCTCTAGTGAATTGCATGTACTAAAAGATCTTCAGTGAATATTGGTCAGATGCATACACAGGATATGATTCCAGATTCAACTTGGCTGAGAAGGGCAGTTCATGCTTTTGGTTCTCATGGTGATGGCTGAAGGGCTAAGGGTGTGCTGTGGAAACTGGGCAGATGGGAGGACAGATGCCTCATCCTTAGTCTCGCTAGGGCTGCTTGTATACTGTAAAGGACTTTGGATCCCCTTGCATGTGTGTCTGAGAGCTTTGACCACATGTCCTTGTGCAGCTTTTCCTGACCAGAAAGGCTGACCTCTTGTACCTGTGGCTACTGAGCTGGAACAACCAAAAGTGGGACCTCCAACTGATTTCTGTCCTTTGAACCTTCTACTTGGATGCTGTTTACTTCTGTCAGAGGAGTTTTCCCAAGAGCCATCTTAGGTTGGAGGCGAAGTCATGTCCCATGTTCACCTTAACAAATAGGCTGGCACTAGAACCTTGCTTGGGTCCTTTCTAGTGTGGGGTTAGTGTGAACCTAGGAACAAGCTCTTCACAGCAGTGAAGGAAGTAGTACTGGTTTGGTCCTCAAGGCTCTTGGGGCCTCACCCTGGGTGGTGTCCTTCACTTTTCTCTTTACCTCAGAAACAGCTGAGGGGTAGCCTAGAGGAGTTTGGGGAGGGAGCTAGGGACAGTGGGTCCTCACCCTGACTGTACATTGCATTTATCTATGGAGATTAAAAACAAAACACAACACTCATCACTCACTTCCTGACTACATGAATCTGAACCACTGGGAGAAGAATGGGAATTGACTTGGAGAATGAGAATCAAGGAAGAAGGAAAAATTAATGCTGAGGAGAATTGTTGGGGGTTCTTGTATCGCAGGAGGTGGGAAGAGCAGTACTTACTTGTCATTGTGCTTCAGAATCCTCTGGGGGGAACTTTAACAACATGCCGATGCCTGGGCTCCACCCAGAGTTTTCAACTTCATTGCTTGGGCTGGCACTCCAGCTCTGGACCAGCTTGCCCAGGGATGCCAGTGTGCAGTCAGGATAGAGGATCTTTGAGCTAAGTGATTAGGCTTGTTCTGATTACAGTTGCTGTGTAGTGATTATTTTGTTAGGTGGTCACCTCAGGTAACCTGTCCAAAGCAGGCAGATCATCAGACTGCCCTGAAAACCCTGTCTCAGATCTGCTTAATCATAACTTCTGGGGGAACCCTGACTCTGCAGGTTAACAAATTCCTCAGGTGATTCTGATACCCACTCAGGTTCAGTTCAAGTCCTCAGACCCTGAACCTATCTGAGCAAATAATATGGATCCAATTCACAGGGACTAGCTGGCTTTGAGAAGGGCACAGAGGGGGTTGTTAATATAAGAACTGCTTAGTACATGGCCTCCTTGCTCCTTCAGAGAGGTCAGAACGACTGCAACTAAGTGCTAACTGATTTCCAGGAAGGACAGCAGGAGGGGTCCAATCTAGTGACCCATAGGGCTTGTACTTGGTGTCTCTTCTTGCCGGAGGCTCTCATCCATGATGTCTGAGTATGCAAAACAGTTCTGTTACCTGAAAAGGAAAAAGAATTTGAGGGCCCTCTACTCTGAGAGAAAGAACAGTACCTCCGGGAGGGTGGTATATCTTGGGTATAGAGAGTATCCCAAATCAGCATTAGAAAAAACCACTGGGGAGAGAAAAGAAGGAAGAAGAAACCTAAAATCTCTGGGTTTGGGCAACAGATAAGAGGCTCTTCCAGAGAGCTTAAATTTGAACTTTCCGAGGAAACAGCAGTGGAAGAGTGTTCTAGAGGTCTCAGGCATTCACAGCCTGAGCGTACCAGATAAGGGGCTTGGCTGTTCTCCCTGAACAGCCAATTGAGTGTTCAGTGAGCCTCTGACTATACACAGACCAAGCCAAATATAAAGATTGCTGTTTTTCTGAGCAACATGTGATAAACAAGCTTGCTATCCTTCTGCTGATTACTGTAGGATGAATGATGTCACTACCCAGAAAATGTCTGAGATCTGTCGCTGATGACGTTGAAGTTCAAGATAGTAAACTGAATTTGACACGAAACCATTCATCTCTCTCTGTCAGTTGAAAGCTATGTATATGAAAGAATAAAGAATGAAGACCAGAATATCGATTGTCTAGAAAGATGGACTTGGGGCATGTTTCATAGTGATTAGGAGGGCTGTGTTTATTAAGGCTTAAAACAAATTTTAGAGGCAAGGAGAAAAATGCAGAGATAAAAGAAAAATCTTAATATTTTGGAGGCTGTTAGGTATTACATAGCAAGAATAATAAAGGTGAAGGAGTTAATCAGTAATGCGTTTGGAGAAAAAAGGATAGAAGATCAGGAATGAAGTTTTGGACTCATATCTACAACATTACAAATAAGGCTAATAAATATATTAGATTTTCAATGCATGGAGAAACAATTTCATAGCTAGTATGATATTTGATTAGAATATGATACTGAAAGAGGATACTTTGTTCAAAAGGGATAGATTTGCTAGAACTGGGATGTAATATATCAAAGAGAGATGGACTTGTATGAGAATCTGGTTGTTGCTTTCCTCCTGACAAGGTCACCCAGGGCCTTGTGCATGTTGGATAGCAGTTCTGCCATTGAGTGCTACATCCATAGCCTCTTTACAAAATTTTTTTTTTTTATTTTGAGTGTGGCGCATTGGCACACGCCTGTAATCCCAGTGGCTTGGGATGGCAAGTTCAAACCCAGCGTCAGCAACTTAGACCCTCTCTCTAATTAAAATATAAAAAAAGGGCTGGGTTGTGGCTCAGTGATTAAATGCCCCTGGTTCAATGCCTGGTACAAAAAATTTTTTTTTTCTGAGAGCAGATCTTGCTAATTTGCCTAGGCTATCCTCGAATTTGTGATCTTCTTACCTCAATTTTACAGGCATGTGTCACCATTACCTGACTCAATATCTTGGTATACTAAAATTTCCCTTTCTTTGCGGTCAAAAGAATCCAAATGTTTTAGATGTATGCCTGTAATCCCAGCTACTGGGGAGACTGAGGCAGGAGGATCACAAGTTTGTGGTCAGCCTGGGCAACTCCAGGAGACCCTGTCTCCAAAAAAAAAAAAAAAAAAAAAATGTGGGGATATAGCTCAGTGGTATAGCACTTATCTAGTATGTGTGAGGCCCTGGGTTTTATCCTTAGTACAAAACAAACAGACAGACAAAAAAACTAAGACCTTCCTTCTTTATTTTCCAACATCCGTAATGAATACTACACCTAATACTGCTTTCAGGTCCCTGCCTAAAGGGAGGGTTTCCTTTTACACCTGAACAGAAGTCTTTCCTCTGTCACTGAAGAGATGCAGCCCTTATCTTAGAAGGTACACAGATGCTAGCCTCTGTTAATTCTAATGTGCTCACCATGGAGAGAATAATTATTAACATGGTGCTGTTGGAGGGCTCTTATGTTCCATTTAGGACACTTTCCTTTCAGGAAATAGTACATGAAAATAAATTCACATCCTGAGGGATGAAGCATGATAAAGAGAACAGGATAAGATAAGAGTAGAAACTAGTAGAAGTCTTATAATTGTGGTCCTATGTTGTATACTGTGGGGGTTTCTGCCATGCCCCACATGGATGAGAAAAGGGTTAACTGCCAGAGGACAATGCTGACTATAAACCAATCAATTACCCATAAACTTATCTAATCAATAAATACTCAAGAGCCCATACTCTAAAAATGAGAGGGGGCATGATGGATTGGGCCATACCAGATCTGGCCTCTAACAACATGGAGTAGCCCACCACCCCTTTATGTATAGTCACACAGGTAAAGGGGCCTGGACCTGGAGGGGCTTCTGTGATAAACAGGATGGGGTGGAGTTTGGGGAGCCATTTTGCTCAGGGAAACTATCATATAACCAGACAGTGAATCACTCCCACACAGGTGATCTGGGACAATCCTTCATAGCTGCCATTTCCTGGGAGTCCGGCCTTAGTGTCTCATGGCTTAACCAAGTCTGATTCTGCTAGATAAGGATGGCTCCCCACAGCACACCATCAAATCAGAAGATATAAATATTTTGCTTTCCTGATTATAAAATTTGTACAAAAGGGAAAATAGTCATGATGGAAGGTCAGCTTTGAGCATCTTTTGCAAGAGTTGCTTTCATTCTGTTAGAAGTGGTACCTCTATATATTTAAAAAAAAAAAAAGAATTTATTATGGAAAACTAAAAACACATACAGAAGTAGAGTGAATCATGAGATGAACTTCTGGGGTTCAAAAACCAATATAAATAATTGACATCATTGTTTTATATATGCTCCCATTCATCCCTTACTTACCCCGTTGGATTATTTAAAACAAATCTAAGGTATTATTACCATTTGACTTTTAAAGGCTTCAGTGTGAATTTTTAAAGAATAAGACTTATTATTTGGTGCTGAGAATTGAACCTAGGGCCTCATGCATAGGAACTTATTATTATTTTTTTTTAACATAATCAGGTAAAATGTGGAATCCTTGTGAGGAAGTGACTATGCTTGCTGAATTTGTGTCTCCTAGAAAAAGAAATTCTGGGTTTCCTCAGAGTTGTATTCTAATTTTTGGGCAAAGAGATTACGAAAATCTCAGGGAAAAGAACTATAATCTCATAGCTAAAGATGTAAACAACAAAACAAAACAGAAGATTTTAAAAAAGAAATTCTGATAAAATAGTTGAAAATAATCTTATTTAGAAGAATAGGAGACATCCAAAGAAACCAGTGTGATTGAAGAAGGTGCTTTTTTGATGAACTTAGATTTTTAGAAACAAGATTCATGAGAGATGTTTAGAGATTTAGCCAAGGCTAAATGCAGGTATGTCCCAGAACTGCTAGAAGAATGTCTAGAGGTTGATGCCCAGCAGGGACTGAGTTCTAAAGAAGTGACTGAGGACAATAAAAGACTCTGAGGGGCATGCTCATATGAGAATGGTAAGCCAGGGATGTACATTCTGGGACAATTGGTTCTAAGATAATAGATGGGAGAAAGGAAGAGGCCATAGGTTTCATTTTCTCTTTACAGTTCTCTATCAAGCAGGAAGATTGCTCACCTAAAAAGGATTCGGTAAAGTGGTTAGGCCAATGAAAAGAGCAAAACAAAGAGAGTTGAGGACTAGTAGTAAAGCATGTCATTGCCTTAATATTTTTAACTACCTAGTTGCAGACAAGTGGACAGAATTTATAGGTAGATGAGATCACAGAATCACTCACTACTAGGTATCTTCAGGATTCTGGAGAGCAGGAAGGGTGTGTAAAGGAAGTGGCTGAAAGATGTATTAGTTTCCTCTTACTGCTGTAACAAGTTACCCCTGATTTATTATTATTTTTCTTTTTTTATTTGTTCATTTTAGAATGTATTTTGATATATCATACATACATGGAGTATAACTTCTTACTTTTGTGGTTGGACATGATGTGGAGTTAAGCTGGTCATGTATTCATATATGAACATAGGAAAGTTATATCCAATTTATTCTACTGTTACCGCTGATTTAATGACTTAAAATAACATGTATTTATTATCCTACAGTTTTGGAGCTCAGAAGTCTGAAATGGATCTTACTGGTTTAAAGACAAGGTGTCATTAGAGCTGTATTCTATTCTGGAGGCTCTAGGGTAGAATCAGTTTTCTTGCTGTTTCCAGCTTTTAGAGGTTCATGGCCCCCTTTCATCTTCAAAACCAGAAATAACTGGTAGAGTCTTTGTCATATTGCATCACTCAGTCTTTGACCCTTCTGCTTCCATTTTCCATCTTTCCATTGGGCCTGCCCTATTTTAAGGTCATGTGACTAGCAATCTTAATTCTGTTTACAAATTTAATTCTCCCTTGCTGTGTAATATAATATGGTTTACTGGTTCCAGGTTTTGAATGTTGACCTCTTGGTGTATACATGTGCAGGGATTATTCTGGCTACCACAGTGATAACCCAGCCTTGAAAAATGTAATTTCTGAACACTTTGGACTGATAACTCAAAGTTGATTCTTGCCCAGATTCTAGGCTTGTTGGTTAAACACCATTAGTAAAGTGTAAGAAATGGAAAGGAAGATCTTTAGTAACCTGTATGAATTCGCTGAGAACAAGCCATGCGAAGCTACTCTCTTTTGGGGGTTTAATTTTAATTTTTTTCTGTATAAGTAGTGTAATATACAGAAGGCCCAGTGTAGGGGGGTTCGGCCATGTCCAGTGTGGATGAAGGAAGGGATTTCTGTCGGAGGACAGTGCTGGCTATAAATTAATTACTAATAAACTTATCTAATCAGTAAACACAAGAGCCAATAATCTTTTTAAATAGAAGGGGATGTGATGGATTGGGCCATACCAGATCTGGCCTCCAACAAGCTGGAGGAACCCACCTTAAACTTTATTTGTAGTCACATAGATAAAGCGGCCCAGACTGGGAGAGGGGCTTCTTCTGTGAGGAACAGGATAGGGTGGAGTTAGGGAAGCCATTTGCTGAGAGAATTAGCATTTCCTCAGGGTTGAGCCACCTCTGTACAGGACCGCCTACTCCCCGGCTGCCTGAAACAGTCTCTTATGACTGCCGTTTCTGGAAGTCAGACCTCTCCATCCCATGGCTCAGCCAAGCCTGTCTCTGCTAAACATGGATGGCTCTCCACAGCCCAGTGCATAAATCTTATACTTCTCCCAGTCTCTGTCTCCACAGCCCACACAAAGGGGAATCACTGTTCTGATTTCTAGTAGCATGGATTTGTCTGTATTTATATAAATGAGCATAAACAGCATTCACTCTTTTGTATCACACTTGTTCATTTAATACTTTTGAGATTCATCTGTATTTTTGTCTGTAGTTGTAGATTGTTTATTTTCACTGCTATTTAGTATTCTACCACTGTATAATTTAATATATTCTACTGTTGATGGGCATTTGGGTTGTTTCCATTTTTGACTATTACAGGGTGTTGCTATGAGCATTTCTAGCATAATATTGTATTAATTGCATTGAACAATTTGATAGCATCATAAGGTTGTTAGAGCAGAGACATGTATATACAGAATTCAGAGAGCTTCTTGGAAAACTCATGATAACTTGATGACGAGAATAGATAAAATTCTAGGTTCAAGGATATGGAATAATGACAACATAGAGGAAGTTCTATAGTGATAGACTTTAGGGCTCTGCTGATCCCAACCAATATTTTTGCAATGACTTTTGTGAATACTCAGAAGTTAAGATAATTGAACTTATAGATTTCACAGAATTGAAGAGATCTGAAGCTGGGTGCAATGGTGTACTCCTATAATTGTAGCTACTCAGGAGGCTGAGGCTGGAGGATTGTGAATTTGAGGCCAACCTGGGCTACTTAGTGAGACCCTGTCTCAAAATAAATTTTAAAAAAGGGCTAAAGGGCCAGGAGTGCAGTTCAGTGCTAGAGTACCCCTGGGTTTAATGCCCAGTACCTCCTTGCACCCAAAACAATGGAAACTGGGGATGTGGCTGCTGGTGGACTTCTGGATAAGCATGCACAAGACCTGGGGTTCATTTCCCAGTACTGCACAAAAAAGGGGGGCACAGTTTGAACTAATAATAATATAAAGGGGGAAAACTTATTTGCAATAGATGGGAATGATGCATAAAGACTCACAGAGGAATTACTTAGTACTAAGTTACTAAGGATAAATATAAAGTTCTATATCTGAAATTAAAAAAAAATTGCTTTTAAAGTTTCAGACAGTGGGTAGGAGAGGAGGAACTCAGTGTGAAGTGGGGGAAACAAGTTGTAGTTAATGAATTCAGACTGTGACTCCCCTGTCTGCAACAATATCTGGAGTTCTCTGCATGGGGTCTTGAGTTTCCAGGGAGACCCTGACAGTGAAGTAAATGCAGAGGATAGTCCTGGGATTGTGAGTGGCCTTGAAGCCATAATTGCCCCACAAAGTGTTAAAGAAACTGGGTTTTTAGCCAAAAGAAGGGAAGAGTCAAGTGCACAGGATATTAATCTTCAATGCTAGGAAGGGCCATTATGTGGAAGAGGGTTTAACTTGATCCTGTGTAGCCCCAGAGGAGAGGTCTAGGACAACTGGGTAGAGTTGGCTTAGTGGAAGGGAAAAGTTTGGCTTAGTGGGAGGAAGTGTTATAGATTGTCTTAAAAATGGAATGAGTGTCTACTAAAGTATTGAGGTTTTATACTTCAATATAAAGTATAAAACTTCAATATAAAGTATAAAGTATGAAGCAGAAAATGGGATAAAATAGCAGCTTAAGTTGTGTTTCATTGTTATGTATTTAAAGCTAATGATGCTGGGAGTATTGTGGGTTTAATGTCTTTTTCAGGGACTATTTAGTTTGAGTATCTAAACTAAATCTAGGCATTGATCCAGGGTGGGCCTTCAGGCATTGTTCTTTTCTGGATCAACCTATCTGGATTTAAGTGTAGAGTTCACACTGGGCCCTAGTGGCAGAACTAGACTCCACATTGGGTTTGATGATCCATTCAGAAGCATCTCTTCAGATGTTATAGGAATGACTCTTCACATCTTCTTCTTTCTTCTCCTGGGGTTAAAGCAGGAGTAGAGCTGTACTTGGGTCAAGGGTTTTAGATCATTTAAGGCCATTCTCCTGTGGACTTGGCCCAGTGTTGGGTGAGGATTGAATTGCTCCTAGAGGTAGAAGGGTAAGGCATCTGCATTCTAGAGGTTAGCATGCAGTTGCCTCTATATTATTCTAACCCCATGGTCCCCTTCTGTCTCTGATAGAAGCAGGAGGTTGGGCTCCACTTTAAGACTTATATATTTGACTGGGCTCTGGGGCTTCTGGTCATTTGTATCCTGAGGCAGGGAACAAAGAGCCTGGTCAGCAGTGCTGTCTGCCATATACATTTCCTGCTCCCAGGGCCAGGAGGAAGCTGGGCTCTGGGGAGGTGAGAGCTAGCTCTCTTCAGGCAGTTCCCTCTGCTTCCTGGCTTCTTTTTCATTTGTTTTTGTGGTGTTGGAGATCCAACCCAGGCCCTTGAGCTTGCTAGGCAAGCGTTCTACTATTGAGTCTATAGCCTCAGCACCCATGGTTTCTTTCTATAGAATTTTCTCCCCCAGTCAAATGGATCCCTCGCGCTCAATGCAGAGAACAGCTCAGGACAAGATGGTGGGTCCGTGGCTGAGAAATAAAGCTCAGGAGTAGGGGAGGGGCACTACTAGAGTTAAGAGGAGGGACATAAATGGGTAGGTTGGAAGTAAAGAAGCAGTAGGGACCAAAATGTAAACAATCCCTGTATTCTCATTGCAGAAATTTCTGTAGTAAGGACTGGTGATTGGTTGAATAGCCCTACTCTTTCCTCCTTGCATCCCTGGACAAAGCTGAGAAGAGAACCTTTGTGGCACTCAGCTGCAGACTCAGACTGTGATCTATAACTAGTCTCTTACATTTATTTCAGTTGGGTGTCGTGACCCTGGGTTACTCTGCAGGCTAACCAGGAATTTGTGTTAGGGGATCCTATTCCCCTGAGCTTATGGCAGCATCACTTGTGCTTGGTGTTTCTAGTGGGAACCTGGTTTGTGTTGTGTTTGTAAGCTAGCACAGAGCCTGAAGGAAGTGGTCGAGAGGTTACAGGACGAGGAGAAGAGCATGAGGGCTGCTGAATGGGTGGAGGTGGAAGTCTAGAGGGTAGTAAGGGGTGGATGGCTGACTGAGGAGGGTCAACAGATTTGGCAGATTTGTGGAGGGCAAGATACAGGCACTTTGGTCATTTTGTGGGATGCCTGTGGAGACTGTACACTTGTGTCTTTAATTATTAACTTAGCACTGGGGTGGCCTGGAGTGATGGATGCATTTTGCCCAGCCCTGTGATAAGATTTGGTTGTTTATCATCTTGTTTATTAGGCAGAAAGGCAAGTGTTAGAATTGTACAGCAATGCCCCTTCTCAAGAAGAGCAGAAAACAGGGCAGTAAGTAAAATGAGGGTGAAAGGGAGGGTGAGAGAAAGAAAGATGGACAGTTTTTCTGAAAGGCCAGTCTTTTCTGCTTCTCAGAATGAAGGAGCTGCTGGGCCAGAATGTATGAGGCCAGGACATAACAGAACAGGACTGGCGACACTGAGGGCCATGTACTGCCAGGAGAACTCAGACAGGAAGTGGCTTCTAACTGTGTTGGTGACCTGAAGTAGACAAGTTCCATCACTGGGCCTCCCTTTCTCCACTGTAAGGCAGGGCAAGGCCGAGCTTAACCCTGGAACTCTTGAGAAAAGCGCTGTAAGGTTAAGTACTCCTGTAGTGTTGTAGTTGCTGAGCTGTGAAGGGATTCACTGTGTCACCAAGGTGCTGTCTGCCTAAGAGGCTGGCAGGGGATCTAAGGAACATTCTGATGAGCCTCAGAGTTGTTCTTACTTTCTTCCCCACCACATCCTGGGGCAAGTGACCAACCTCATAGCATATGTGGGCTTCCCTTCTTAACTTTTTTTTTTTGATGGGAAGCGGGAAGGTTCTCTAGGATTATTATTATTGTCTTTTTTTTTTTTTTTTGGTGCTGTGGATTGAACCCACGGCCTTGTGCATGTTCTACCACCAAGCCACACCCCCTATGTCTTCTCTGAGATTCTGATGAAAGCTATGGACTCTTATAAAATGAATATACTTATACAAACATGACACTTTGAAAAATAATTTTAGGTTTTTTTGGAGACCCTAGTTAAGAACCCTGGCTCTTTAAGGATGAGTCATAAACTTTACTGAAGTTCATCTAGGTAAAGCAATTACCTCTACCTCGGGGTAGAAGGATTTGAGGAATGTTATGGCTCTTATTTCTGCATTGTCCATTCAGGAAAAATGCCCTGTCCCCACTCTACAGGAACCGCTCTTTGCTGCAAGAATATTTTTAAGCACACAAAAAGCAGCTGATCTGGCAGGCAGTGGGCAGGAAGTCTGGCCTTCCTCCTAATCCTTGGCAACACATTCTGACCTGCTGGCCCAGATTGAAGTCACAACAGGACTGGGCAAGGTTAACAGTAATGCCACTGAAGCAAAGTGCTGGGTCCTAAAGCCAGACTGTGTGTTTGGCAAGGTGGGTAGGAGGGAGAGAGAGTGACTGCTCCAAGCTAACAGCCAGAACACAGCACTAATCCTGTATAGCTACCAATTGTCTTCCCCTGCTCCTAGTTTGGGTGCACTTTTGTATATAAGCAAATCTGAGATCACTTTGTTTCTGTCTTCTGTATAAGGTGCTGTGGGTGGGGGTCATGGTGGTGCAGTATACACAGGTGCTTAGCAGATGTCTTTGAATGATAATGATGAGGACATTCTTTGGTCAGAGTTTCCCATGCAGAGCAGATCAGAGCCTAAACACATATACTTTCTTTGGTGAAAGGACTCATCTTGGTGACTATTATGGAAAAATTGTTTAGGATTCTAAAGCCCTCTGGGTAGGAAGGGCCAGTCACCAAACAGTTTTATTTTTCTTTCAGGTCTCTTAACCTTCATTAACTGTGCCTATGTCAAGTGGGGAACCTTCGTACAAGATATTTTCACCTATGCTAAAGTATTGGCACTGATCGCGGTCATCATTGCAGGCATTGTTAGACTTGGCCAGGGTAAGAAATAATAGCAGCTAATATTAAGTATTTTCTATAAGACATATTACTCTTAGTATACACTTTTTACATTATCTCATTTAAATCTCCAATAACCATGTTTGGTACACACTGTTATTATTCCCTTTTTATAGATGAGGAAACATGTAAGTATTTGCCTAAGTTTGTAGTGGTAAGTAGGGGACCTAAAATTTGTACCCAAGCAGAATGACCCCAAAGCCTGTTCTTTAAGTTCTGTGCTTGCTGCCTCCCAGATGAGGCTGATCTTGGCAAAAGGACTGACAGCCATACCCTGAGAGTTGGCTTTTATGGTTTTTGAACCTAGTGCTGTTGATTTGATGGTTCTGCCCTTGGAAGTGGGCAAGGTCAGAAATGAGCTTCTTGTACCCACTTTTCTCTGGTTTCCAGGTATAAACCCACCCTACAACTACTCTGTTGAGCCGGGCATATTGAGCCTTGTCCTTCTAGCCCATGTCAGCTGTGTCTGGTGTTAGAAAGGGGATAGGAATCAGGCAGACTAGAGCAGAACAGAACAGAACACCATTCCTCTTCTCTACCCCTTCTGTTCCATGGTGGTTTTTTTATCCTAGAAAGCTGGGCTTTTCTGTCAAGATCCCCATCCATGCCATTGTCTGCATTCCATTCATCTCTGTAGATGTCTGTCTTCTGTTCCGTGTCCTTCACTGTTACCCTTGCTGCCAAAGGTGTTCTGAGTCACTTATTTGCTCTTACTGCCATATTTTTCCACTACTTTATTGGATCATCTTGACATTGAGTAGGCCACTAATACTTCTACTTCCCATTGTTCTCGGATTCTAGGAGCCACAACTAACTTTGAGAATTCCTTTGAGGGTTCATCATTTGCAATGGGTGACATTGCCCTGGCACTATACTCAGCTCTGTTCTCCTACTCGGGCTGGGATACCCTCAACTATGTCACAGAAGAGATCAAGAATCCTGAGAGGTAGGTGCCTTACCACCAACTTGCCACACCAATGATAGTCGTCATTCATTGAGCTCTTATCATGTGTAAGACTGCATGCCACAACTGCCTGTGGGTGAATTTCATCAGCCCTATTTTCATAGATGGGAGGCCTGAGGCCCTAACATAACTTGTCAACGATCTCACTAACAGAGCTAAGATATGAACTTAAGTATGCTTTCTAAATTCTTTTTACTTTTTATTACTCAAAGAAGCTTCATTTTTAAATTTAGCTTTTTGACTCTGTGCTTGTGCCTTCAACACTGTAATGATTTTCTGTTCCTCAGTAAGGAAAGCATGCTTGATCTTGTCACAGACACATTTAGCACTTATGGAACCACCAGAGGCTCTGCTGACATGGTTTTTTTAATTTTAGACAATCTCATAAGAACTTCAGGTCTTGCTGGGTGCAGAGGTGCACATCTGTAATCCCAGAGGCTCAGGAGGCTGAGACAGGAGAATTGCTAGTTCAAAGCCAACCTCGGCAACTTAGCAAGTCCCTAAGCAACTTAGTGAGATCCATCTTTAAATAAAATATAAAAAGGGCTGGGAATGTGGCTAAGTGGTTAAGCACTGCCCCTGAGTTCAATTCCCAGTACCAAAAACAGAAACAACAAAAAAAGAACAAACCCCTTGAAGTCTACCTGGGAACACAGCACATGCAGATTTTGGTACTTTCCCAACCATCTTTGTATAAATGATTCTATTATCAGGGGTTTGAGATAGCCTAGTTTTGTTAGAAGCTGTATTGTAAGAAAACCTCTAATGAAGTGTCAAACTGGAACATTTTGAGTTCTTCTGGATGCTGTCCTCCAAAGAACTCTAAATTCTTTTTTAAAGGGCTTTTTTACATTTGTTCATACATCCCTGCACTAATTAAAGCAGATTGTACTTTGTGCTTGTGCTCTTATTTTATTAATTTTTAGTACCAGGGATTGAACTCAGGGGTGCTTAATCACTGAGCCACATTCCCAATAATGCCCCCCACCTTTTTTTATTATTAATTTTGAAACAGGGTCTCCCTAAATTGTTCAGGGCCTCACTAAGTTGCTGAGTTCTGACTTGGAACTTGCGATTCTCCTGCCTCAGCTTCCTGAGTCACTGGGATTACTTGTGTGCACTTTTAAAATAGATTTTTCTTACCAGGTGTGGTGGTGCATGCCTATAGTCCTAGCTACTTAAGAGGCTGAGGCTGAAGGTTTGCTTGAGCTTAGGAGTTTGTGAACAGCCTGGGAAGCATAGCAGGACCATCTCAAAAAACAAAAGATTTTTTTCCTTGATAAATCTTTTACCCATTTTTATCCCTACATTGATAACTTTAGGTCATAGATGTCAAGAAACCTTCCTTTGCTTCCCTTTTGGTTCATTCCTTATTTCCCTAATTCAAGCTGACAGTGAGGTATTGTTTTAGTCATTTAACTATATCACTTGCCAACACTGACAGGGAGTCATTGGGTTTGGAATTTGTCTTATCACTGATTGATCGATGACCTTGAGAGTGTTGCTGTGCCTTTTCTTTGACTGTTTCTTTCTTTCTTTTTTAAATCTGTAATCAAGAGCGTTGAATTATAAGATCTATCGGGCCTTTCCTGGCTCTAAAATATGATTCTGGGAACTAAGTTTTGACAGGGAGTGAAGTTTCTGTAAATTTTCAAAAGAATAAAAGTTCTCATACCAATAAACTCCTTTTAGCTTTGTGAAACAAAGAACACTCTTGATATACATCTAGAGTTGCAACTTTGGAAATAGTTATTAGAAGCAGGATTGAGGCCTGGATGGTGCTTCTGCCTAGTGGACAGAAGCTGAGTGACTTAAGAGTTTTTGCCCCTGTCTCTTTTTGGTAGTCTAGCTGTCAAGGATATTTCTAAAGATCATGGCTTTTGGGGGCTGGGGAGATAGCTCAGTTGGTAGAGTGCTTGCCTTATAAGCACAAGGCCCTGGGTTCGATCCCCAGCACCCCCCCCCAAAAAAAAAAAAGATCATGGCTTTTTTGGGCTAGAGGGGTCCTGAGAGGTCTTTGTGCCCTTCTCTTGACCACAAGTTAGGATGGTACCCAACATTCTCAAACTGATGAAGGGTTTTTGTGTCAGCTTTTTGTTGCTGTGATCAAAATGCCTAACAGAAAGAATTTAGAGGAGGAAAACTTTATTTGGGGCTCACAGTTTCAGAGATTCAGTCCATGGTTGGCCAATTCCTTTGCCTGAGATGAGGCAGAACATCATGGTGGAAGAAAGCTGCTACACTGGGGAACAGAGAGTGTGCACGTGTATGTGTGTATGCAAGAGGAGTCAGCGACAAGACATAACCCCCAGAGACCTACTTCCTTCAGCCAAGCCTCATTTGTCTATAATTACCACTTAGTAGTCCATTCATATTATTAATGCATCAAATGGATTAATCCATGTTGAGGTCCCAGCTCTCATAGTCCAGTCTTTTCACCTCTAAACACTAACACATGAGTCCTTGTTAGTTGTTGTTTTTAGATCCAAATTATAACAAATTGTGGATGGATTTATTTCCCAGGTTGCTTGTTCACATATACACTGCTTTTTCTACTGAAGGCCTATCTTAATCTTTGGAGATGTTAGATTTCACAATTTGCCTCCATAATTTCTTCTTATATTTATTTTTTAAAAATATTTTTTGTTGTAAAGGGACATGGTACCTATTTTCGTGTGGTGCTGAGGATTGAACCCAGTGCCTCACACATGTTAGGCAAGCACTCTACCACTGAGCTATAGTCCCAGCCCTCTTTTTCTTTTTTTAAACAGGTTTCATCCACTTTATTTATTTATTTTTGTATAAAAACCCTATGTTGTAGCCATAGCTGGAGCCTGGATCCTCTGTACAGAGACTCTGGTGTGGGTTTTCACAAGATGGTCAGTGAATTCCTGCTAGGGAGACAAGGGTGAACACAGTCTCTTTCCAGAGATCAGGAGTCAAATAGCTGTATGTCTGAGAGATGGCATCAAAGGTGGCCTTAGTGAAACTGCCCAAGATGGCAGTACAGCCCCTGGCAGAAGTGTAGCAGTCATTAATACCAGCCATCATCAGCAGCCTCTTGGGCACAGGAGCTGAGACAATGCCAGTACCTCTGGGGACAGGGATGAGCCGCACCAGCATAGAACCACAATATCCTGTCACTTTGCAAGGGAGAGTGTGGGGCTTGCCAATCTTGTTCCCCCAGTAGCCTCTCCGCACAGGAACAATGGAGAGCTTGGCCAGGAGATAGCCCCTCAGATTCCAGTGGCTACCTCCCTGGAGCACTTTACTCCTAGTCCACATGACCATTGTAGTCCCCGATAGCTACAAATGCCTTGAACCTGGTCCGTTGGCCAGCAGGAGTCTGCTTCTGTACAGGCATGATCTTCAAAACCTCATCCTTGAGTGACGCCCCCAGGAAGAAGTCGATGATCTCAGACTCCTTGATGGGCAAAGAGAAGAGGTAGATCTTTTCCAAGGACTTGATATTCATGTCCTTGACCAGGCCAGCTTGGTGACTGGGATCCACTCCTTGTCTTTGGCCTTGCCTGCACGAGCCCCAGGGCCCCTGGGACCTCAGGGACCTCCAAACCTCCCACTGCACTAGTGTCTTCTGCCATTTGGTGTTTTCCCTCTTCTTATATTTCTTAAACTTTACTGTGTTATCTTAGAGAAGCAATACTAACACCAAAAGTAAAATCACTACCATCTTCCTGTGCTGCTGTCATGCTGTAACAGTTCTTTGTCAGTTCCTTTCCCCACTTTTTTTTTTTTTTTTTGCATAGCTCTTTCTCCTGATATGATGTTCCTTTCCCCCAACTCCTTTCCTTTCTTCCTCTCTCCCTCCCTCCCTTCTAGTACTGTGGATTGAACCCAGGGCCTCATATATGCTAGGCAAGTCCTCTACCATGGAGCTACATCCTCACCCCTTTTAAAACATTTTCTTTTGAGATAGGGTCTCATTAAGTTGTCTAGGCTGACCTCAAACTTTTGATCCTCCTGCCTTAGCCTCCTGAGTAGCTAAGATTACAGATGTGTACTACTGCACACAACTTATTCTTTGTTCTTACAATTTCAGAGCTTTAACCAGTACTCTAGGCAACCTCAAATACCAAGGCAGTGGGGAAATGTAGCAGGAGTCTCCATCTCTGGCAAGATGGGTATGGTAGGGAGAGTCTAGGATTAAGAGATAAGGATGCAACTGTAGGACTGATGTATACTTTATTTTGTTTAACTGTAGGAATCTGCCCCTCTCCATTGGCATTTCCATGCCTCTTGTCACCATCATCTACATCTTGACCAATGTGGCCTATTACACCGTGCTAGACATGAAGGACATCTTGGCCAGTGATGCTGTTGCTGTGGTAAAGGATTTTTACTAGTAGGTTTAGGGTGTATTGTGGACTTTTGGGTATATCCCAGCTCTTCCCAGTCTAGAAAGGAGGTAGAGAGCTTTGAAATGAGTACATTTGGAATACTGGGCTTGCAAGAAGGAACTGTTACTGTTATTGTGGAAGAAGGGTTGGATTCCTGGGAGCATGCCTATTGATGCCTTTCATTCCTTTTAGGTCCTACTAATAACTATTTTCTGTTCCTTTCCCTTAGACTTTTGCAGACCAGATTTTTGGAATATTTAACTGGACAATCCCATTTGCAGTTGCCTTATCCTGTTTTGGTGGCCTCAATGCCTCCATTGTGGCTGCTTCTAGGTAAGAGTGGCATCTTTTGCTAGCAGGGATGGTATTATGAAGAGTGATGTCAAGGAATTGTACGACTTACAGGACCTGGACTTTTACCTTCTGTGTTCCCTAACCTTTCTTCTTATTTCCATCAGCAGCCTTTAACTTCTCATTAATCTCAACCCTGAACTCCATTCTGGATTATTTGAACCATTTGAAGGGGTAGCAGAAAGGGAGGGCAGTGACAGGTGCAACCAGGCTGTTCCCCTCTGCCCCACAATTTTTTTACACTTTTGTCTTACCTAAATAGACTTTTCTTTGTGGGCTCAAGAGAAGGCCATCTCCCTGATGCCATCTGCATGATTCATGTTGAGCGGTTCACGCCAGTGTCTTCTCTGCTTTTCAATGTAAGTGCTCTAAGAAGATGGAAAGCCAGATTGTGCAAGAAGTTTTGGTAGCAGTAGATATGACTATTGTAGCTCCCTGAAAGTCCTAAAGAGAATTCTGACAGAAAAAATATTGATGGAATGATGGACTCCCATCATGGGCAAGTCTGTGCCAACTGCTGCAGTGATTCCTGAGAATCTAACTTCTCTTAGCAATGGTAACCACCTCCAGTCTTAGATAAGGCATAAAGTTCAAGGGGTACATTTTAATGATTAACTGCCATGACAGATAGGTAGTGTTTAAGAGAGGAAATGGTCCCTTATATTTGGGAGGAGGGTAACTGAAAAGACTACATGGAGGAAGTGTATTTGAAATAGATTTTGAAGGTCAGCATTGCAAAAGGTAGAGATGGGCTTTCTAAGAGAAATAGCATCAGAAAGTCCTGCAGTTAAGCAGTATGGAGTTGAATAGTAGGAGAGCTGGAAATGAAGGTTGGAGTCATTATGGAGAGGGCCTTGTGGAAGACGTGAGGGATTGTTTTGTGTTTTAAAGAGGCTTAATATGGCAGAGGCTTGAAGAAAGAACTGAAAATCCAATTGAGGCTATTAACTTCTGATAGAAAAGGAGTGAAAGACAAAATTAGAGTCTTAAACGGGTGAGAAGACAGCCAACAGATGGAGGTGGGTTTGTGGATGATCAAGGGGAATAAGAAGCACCTTGAATGACAAGGGCCCCTAGAGCTGTCTTGGGCTTGTGCCTACAGGGTATCATGGCATTGATCTACTTGTGTGTGGAGGACATCTTCAAGCTTATTAACTACTACAGCTTCAGTTACTGGTTCTTTGTGGGACTTTCTATTGTGGGTCAGCTCTATTTACGCTGGAAGGAGCCTGATCGACCTCGTCCCCTCAAGGTAACTTGCCTCCATCCTACCTCTGCTCTATTGGGAGCATTTTTTTCTTTTCTTTTTTGGTACTGGGGATTGAACTCAGGGGCTCTTTACCACTGAGATATAACTCTAGTCCTTTTTTTATTTTGAGACAGGGTCTTGCTAAATTCCTGAGGATCTTGTTGTATTTCCCAGGCTGGCCTCCAACTTGTGATCCACCTGCCTCAGACTTCCAAGTTGTGTGCACCACCATACCCAGATTTTTTTTAAACTGGGACTAAACCCATGGACACTTAACCATTGAGCCACATCCCCAGCCTTTTTTTTTTTTTTTTTTTTGATTTAGGGTCTAAGTTGCTGAGGCTGGCCTCAAACTTGCTATCATTCTGCTGCAGCCTCTCAAGTTGCTGGGATTATAGGCATGTGCCACCATACCCAGCAAAGGGGATTCTTGCTGGACTGTTCACTCAGAAACCTTTGCCTTGATGTAATTTTGTATTGAGATGATGGAAAGACTTAGTGCTCTGTGCAGTGCTGCAGACTGAACTCAGTGTCTTGGGCATGCTGGGCAAGTGCTCCACTACTGAGCTATATCCCTAACCCTTTAGGGCTTTGGTCTTTATGGGAAGTGGGGTTATAATGGTTGTCAAGTATCCTGAGCTAACTCCTAGTTGTTTCCTCTGTGTCCTTAGCTCAGCCTTTTCTTCCCCATTGTCTTCTGCCTGTGCACCATCTTCCTGGTGGCTGTTCCACTTTACAGTGATACTGTCAACTCCCTCATCGGCATTGGCATTGCCCTTTCAGGCTTGCCTTTTTACTTTCTCATCATCAGAGTGCCAAAAGACAAACGACCTCTTTGCCTCCGAAGGACTTTAGGTAAGCTTTGGGTCCTCAGGTCAGCTCAGCTACTTTACAGCCAGGTTTTTGCCTCCTTTCCAAATCTAGATTCCCAAGTCACCTTCACCATAGTCCCTTCCTGTTATTAACCATATAGCTTAACTGAATCACCCTCTTCAGGCCCAGTCCCATTCAGTGCCACATGAACTTAGCCAAGTTGACCTCTTCCCACTTTCAACTCAAATTTCTCTTTGTAGCATCTGCCACGTGGTACCTTCAGGTCCTGTGTATGTCAGTTGTTGCAGAAATGGATTTGGAAGATGGAGAAATACCCAAGCAACAAGATCCCAAATCTAACTAATACCATCTGGAATCCTGAGATGTGGAAAGCAGGGGCTGGAGCCAAGGTAGCTGAAAAGTAGAGCTCACTTTGGAGGTGTCATCCAGGAGCCTGGTTTAGGCAGCTTCAACCTTTGAACTTGCTTTTTAGAGATGAAAAGTAACTTATTTGTTTTGCTACATATTGTTTCAGATTTTGTAAAAGGATGGTAAGGCAGACTGTGGTGGGGTGTGGCACTTGTGGGCTTTGTTGTTCTAGGAGCACCTCTGGGTGTGACTACCTATTCCTCTTTTCCTTTAAAGGGGCCAACAATGCTTCAACTGTATCTCCTTTAGAAAGGCATGAAACTGTCACAGGTGCTGAACAATAATAAAAGGGTTATGTTCCTACGAGTTTGAGTGGCTTCATTTTATATAGTATCTTTGGGACAGTTCCCTTTAACCTAAAAATAGACCAAAGTTTCTTGTCTCTCAAGCCAGCTATTGAAAGCTGATAAAAACAACCTCTATACAAAGACAGACAAGGGAACTGCTGTAGCAAGATGTTAAGTAATTGCATAAAAGTATCACCTTTCATTCTTAATTTTCAGTAAAAATCTTGAGTAACCTATTTCTTGATGGAAATTGTATAGGTTCTTAGGGTCAAGAAATGTGGTTACTGTTTTCAGATACAATCTTATCAGTCATTTCTCTATGACCACAATGCAAATGTGGATGAAACACACATATGGGGTAGAGGTGTAAGCTCTTAATGCCAGGTTAAAACAGTCAGACACTTCCCAAGAGTATGGGCTATCAAAAGCAATCTTGACCCAACCTATTCATTTCTCTGAAGTACACAAACCATTTCTTTGTTTAATAAGTATCAGGAAGCAGCATGTAGTACAGAGGTTTCCTAATCCTGTGGATAGGAAGATTGCTTGGCTCCCCTGTGCTCTTTTATATGCAGGAATAAGAGTCTGCAGTGGATTCAGTTTTTAAAATGAATGAACATCTCCATGTCCCACAGTTCCTAGGTCTGGGGCAAGGGCATGGCATCAAGTCTGTCTTCAGTATTGAGCCTTTGAGGAGATAGAGTTCCCGCCAGAATGAGCAGGGAACACAAGTCAGCCAAGTGTGTCACGCCAGGGTTGCTTTGACTTTGGTTCACTGGTGTTGCCACTGACGGGGGTTTTGGGAGGGCAATTCTTTTCATGCTGTAGCAGAGGGTTGTGGGTAAAGGTCTGCCGTAAGGGCCCTGGAGGAAGAGAAAAAAAATCTCAGTGAGCAAAGGAAAAGAAGAAATGAAAGACAGAATTTAGCCTGAAATGATTATTTTACCTCTGGCTGCTAGATCTAAGTGGTTCTGCATGCGTCGTTCACGCTCGCGGAGCTGATGTGCAATTTCAGCATTTTTCCAGCCTGGGTAAGGAGAAGCTCAACTGTCAGTCCCATCCCCATTTTTCAGACCACTTTCCCCTGTCATGCCTTTACCTTGTTTGAAGCTCTTTATGAAGCCTTCTCGTGGAGGTAATTTGTCAGGGTCATGCACAACACGCTGGGGTATTTTAAGTATAGTACGTACAGCTGGAATCCGGAGGCAGGCCACTTGGCACAGGGAAAACATATTGGAGGAGAGCCAGTACATGAACACTGCCTAAGTGAAGAGAACAAGAGAAGGTCCTCACAGCTGCATCCCTGGTGGCTGGGCTAGATAGGAGGACTTGGAGCCATTTCCAAAGCTATTACATACCGAGGGGAAGTGGATGGTTATGGGCAAGACTGCCAGGGGCATCACTCTGATAACATTTCTCATCCACTGAAGGTCAGAACTTTGTACACCTGTGTCAGCACCTAGCTGCCAAAAACAAAACAAAACAAAACAAAACAAAACGAAACAGGGGAGCAGAGGAAAGGAGTATTGAACATACGTTAATAATCTGGTCTTACCCACTGACTATTTCTCCAGGGAAATACATAGCCACTCTACCCCCTACTCCCATTTATGTTGCAGGCCTGGTAGTTGGCTAACCGGGGCTTACCTCCAGGACACCCCACATTGTAGCAGTGACTACCAGTGGTAACACATAGATGGGATCAGATACAGTGAGATCTTGGAACCACCAGAGGCCACCTGTCTGCATACTGGGCACAGGAAGGTTGGCCATCTCTCTCAAGGCAATGAAGAAGGAGATGAAGACTGGTGCCTATTACACAGAATAGAGGGGACATTTTCAATAACCCATCACTGAAAGCCATGTATATCACCACCACCTGCTTTTGTGGTCTCGGGCATGGAAAACATAGAGGAGGCCATTTGATGAAATAAGAAGGGAAACATTTTTGCTCACCTGAGTCAGAGGTAGAATGAGAGGTTTAAAGAATTTAATATCGTGCCTTTTCTGGTAAAGTGTCATTTCTGAGGAAGCCCTGTAAACTGGGAGGTGAAGCAAAATTAATGGTCGAGTTATTTCAGCGAGGGTGGACAACTGTCCCATGAAATTTCTAACTGATCTTGGACAGTCCCTGATAGTGTTAGGGCCAAGAAATAGCTAAATCTTTAGAATTTGCCCAACTGTTGAAATTTCTGGTTTAGGTTGTCTCTTTCCTCCAGGATAATGTCTGCAAATGTCCTCTTTCACACTCATACTGCAACTGACTCACACTCAACATGGTCTCCTGCCAACTTGGCTTCTCTGATTCGAGTGGAAAACTTCTGGATCTCTGGCAAGTGGTTGTGAATCTTGGCTGCCTCTCGCTGGCCCTTCACGATGAGAGGAAAAACCAGGCAGCGGGCAAGGACTGTACCTGGAAAACACAAACTAGAATTAGAGTGAAGTTAAAGCAGTTCTGTAGTTAGAAGGTTGAAGATTTTTTAAGTCATCACTGAAAAAAGTCTCTCTTATTCCAGCCTTTTCCATACTGTGATTCATGCCCAAGAGGCCCAGAACTAAGGATAGGGATATGGCTTATTTCCTTCAAGGACAAGTCTTCAGCTCTCATTTAATTTTTTGGGTACCAGGGATTAAACCCAGGGGCATTTAACCACTGAGACACACCCCCAACCCTTTTTTTATTTTGAGACAGGATCTCACTAAGTCCTTAGGACCTCACTAAGTTTTTGAGGTTGATCTTAAACTTGCAATCCTCCTGCCTCAGCCTCTTAAGTCACTAGGATTACAGGTGTGTGCCAATGTGCCTGACTCTTCATCCTCTGCTCTCTACCACAAAAGTTTAGTATTAATTTCTGCCAAGCAGATGACTGGAAATCCTGTTTGTTGCCTCAAACAAAAAGGTGACAAGAACTCCTTTTCTACATCAATTGCCTCTGAACTTTTCTATATTCAACAGAACCTTTTTTCCCCCTTTCAACTATAAATTCTGACAAAACATACAAATCTAGCTGCCCTGGGTGAAGAAAAAACGGTTAGCTATAGGAGTGGTTATGCTAGTTTTCACTTTGCACCTTATAGAAATCTGGAGCCTCCAGGAATGAAGTCTGAAAGCCACTGTTCTAGAAATCCCTGGAGTAGGAAGTAATGTAATTGGTCACTTCTTATTTTTTTTCTTTACACTTCATATTCAGTGGTCATTCCAACAAATATTTAGTTTATGGTATCTACAGACATATAAGCTGTCTGGGCTGAGAAAAGCTGGGGAGCTAAGGATGGAATCCAGAGTACCATCCCTGAAGTGGCAGGTAGGGTATCAGGTAATGGAGATGGAAAGGTGTGGTCAGAAAGACAAAATCATGAAAGATTTTCACAAAATCCAAGGGACAGAGTTCAAGTTCTAAAATGTTTAATGTAGAAAGGTCAAGGATGAGCAAAGTATTTTAGCAATGGTGTTATCAGATTGCTGAAAGTCGAAGAAATGGAAAAAAGTAGTTCAAATGAATTTAGAATCCTCTTTTAAATAAAAGCATGAAAGGACGAGGAAAGAAAGGGGAACCAAGTATGAAGGGAAGAAACTTTATCCCAGGTAACAAATGGGTACATTTGAGCATGTCTGTTTGTTTTTGGGAGGGCAGTAAGTTGAAGACACAGAAGAGAGGAGGTAATTGATGGAGCAAGGTGTAGAAAGAAATGGAATTCAAAGCAGTTTAAACCTTAACAAGAGCAATGTGATTACCTTCCTAATTTGAAGTCTCCTCTCAGTGCCTGATCAGACTATTCTCTTAAACCAAGGTAGCTTCATCACTGTTAATCAGGCCCTCTTACTCCAACTCCCTGCTCACATTCAAATATCTATACTATTTGAATCTTAGATGATTAAGCCACTTCATAATGCTTTTTAGGAAATAAAAGAAGAGGGCAGCTAAGCATCATGAGCCTGTACCCTTCACTTGAATTATCTGTTTTTTGACTACTACATTCCTGCACCTATTTCCTTGATCCTCTCACAGAAACGCCATTTTTAAGGTTCTATCCCTAGGTCCCTATTTCCTCTATCCTTGTCCAGGATATATTTCCCTTACATGCAGCAATGGCCCCCCACCAAGGTAGGCCCAGGTTAACATGCATAAATTCCAGGAGGTTCTGGATCAATCCCACTGGGGTATATGACCCTAGCCCCAGTTCAGTGAAGCTCTGTTCGGCAACAGCTTGGATTACATCCGTAGTTCCTCCAGAAGCCACTTCAGGTACTGCTGTGGGTGAGGGAGTTGCAGGAACAATAGGAGGGGCCTGGACCTGTGTGAAAGAAAGCCATGTGTGATATTTAGTAAATGGGACACACAGCAAGTGAGGTCCCTTCATATAATCAATATTGGGTTCTGTTTTCTTGACTACTCTTCTTGTTCTTCCAGGTTAGCTTACAGTGTCCACAGAATTCATGCTTAAAAAGGACATATTTTTTTTGCTACTAGGCAGGAAGATAAATTATTTAAAATAAGATTTCATGACTTCCTTTGATGCTGGGAAGTTACCTCTCAAATCACTGTTTCCTGAACTTCAGCCATCTATCACAATTACAATTTCCCCCATAAGTTGAAAGAAACTATTATACTTACAATGTATCTTTAAATCAAATCAGTTTTTTTTTTTTTTTTTTTTTTTTAACTAAACTTTTTTTTCAGGGCTGGGGATTGAATCCAGGGCCTGCGGCTTGCAGCAAAGTGCCACACCCCCCTAGCCCTCAACTCATTCTTTATGATCCAATACCCCACTTGGCCTCCTCTCAGGAAATAGTATCCATGAAATCATGTATTTATAAGCAAATTATGATTTTCCTAATACAAACCTGGAATTATGTTTCACATTGCCATCATTGGCTTAGCACTACTCTGGCAAACAGTGCCTCGAATCAACATAAATCTCTCCTTGTACTTTCACTAATTTCTCCATTGATTTGAAAATCCATTCCAAGCAGACATGCTAATATTTTGGGAAGCTGTGTGAAGCATGGGAAAGAACTGCTACATATTCCTCTTGCCCCTCGAATAAAACAAAACTAACCAAGAAGTAGGAACCAAAGGCCTCTTTCTTACCTGGGCTTCTGCAAATGAAATGGCAGAGGTACTGAGGCAGCGGGAGCTGTAGGTTGTGACGAGGACATAACGAAGCTGCTTGCAGTCTGGGTGGCCTGGGACCTGGAGCCCCTCGGTCAGCGGTTTCCGCGGCCACTGTGAGGACCCTAGGACACTGTGGAACTGATCAGATGAAAGGATAATGGAATCTCTATGCTGGAAGCAGAAGGCCCAGCGTAGGGCCACAGGGCATTCACTAGGGAACCCTCAGGAAGCTGACAGTTTGCCATACAGGTGAGCACACTGCTGCTCTGTTCGCGTAGATTGCCGGCCTGAAGGCATGCCACTTGGTGCGTACAGGGTGGAGCTCAGGCCGGGGTTTCCTGTACCTCGGGTACCACAGACCCACTCCGGGGTCCAGGGCCGAGGCTGGGGAGAACTTGACCCGGGCTAAGGCAGTTCCCGGAAACCGACAACAGGACGGGGCCACCGAGCCCGCAGAGACCGAGATGTAACCCGAGGTCATGACACTCAGATCCTAGTAACCAGGTCAGCTGCTGCTCATGCCCTCGGCTCAGGTTGCAGGGACAGGGCAGCATCCTGGCGCGCAGTTTCTGGGCAACCTTACCTGACGCTGAAGCCGTAGCAGGCACACAAGCTCCCGGCGCCCACACATCAAGCCCAGCGCCATTTTGCCCGGAAGAGGACTTGCTTTCGCGCGTGCGCACTCAGAACCGTAAGCCCTCAGGCGGAGGCCCTTTTGGAAATGGGCATGAGGCCAGAGTCGTCGCCATCGATCAGATGGTAAAGGAGAGTGGAGCTTGGTAGCCATATTTAATGTGGGCAAGAAGCCTCAAAGGGTCACCTTTAACAAGATCGCGCAGAGGGTGTCCTCCAGAGGTTTGAAGGAGGTTGAAGTTAAGAACCATTTTTAGTGGCCGTTGTTAATGCTCTGTAAATCTGGGGACTTTTTCTACGTTTTATAAAGCCGCGATTATCCTTTGATTTACTGGGTTAAAAATAGCCTTTGGGGGCTGGAGTTGTAGCTCAGTGGTCTAGTGCTTGCGTAGCATACGTGAGGCACTGGGTTTGATCCTCAGCACCACATAAAAATAAATAAATAAAATAAAGGTATTGTGTCCACCTACATCTAAAAATGTTATTAAAAAAAAAAAAAAAAGCAAAAGCTTTTGGTCCGGTGCGGTGGCCCTAGCCTGTAATTCCACTGACTGAGGCTGAGGTAGGAGAATCACAAGTTCAAAGCCAAATTCAGCAATTTAGCAAGATCCTAAGTAACTTCTCCCGAGTAAATTTTACTTCTCGAAATAAAAAATAAAAATGACTGGAGATATAGCTCAATGATAAAGCACCCCTGGGTTCAATCTCCAGTACCAAATAAATATATAACAAACAAATATCTTTCGGATATCTTATCTGTGCTTAGCATGGATTTTTCCCGCCTAATGATGTTTGATGCTTATGTACTAGATAATATTGTAATCTCAGATCCAGTGAAATTTGAGGGTAGTATGGAGTTTGATAGAAATGGAGGGAAGGCAGCTTCTAGGAAATATTTTCTTTCTACTTAAAAAAGACAAGGCTCCACCATTTCCTTATGCCTTAAATGGGATTATGTGAGGACTGTGACCATGATGGTACAGATCTAAAAATGAAAAGCTGACATGCTGAAGATAGTTGAATGGAAAAGAGAAAAAAACCCCGCATACTTGATGTTCTTGAGCTGTTAAACCAAGCTTGTAAACACCCTTTTCCCTATTTCTAGACTTTGTTCTGTAAGATAAAAATCTTTATTTTGTGTGTTAGTGTGTGTGTGTGTATGTTTTACTGGGAATTTAACCCAGGGTCACTTACTACTACATTCCCTCACCATCCCCCCCCCCTTTTTTTTTTTTTAATTTTGAGGCAGGGTCATACTAAATCGCCTAGGCTGGCCTTGAATTTGTGACTGACTCATCTTCTGGGGTCTCTGAGATTATAGACTCTTTGCCCCTTGCCCAGCTGATAATCTGTTTCTTGAAGCTGAAAACATTCCTAAAGATATGTACAGTGAAGTTATCTTCCTTGGAGAAAAAAGATTACTGCCCAGAAAGATGGGAGTTGATTGTAGTTGAACCCTTACAAAGTACAGGATGCTTTCTGAACAACAAAGTATAGTTTGGGAAAAATTCAAACACCTAGAATGATTTCAATCACTGCTAGTTTGGGATGGTTATGGATATATCTGATAGAAATAGTAAAAATAGGAGACAAAGAAATACAATATGATTTAGTAACAATTAGGTTTAACACATTGTTTGTTTTGTTTTGTTTTTTTACAGTGCTGGGGATTGAACCCAGGGCCTTGTGCTTGCAAGGCAAGCACTTTACTGACTGAGCTATCTCCCCAGCTCAGCTTAATATGTTGAATGTGTTTAAACAAGGTTTTCAGAGAGTACTTTAAAACTCAGTATGATTTGAAGGGATCATGAATGTTCAATTTTGTGTTGGAGAAAACTATCCTATTGTAGACTTAATTTGGTGACCCCAAACTAACCTTTCTGCCATTATTTCGCTATTGGTAGTTCACTCATTTTGAAATCTTGGTTGGTGATGTGACTAGGATGCATTGGCAAAGATGATGTGCTAATTTAGCGCATGCCTTAAAAAGATCTGGTAGCTTCTGATTTTGCTTTCAGGGGGAAGCCAGCTATTATGTTATTAGTTTTATTTCCCAGTCTAACATGTGAAAAGCTCAATCTAATCATGTGGGGGAGTACAGAAGTCTGGGTTAACAGCCTCAATTGAACACCCAGACTATAGCATCAATGCCGGATATGTGAAGATGGCTAATTTGAAATTGGATTCTCCAGTCCATTGGAGCCACCCTAGGTGATCATGTAGAGCAAGGAAAGGCTGCCTCCTTCCAGTTTCACCCATTTAAAATTTACAAACAAAACAATCGTAGTTTTTAAAGTCACTAAATTTTGAAGTGCTTTGCTCTGCAAGAATAGGTAATGGAAATATGTTCTAATATTAAGTGAATGGGTATTTGTTCTTGCAAAAAGAACATGAGCTAATTGAAGTATATCTTACATTACTTTGCACTTATTTCTGTGTGTTTTTATTGATTTTTCATGGAATGAGTCCTGCTTCCTCCTTTAGATTTTAGAGGTAGGGAGCATGTCTCCTATTTTTTGTAAATCTTTTATATTTGCATTAGGAATATTAGTTTTTAAAAGTGACTGACTTTCATTGGCAAAGGGCAGAGAATTACAAATTAAGAAAGCCATGAATTTGGTGGTCACTCTAATTTAAAAAGATCAGTTGGGCTGGGTGTGGTCGTGCATGCTTGTAATCCTAGTGACTCAGGAGGCCAAGACCTAAGGATTGAAAATTCCAAGCCAGCCTCAGTAATTCAGTCCTAAGTAATTTAGCAAAACCCTACCTCAAAATAAAAAACAAAAAGGACTAGTGATGTGGTTCAGTGGTTAAGGGCCCTGGGGTTCAATCCCTGGTTACCCTCCATCCCTAGTTGGTATGACTTCTGTGTTTGCAGGGAATCTGTGTGTGTGTGTGTGTGTGTGTGTGTGTGTGTGTGTGTGTTGAATTTGTAGGTGGGATTAGGGAGTAGAGAGGTTTACTAAAACTGATATTCCTGAATAACTTTGCCCACCTCATATATCATATAGTGATTTATATATCATAAAGTGACATCACTTTATGATACCATAAATTCTTATTTTTATTGAAGCTCTTTTGTATGTGATGAGTTGCTTTTGTCTTGCTGCTTTTCAAAAATTCCTTTCAGCAGTGTGATTATAAGGTGTTTCAGAGTGAGTTTCTTTGGATTTATTCTACTCGGAGTTCATTGAGTTTCTTCAAGTAGTATCTCTTCCCCTTTCTTGATCTCTTATTTGAGATTCCCATAATGTATATGTTAGTTCACTTGATGGTGTACCATATGTCCCTTAGGGTCTGCCCACTCTTCTTCATTCTTTTTTCTTTCTGCTTTTCAGATTTGACTACTGAGAGTGGTCGTATCTTCAGATTCTTTGATTCTTTCTTATGAATAAATCAATTTTTGCTTGGTTCCTTTATATAATTTTATCTTTGTTGATATTCACATTTTACTAATAAACTATTTTCCTGATTTTCTTTAGTTCTTTTCTATTTTTTTTTTTAAATACTGGGAATCCAATCCAGGCCTTGCACATAATAGGCAAGTACTCTATCACTAAGCAGTTAGCATCCCTGGTCCCCCTTTAATTCTTGGTCCATATTTTTCTTTATTTCTTTGAACATATTTAAGACAGCTATTTTAAAATCTGTGATATCTGGGCTCCTCAGGAATGGCACTATCAATTAATTTTGCTCCTTATTTTTGTTTTTTTGTGTGTCTTGTTTTTTGTTTGTTTTATTGTTGTTGGGAATTGGGCATTTGAAAAAAAAAAATAGATACTTTCCCTTGTGTTTTCAGATTGATTCTGAACTAATGCAGTCTTTCAACACTGAGCAAGTATTGCTTTGAGCCTAGGGATCAGCCTGAGGTGAAAGCTTAAGGTCTTGCCTTCTCAAGATTTTTATGAGTGTCTTACCTTGTCCTGTGTGTGGCTCTCAATTTCTCACTATACATGACTGCTTAAATCTTAATTTCCCAAAGACTTTCCCTCTGACTTCTCCTTGAACCTTAGGCAGTCTACTGTATATCTCACCGATAATCAATCTCTCTCTCTCCTATACAACCCTGCCCCCCACCCCCACCTCTCTTTGGTACAGGTAATCTAACCCAAGGGCACTTTACCACTGAGCTACATCCTTTGCCCTTTTTATTTTTTATTTTGAGACAGGGTCTTCATAAGTTGTTTAGGACCTTGCTAAGCTGTTGAGGCTAGCCTTGAACTTGTGATCCTCCTATCTTGGCCTTCTGAGTCACTGGAATTACAGATGTTTGCCACTGTGCCCAACTTTACCCATAATCTCTTGCTCCACCTGTTTGAGTCTAGTCTCCTCGCAGCTTTCATGAGTAGTGCCTCCTACTTTTCATGATTGAGGTCTGAGACCTCAGATGTATACACTATTTTCAAATAAAGTTTGTTTTGCTTCTTGTAGTTGAGGAAGAGAACTTGGAATTAGTCAACTGTCTCTTCCAGACTAAGAGCACTGCCACATCAAATAGTAGGTGAAACAAGGGCAAATAAAAATACCACAAATCTTTCAAATCTTTCTTATTATTTGGAGGTGGAGTTTTTTTTTTTTTTTTTTTTTTTTTTTTCTTTTTTTAAATTGGGCACTCACTTTGTTGCTAGAAATCTTTGTTTTCTGGGGGCTCCTATAGGTTGCTTTAGCCAGTTTTTTTTGTTTTTTTTTTTTTTAAAGTATGTGTGGGTAGGTGGGAAATGAGAGCTTGGTGCTTCCTAATTTATCATTTGTTGATACCACATAAGCTTCCATCTTAAAAAGATAAAAGATCAAATTAAACCCCAAGTAAGTATAAGAAACAGGAAAAAAAAAAAAAACTCATGAAATATGAAAAAGAAAAACAGAGGAGAATGGAGCTGGGAATATAGCTCAGAGGTAGAGCACTTGCTTAGCACATGTGAGGCTTTGGGTTTGGTCCCCAGCAGTGAGAGAGGGAGAGGGAGCGAATATAAATATCAATGAAACAAAAAACAAAAAGCTGGTTCTTTGTAAAGATCAAAACCCTGGATAGCCCATGTAATCCTGAGTGCACCTGTAATCCCAGCAATCTGGGGGAGGCTGAGGCAGGAAGATCTCAAGTTCAAGGCCAGTCTTGGCAATTTAGAGAGGCCCTAAGCAATTCAGCGAGGCCCTAAGCAATTCAGCAAGAACTTGTCTCAGAATAAAAAATAAAAAGGGCTGGGGATGTGGCTCAGTGGTAAAGCACCTCTGGATTCAATTCCCAGTACCAAAACACTAAATCAAGCTAAACCAAACCAAACCAACCAAACAAACAAATCAAAAAAACAAACCCCTAAATAAACCGGTTGTTGAACTGGTCAAGGAACTGTGTGTGTGAAAGGGGTGGGTGGGGGTGAAACACAAAATACTAATGTCAGGAATTAAAAATGGAACCTCACCATATCCCACAGACATTAAAAGGGTAATAAGGGAATATTATGAACAACTCTATACTAATAAATCAATAAACTCCATGAAATATACAAATTATCAAAATATACATAAAAACAGAAAATCTAAATATTCACATCCATTAAATAAGTTTAATTTGTAACTAAAAGCCTTTTTGCCAAAAACAAAATAAAACTAAAACCCCTTGAACCCAACTGACTTTATTG
Source organism: Sciurus carolinensis (assembly GCF_902686445.1). NCBI lineage: Eukaryota > Metazoa > Chordata > Mammalia > Rodentia > Sciuridae > Sciurus > Sciurus carolinensis. The sequence goes on along the minus strand of NC_062214.1, from coordinate 125,509,483 downwards.
TTGACTTTTGCCAAACATTTAATGAAGAAATAATGCCAATCTGCATAAATACATTGTGAAAATAGAGAAGACCACTTCCCAACTCATTTTATGGGGCAGCATATTCACAATACTCAGAACAAAGAAAACTGTAGAAAGCAAAGAAAACTACAGACTCATATATCTATCATGAGCACAGAAACAAAAATCTTTAACAAAATATTAACAGACTGAATCTAGTAATATGTAAAATGATAGTGCATTATATTCCAAGAATACAAGCCTACTTTAAATTTGAAAAATCAGTCAATGTAATCCATTACAGAATAATTTCAAAACTCAAGTATTCAACAAACTAGGAATAGAAGGGGATTTTCATCCCGAAAAGGGACATATACAAAAGACCTACAGCAAGCAATGTTCTTCATTGTGGAAGACTGAACTGTTTACCCTTAAGATCAAGAACAAGGAAAGATGAGCAACCTTCAACTTTTATTCAAATTGTTCTAAAGGTCTGAGCTAAAGCAATAAGGTAAAAAAGAATCAAATGGCACAAAAACTTTACAGGAAGAAATAAAACTTTATTATTCATAGACAAAATGTTTGTGTACATCTAAAGTAATCAGGAATATGCAAAAATTCTATTAGAACTAATGTGCATATTTAGTCAGGTTGTAGGATATGAGGTCAATATACAAAAATCAACTGAATTTTATACATGAACTATGAACAATTGGAAAGTTAAGCAAAAACACCTTTTACAATAGCATCAAACCCAAGAAACACTTAGGAGTAAATTTAATAAGATATGTGTGAGATGTGTACACTGAAACAAAACATTACTGAGAAAAAATTTAAAAGTCCTAATTAAATGGAGAGATATACTATGTTCATGGATTGTAAGGCTTAATTATTGTTTAGATGTTAGTCCTTTCCAAACTGATTGAGAGCAATCTCAATCTAATTCTAGTGCTTTTGCAGAAATTGATGAGTAATTAATCATTGACAACAATTGACAAGCAACTTGAAAATGTAAAAGAACAAGAATGGCCAACATGCTTTTTGAAAGAGAACAACAAAACTGGAAGACTTATAGTTCCTGATTTTAAGACTTACTTTCAAGCAACAGTGATCAAACCAGTGTGATATTGACATAGAATAGACTCTTAGATCAAAGAAGCAAAATAGAGTAACAAGAAATAAATCCATATATATATGATCAATTAATTTCAATAAGAATGCTAAGATAATTCAAAGAGACAAGGAAAGTCTTTTCAAAAAAATGATGTGAGAGCTGGGCATGGTGGCACTCATCTGTAATCCCAGGAGCTTGGGAGGCTGAGGCAGGAGTATCATGAGTTCAAGGTCAGCCCAGCAACTAGTGAGACCTTGTCTCTAAAAAATATATAAAAAGGGCTGGGATTGTGGCTCAGTGGTTAAGTTCCCCTAGGTTCAATTCCCTGTACAAAAATAAATAAATAAATAAATAAAAAAGGCTAAAGTAATTCTATGGATATATCTGTGGAAAAAATGTAAGCCCTATCTTTAGGTTGTGCTTTATATGGAAATTAAACTTGAAATGGATCATAGACCTAAACTTAAAAACTAAAGGTGTAGGGCTGGGGAGATAGCTCAGTTGGTAGAGTGCTTGCCTTATAAGCACAAGGCCCTGAGTTTGATCCCCAGTACTGCAAAAAAAAAAAAAAAACTAAAGGTGTAGATGTTCTGGGATGGGGCCACCCTGAGGGTGAGGATGAACAATACCCACTTTACCTAGCACGCTTACTCAGGTGTCAGAGATCGAGCTCTGAAGGCGTGGATCTAATTTTATTTAGGGTTGCACAGGACATATATAGGCACATTATCCAATCAGGTTAACACGCTTGTTAAAGTATAACAGAGTCAGCCTATAGGTGAACTATAGTGTAAATAAACCAAGCATGCCTAAGCAATTCTGCCCAGCAACAGGTCTGAGACAAAGAACTGGGGGAATGGCAAGCTCCTGTACACAGCATGAGGCAGGGTAGTGTGGGGGAGCTCACATCACAGCTTGCTGGGATGCTTGACAGAACGAGGCCTCCCCTCAGCTCTTAGCTCAGCCTCAGCAACTGCAAAGACCTTCATTCCATGGCGAGTCTTTACCATGACCTCAGTTTCTCTGTCCAGACTGTTAGGCTTACTTAGACCATGGTGTCAGTGACTGCTGTCAGATAAGCTTGAGGAATGTTCCCTACATAAAGGTATGAATTTTTTAGAAGAAAGCATTAAAAAAAAAGCTTTGTAGTAAACAAAGATTTCCTAGACATAATACAAAAGCCACCTCTTATAAAAGTAAGATTTGACAAATAGTATTTCCTGAAAACTAAAAACATTCTGCTAAGACACTATTAGGAAAATTAAAGGGTGAACTGGAGTCTTACAGAGTGTAAGAAAAATAATCACAACACACATCTGATAAAAGATTTATATCTAGAATATATTAAAAATTCTTCTTACAACTCAATTATTAGGAACAAAACAACCCAATGAAAATGGGAAGTGTTTCAAATAGTAACTCCACAAATGAAGAGATCAGAAGATATAACCAAAAATCACATGAAGAGACATTCAAAATCATTACTCATCAGCAAGTTGCAAAATATAACCACAATGATATATAACTACATATCTACTGGAATTGCTGAAATTAATTGACAATACTAAGTATTGACAAGTATGTGAACCAACTAGAACTTGCATAAATTGTTGGTGGGAATACAAAATGATACAAAATACAGTACAATTGTTGGTGGGAATACAAAATGATCACTTGATAGTTTCTTATAAAGTTAAATATATACTTACTAGATAACCAAGCAATTCTGTTCCTTGTGTTACTAGAACCTTGGTCTTTGTCCCTGATGCCAATCCAATAACAATGACACGGTTTTAAGGAAAAGGAAAAAGAAAGATTATTGCTTGCTAGCAAAGGAGAAACATAGGCAACTCATGTCCCATAATCTATGATTCTGCCCATCAAGGGGAGCAAGGGGCTTTCAAAGAGATGTTTCAAAGGCTACATTCTGTGTATTCTCTGATGAGTTGTAATTCACTTACTAATTGGGGAGATAGTCAGCCCTGAGATTTTCTGGTGCCATCCCCAAAGTCTGAACCACTTTGTTCCTGTGGTGGATGTGTGTTCAAGGACAGATAACTCTGCCTAGGATGGTGAAGAAAGATTATCCTTTTCCCCCTGACTTTAGGGAAGGGGAGAGATTAGGGAGGAACAGGGAGAGAGGAAGAGAAAGAAACATGTCAATTTCAAAAATAAGTCACTGTGGCAGAGTAGCAAGGCCTATATTCAAAACGTAAAGTGGACCACTGTTATGCTAGATGTGCATTCAACAGAAATGAGAACATTTGTTCACTAAAAGTTTTGCACATCAATGTTTATAGTAGCTTTATTTGTAATAATACCAAACTGGAAACAATTCAAATGTTCATCAGTTTATAGATAGATAAATTATGGTATATTCATGCAATGGAATACTACTCAGAAAAAAGAAGAGAATGGACTACTGATACAACAAAATGGTTGAATCTCAAAAACAGTATGCTGACTGAAAGTAACCAGATACAAAAGAATACATAGTCTAATTTCATTCACATTAAGTTCTAGAACTAAGGAATTATAGTGACAGAAAGCAGGTCAATGATTGCTTGGATTTTCAGGTGGATGGGAGAAGGTAGAATTGACTGTAGAGGGACTGGAGGGTACATTTTGTGGATGATAGAAATAACCTATAATTATGTGTGATGGTTACATGGTGAATATCAAAACTTGGCAAACTATTCACTTAAGTGGGCACGTTTTACATAAATTACACATCAAAAATTTTTTTTTGTGTGTGTGATACTCAGGAATAAACCCAGAGCCTTGTACACGCTAGGCCAGTCCTCTACTGCTCAGATACATTCCCACCACTTTTAATTTTTATTTTGAGACAGGGTCTTGCTAAGTTGCCCAGGATGGTCTAGAATTTGTGATCCTCCTGTCTCAGCCTCCTGAGTAGCTGGGATTACAGGTGTGCATCACCATGCGTGACTTGATTAAAGTCTTTTAAAAGAGAATGTTTAATGAAGTTTAAGGTAACAAAATACAGACTAACTGTGAGGGTAAAATTAACACAGGCCACAATAGTCAGGAGGAATTTCTGAGAGCGGATAAGATTTTGGCTGGTACTTCTAGGCAAGAGGCAGCAAGAAAACAGGCATGGAAGAAGCAATGCATGGGATATGTGGAGGACACCATGAAGACTAGCCTCAGGAAGGTTTAATCTATAATTCTGTTATGAAGCTTTCTCCCAAGAAATTAATCATAGTCATAGATGATCATAGATCACCTGTAGTAATAGTTGTTCATTACAGGCGTCATTATTTAAAATGATGAAAACTGGAAACAATGTACATTTTTAAATAACAAGGGAATAACATTGATTTAGGCTGCATTCCTTCAATTGAACAATATATATTCATCAATATTTTTGATGATAAGGTGGCAAAATGTTCATGATTTTATACAAATGTTCATAATTAGTAGAAAAAGTAGACTATAAAACTATAAGTATATTATGATGTTAATTTTGTGAAAATGAAAAAAAAGTATCTTAGAATAAAGTCCAGAAAAAAATACAACAAACATTTTATGATAGGTATCTCTTATTAATGGAATTATTGGTGATTTTTATGTCTATCTTTGTATTATTCTATAATTTAAATATTTTTCATAATGATTATATGTTTTGTTTATATTGCTAGGTGCTATTTGTATTAGTTTTCTAGGGCTGCCATAACAAAGTGTTATACATGGATGATTTAAACAAGAGAAATTAACTTCCTCACTGTTCTGGAGGCTGGAAGTTCACAATCAATGTATCAGTGGGCTTTGTTTTTTCTTTTTGGCTTGCAGATGCAACCTTATGATTTAGATATGAGATGCTCTCCAAAAGCTCAGGTTTGAGACAATGCAAGAAAGTTTATAGGTGAAATGGGTTATAATAGCCTTAACCTAGTCAACACATTAATTCACTGATAGGGATTAACTGGGTGGTAACTATAGGCAGGATGGGTGTGACTGAAGGAATATGCCTTTGGGGTATATATTTTTTCCCTGTGAGCCTAGCTTTGTTTCTTTGCTTCCTGTTTGTCATATCCTGGGCTGCTCTTCTCTGCCACATCCTTCTGTCATGGTGTCCTGCCTCACCTTGGGCCCAGAGCAATGGAGTTGTCTGTCTGTAGACTGAGACCTCTGAAACTGTGAGTGCCAAATAAACTTTTCCTCCTCTAAAATTGTTTTTGTCAGGTCTTTGGGTCACAGTAGCAGAAGAGCTGACTAAAGCAGGAACAGGAACACTCTTACTGTCTTCACATGGTTGTCTCTTCATCTGCATGTTGCTTGTGTTTCCCTGTGTGTCCAAATTTCCTCTTCTTAGAAAAGCACCGGTCATATTGGATTAGTGCCCATCCTAAAAAAAAGAACAAGCCTCATGTTTACTTAATTGCCTCTTTAAAGATCTTATCTCTAAATACAGTTACATTCTGTCATATTGGAAGTTAGGACTTCAACATATGAATTTTGGGGGAGACACAATTCAGTCTATTTTTAAAAGACACAATGCACAATTTTAAAAAAGTGATTAATATATTATTGGTAATACAGAAACAAAAAATGGAGCAAGTCTGATCATCATATAAAGGACTTGGTGGATAGCAGTAGAAGAGTAGGTGAAATAACATTCCTTAATTAGTGATTACTTAATTATTATTATTCCTTAATTTCTTAATTATTTATTATTTACTATATGTTAGACATTGTGGTAAGTTATGTTCATTATCTCACAAAATGATTTAAACATTAATATGGCATCAGATTGATGCCATATTAATTAAATTATGGTAAGCTTTGGATTTTGGATTTTATTTTGTAGACATGAAAAATGATTTGAAATCAGGAAAATGACACAAGGGAAGATATTTTAGGAAGATTAGTCTATCAACAGAATGGAATAGAGTCTATTCTACTCCAGAGGACAATAAACGTTATCTATAAAGGGTCGAAGAGTATAAATATTTTGGGCCATATTGTCTTCATTTCCACTACTGAACTCTGTTGTAATATGAAAAGTGGCATATGATGTGTAAATGAATGAGCATGCTGGTGTTCTAATAAAACTTCAGGTACGAGAATAAGTGGTGAGCTAGATTTGTTCCATTAGTCATAGTTTGCCAATCCTTGGAGTAAACCATACAAAAGGAACAGCAGCAGACAGAAACTGGAGGTTCAAGACCAGTTAGGAAGAGAATATGGCGATAATTCATACTTGCAAGGAGGAGGGCTTGAATTAAGCTGGGTCAATGTGATAGGAAGGGAGAGGTATTGGAGACATTTTAGGAGAAAATACTGCAGACCAGGTGACAGATTAGATGTAGGACTTAACGCTGAGAAACTAAAGACATTATGGGTAGAAATTATGAGCAGCATAGTGTCACAATTATAAATGGATAAATTTGTGAACTAGTTACTTAAATGGTTGGGCTCAGATCCTGTTCTGCTCTTGTCTTTTGTATCTTGTGTCCTATGGAACTACATTTCCCAGGTTTTCTTGCCCTCTGTCTTCTGAATAGGTACTGGCAATGGAAGTCACTGGCAGAAGATTGTAGTAAGGAAGGGGAGATAAACTGGAATAATTACTAATTACCCCAGGACTTCTTCGCTTCCTGTGTTATTCCCAGTAGCTTCAACTCCTTTTCCTTTGCCAGACAGTGTCTTCTTGATCTTAGCTCCCTCTATGCAGTCCTTTCCATGATTCTAGTCCCGTTTGGATCCCTTAGATCCTGGGCCCCAAAACTACTGATTCCCGTGGTCTCTACAACCTAGAGGTGGTAGCAGCTGCCTATCATTGCCAATTTCCAGGTTGCTTCACTGTAACCTGTTTGGTTTCTCATCTTTTCTATTACCCATGTACCATATAATTGCAGTAAAATCCCTATGAAATACTAAGAGTGTATCTGTTTCCTGGATGAACCCTAGATAATACAGTTAAGCAATAGTGTCGGTTATTACGTTATTGCCTTTTAACTGCAAACTCTACTGCTTTGTAATGCTGGGGCTGATATTTCACAAACTACTTGTCTGCCTCACCAGCTGACTCCTTGTTCAACTCTGCTAATAAGGGGTGCTAGACAGACTGGAAGGCTGGAGAAGTGAATTGCTCTCTCTCTTGTTTATTCCATGTGGACTTCCTGTTTAATTGTATTTCCCATAAGCAGCATCCAAGCAGTACTTCATCCCAGTAGTGCTTCTCATAGTACTGGTCGCATCTAGTTTGCAATTCTTTCAATACTTGAAGAACCAATTTTAGCACACCCTCTCAGAGATCTCACTACAGGTCAATCAGTGCTCCCTCTTCTGATATCTAAATTTCAGTTCTGCGGGGGGGCGCCCCTGAGCTTCAAAATTCTAACACCCTATGAGATGGGATGTAGCTCAGTGGCCAAGTCCTTGCCTCATATTTACAAAGCCCTGGGTTCGACCCCCAGATCCAAACACTGCCCCCCCCGCAAAAAAAAAAAAAAATCCTAATACCCTAGATTCTTTCCTCTGTTCCCTCAGCTTTAGCGGTGGCAACTGCTTTCTGCAATTGCTATCTCTGTATTTTAGTGTTCTTTTTTATCCTTCCAGTTACTTGGTTACAACTTTCTACTTAACTATTTATTTATTTATTTATTTATTTTGGTGGTACTGGTACTGGGGATTGAACACACAGTTAGGCAAGTACTCTGTCACTGAGCTACACCCCCAGCCCTTTTAGTTTTTATTTTAAGACAGGGTCTTGCTAAGCTGCCAAAGCTGGCCTTGAATTTGTGATCCTCCTGCTTCAGGTTCTTCAGTTGCTGGGATTGCAAGTGTTTACCACTGTGTTCAGCAACTATCTTTTATAATCAATTATCTCTGTCCCAATAACTGGTATGGTTCTGTCTCCTGATGGACCTGGACTGTTAAGGGGAACTGGCTTCTATCTGGAAAGGTTTGGTTTTGGATATTGATGTTTGGTTTGGATGTGAGGTGTCCCCCAAAAGTTCACATGTGAAACAGTGTTAGAGGGTTTACAGGGGAAATGATTGGGTTGTGAAAGCCTTAACCCAATCAAAGAATTAACCCCCCTGATGGGATTAACTGAATGGTAACTGGAGGCATGTGGGGTGTGGCTGGAGGCAGTGGGTCATTGAGGGTGTGCCTTTGGGGTATATATTTGTATTTGGCAAGTGGAGATGGCTCTCTCTGCTTTCTGATCATAATGTGAACCACGTCCCTCTGCCACACTCTCCTGCCATGATGCTCTGCCTCACCTCGAGCCCCAAGGAATGGGGCCAACCTTCTGTGATTAAGACCTCTGAAACTGTGAGCTCTCAAATTTTTCCTTCTCTACATTTGTCTTTTAGTTGCAGCAGCAGAAAAACTTATTAAAATAATTGAACTTGCAATAATAGGAGGCTATCCAAGTAGAGAGATTTTGTACATGTATGGAAATGGTCTAAGTAGGGAGGGAGATCTTGTACATGGATGTGACTGTGTCACTGGGAGTTGGGGTTAGAAGCGGTATCTGAAAATATTTCATCATTATCAGCACCGATGTGATGATGAAAACTATGACTGCTTGAATTCTCTAGGTGAGCAGTATACAGAGGCCAGAGCAGATAATTCAGGGTGGTCTCCCAAGGAAAAAAGGCAGAATTTTTTTTTTAATCACAAATTTAAAGATACAACAATGAATTTATGATAAAGCATTATTGATAAATGAAGTTAATTAAGAGTAAAGTTTTTTTTTCTGGCTACACTTAATTTCTTGTGCACACTATTTGAAAAAGTCCTGTGTTTTATAGCCTATTGGCTATCCTTACAAATAAAAGGCTAGAAACTCTGGAGCTCTTTCTCTTTCTCTAAGACCATTGGAGAAAGCCCTTGGGTCACACTGAAGGCAGGAATTTATATTTCCTTCTGCTAGTATACTATCAACACTACAGTGGTGCTGCCGAAAGTTACAAAAAGTCTGAGATATTTTAATAATAAATTGGGTTCTCCCTGTTACTTAACAACTATTTTTTCATTTCTCATCAATTTATTCAAATGCCCGTAGAGTGCCTACTAAGTCAGGTGGCTGTGTGTGGCTTCCTGACCACATCCTTCTTTGCTTTTTCTCTCCTGTGATCCTTTCTAGTTGCCCCCCAGTGCTTCCTTAATTGCACCTCCTTCTTCTGTGACAGGGGCTCTTACCTCCTTTCCTGACAAAATAAAGACCATATGAGATGAACTTTCATTCTATTTCAAAATAACTCTGTACTGTTTCTTTCTCTTCTCCCATCTCAGATGATGAACTGAATTTCCTTTTTTTCAGTTCAGACTGTCTTGTACTCTCCATCCTGTTTTCTTCCCTTTTCCCTTCATGTATGCTATAACAGGATCAAAGATGTTCTCCTTTATTGCCTCCTTTTTGTCTAGTTTGATCCCCTTAAATTTCCTCTTCTCTCTTCTGCCTGAAGATAACAAATCTTTCTTCCCTTTTTCTGGAAAAGAAAGAAAGAAAGAAAGAAAGAAAGGAAGGAAGGAAGGAAGGAAGGAAGGAAGGAAGGAAGGAAGGAAGGAAGGAAGAAAGAAAGAAAAAAAACCCATAAAACAACCCCAAGCTCTTCCTTTGACCTTGTTGTGACTTTTGTTCTATTTTCTCATCCTTTTATTATTACGTGTTTAAGGACAGAGCTCTACTTTCTCAATGCAGAGTCACCTTTTGCTCTGCTCTCTTGACTTCTGTTCCCTCAGCCCCTGTCCCTGTCACTCAAACTGATCACGGATGGCAGTCCCGGCCTCCTAATCACGAGGCACAGTGGATTTTTCTCAGCCTTCATTTTCTTAAATTTCTCTATGGTGTTTGACACTGTTGATTTCCTTTCTTTCTTAAACTCTCCTCTTTTGGTTTTCATAGTACAACATACATTTTTTTCCCCATCCTTTTAATCTTTTAACAGTCTGGATGACTATATATATACTGAGCTTAATTTCCAATGTATCTATGCAGTGTGATGGGGTGTAAAGAAGTAGCTGATTGTGCTCAGAGAGGCTTTGTATGATTTTGTCCAATGATGTTAAAATTAACCAAGGACGTGTCCTGAGCTTGAGAGGTCCAAATATTTGATTCTGCCAGGGCCTGGTTAAAGTAACCAGTCTTATCAGAGACTAACATTTCTTTTTTGAGAGTGGGAGAATTAGCATTTATTAGGCATTAAGACAAAATAGTAACACATATAGTATACATATTGTGGAAGATAAATTTTATACTATAGGAGATTCTGTGTTAGCATCTCCTTTTCCCAAAATGTCAGAAAAGGCTCCAAGAGGAAGTTCTGGGCATGAAGGTTGTACTCTCTATTGTACCATTATGAGAAAAAATTGAGTTCATTCTAAATAGAGGCACTAAAATATACAGAGGTTCACAATGATGAACATATATACAGCAAAGAAGAGGAGAAAATGGTTTACTGTAAATAGAACTGGAATACTGAGGGAGGGTCAGATAGCAAGGGATATAATTTGAGTTTCACTTTCCTTGACCCTGACAGCCTGGTCCAGGATCTTAACATGTTTTGTTTACACTATGTGGTATCCCCTGGCCTCCTTATACTTTTACCTTCCCTACAGCCAAGAGAGACTGACATTTCTTATACATCTCTTCCCTGAACACTGGTCACTAGATAAATTCTAATGAATCTTGACTTTTCAACCCCCTTCATTTCTTCAAATTTCTTTCCACTTTTTATTCTCTTAGATATATTAATTCCATTGTTTGGGTTATGGTCAAGATTTCTCTTCTGATTTTTAACTTTGTATTTCCTAATGACATGTGTTGGTTTTATGTGTCAAACTTGCAGAGTTCTGGAGGCACTTTGTGTCATCCCTATGTGATCCGCATGCTCTATACAAGAACACCCCTCCCCTCCATTTGATGGTTGTTTCTCTCTTCTTAAATGCAGGAGTTTTTAACAGATCTAGATTTGGAAAGTAGATTGCATTTTGGAGATGTCATGTTTGTTACTAAAAATACAGAAAATAAGCTGGGTGTGATGACATGTGTCTGTTGGTCCTAGCTAATTGGAGGTTGAGGGAGGAGGATCACATGAGCCCTGGAATTTGAGGTTGACCTGGACAACAATGCAGAAAATAAAGTTTAAATTATTATATGAGAATAATTCTTTGTATAAATAAGAAGTGCTTACTTAGAAAATGTCATTATCCTGTGAGACTGGGTAAGAATAAGAAAAGATAATCTTATAAACAAATTTTTTGTAGTATGCAAAGTGAAAGGTGAACTTCTAGTTCTTATAATTAGCTGATACTTATCACAGAGTTTTAGGCCAAATAGAAAGACAACTGGGTTGAGGATGTAGCTCAGTGGTAAACCACTTGCCCAGCATGTGCATGGTCCTGGGTTCAATCCCCAGCACTGCAAAAACAAAAAATAACCTCCTGCCCCTGAACTTTGTGAGTTGATAGAAAAAGAGGTTTCTACTACAATAACAACAACAACAAAAAAAGACTGAAGTTGTTTTTCTGTATACTTTATTATTTATTCCTGATTTCAAAAACATAGCAGATTTTTTTTTTTTAAGCAGATGTTAAAAGAGCCTTAAAATTCATCCCTGTGCTATCCTTTATCTTGAGTTACCCATGCTGCTGAAGCTGACAAGACAAAAACTAGGGAGATTTCTCTTCTTGTGTTGTGGAGCCTTTCCCCACTTTCTCCTCTTTATTCTCCTATGTTGTGTTGCCTTTTCTCTGATGCATGTGTTGTAGTTGAGTAGAATCGATTTCAAATGAATAATCTAGGGCTGGAGGTATGCCCTGGGTAGAGTACTTGCCTAGCAAGTGCAAGGTCCCGAGTTTAAACACCAGAACTGAAAAAGAAATGCATAATATATTTTTACTATTGTCCGAGGAAATTTCAGAGTACAAGGTCACTTGGCTAGTAATAAGTCAGGGCAAGAAGATATCTTGAATCTTCCATTAAACAATTCTGGGACAATTTGAGCCTCAAAATTAACAATGAGGACTGGGGTTACAGATCAGTGGTTGAGCACTTGCCTAGTATGGGTGATATCCTGGGTTCAAACCCCAGCACTGGGAAAAAAAAAAATTAATGACAGTTTATATATACTTATGCACTGACTAAAATGGGGACCCCTCAGTCCATATTGATATATATGAATTAATAAATAAAAATATAAAAGGCAGGGAAGGAAAAAGCTTCTCCATACAACAGAATGCCAACAAATAAATGTGCTAAATGTAGAACGAATCATGGAATTAGAAAAAAAAAAATCACCATTTGTCAACTACTATATTAATGATGGCTTCTGGGAAGAATCATCAATGGAAACTAAAATTAGTGGGATAGTGCTGCATCTATTTCCTACCACTCCGACACTTGACACAGTTCTGCTGGAGCAGAGGATTCAACACTTGACACCGATCTGTTGAAAGATCATCCTCCCTCTTGGGGGCTGTAGGTGTGACATGTCTCCATGTGCAGTGACTTTTAATACTAATAATCAATATATCCTTAGATTCAGATTATAGAGAATACTGGGGAGATTTCATGGTGCTGGGACACAAAATAGCATACAATAAAGTTTAATATTAATACTTAGATGAAATTATAAATAAGCAATTTTGATTTGCTCAAATTTGTAAGGAGCCTATGATTTCTTTTAGAATACAAATTCTCTAAAAGTTATATATAAGTATGTGAGAGTATTCCTCTGAGCTTTGATGTAGTGTTTGGTCTTCATTGCTTTCTTAGTGTTTATGATTAAGTTTAAGGATATTTTTCCCACTTAATAAATAAATAGGTTAATCATAAGTACAATTTATATTCTTCTTATGATTAGTTAGAGTTTTAGTCCATCATGGAGTACATGAAATAGAATAAATATTAACTATAAGCTGATTCCTCTATTCTCTGTTAGTAATAACAAAAACATTCCACTGTTAATAACTAACATTAGAGTTCTTGGAAGGGGTAACTTCTACAGAAAATTAATGTCGAATTCTTTCAGGGAAATTAAAACTAAACAGAGCATGGTGCCCTCTACCTTGCTGGGCACTGTTCTTCTTTTTAAGCTATCATATGGTAAACATGTTTCTTGAATAAGATCATTAATTATATTCTTGAAGATTTTTTACTTAACATTTCCTTGTATTAACCATGAAATGATGTAATCAATACCAAAGAAAAAACATACAAAAAGACTCTGTGAACAATAAAGATTCAGACTCAGCCTCAGAACACTTGGTGTCTCTGTGTGCTGTTTCTCCATTGCGCGGACACCTCCTATCCTCCTTGGACCCCCAACTGCTGCTAGGTCTGGACCCTGACAGGAGAGTTTGATGAGGAACATGATATTTACATAGCTTCAGATTGTCTCCCCTAAGATTATCTGGTGATTAGAGAAAAATAGTAACTTTTCAGTGGCACAATCTGGAAGACCCTGCTTTAACTGAGTAATTAAATTACATCATTAAAAAAAATGGGACCAAGTAATGTTATATACTTATGATATGTTGTATTGACAAGGACACAACATCATTTTTGGCATTCCTATCAAAAATGCATATGCTAAAAAAAAAATGCATATGCTAGCTGGGTGCAGTGATACATTCCTGCTATCCTGGCAACTTGGGAAGCTGAGGCAGGAGGATTGCAAGTTCAAAGTCAGCCTCAATAACTTAGCAAGACTCTTTCTCAAAATAAAAAATAAAAATTGTTGGGGCTATGACTCAGTGGTTAAGTGCCTCTGGGTTCAATCCCCTGTACCCACCCAAATATATAAATCTAGTCATGGGAAATGGTCAGAGAAGCCTAAATTGAGGGATAGTCTACAAATAAAGCTTTAATGGGCTATAGTTTCCTGAAAAGTCAAGGTCTTGAAAGACTAATAAATTACTACAGATTAAAGGACACTAAGGAGATATTATAACTAAATATAATAATGTAATCCTGGAATTTGAGACTACTAAAAGAAAAAAAGGACATCGTTGGAACAATTGATGAAGTTTGACTATGGACTGTAGATTAGAAAATGATATTGTACCAATATAAAATTTCCTGTTTTGGTTTGAATGTGAGGTGTCCACCAAAGCTCATGTGTAAGATGATGTAAGAAGGTTTAGAGGAGAAATGATTGGGTTATGAGGGTCTTAATGCAATCAATCAGTGGGTTAATCCCCTGATGGGATTGAGTTGTAAATGAAGGTGGGTAGGGTGTGGCTGGAGGAGGTGGGTCCTTGGGGGCATGCCTTTGGTATATATTTTGTATCTGGTGCATGGAGTCTCTCTCTCTTTGCTTCCTGAACATCTTGTGAGATGCTTCCCTCTGCCACACTCTTCCACCATGATGTTGTACCTCACCTCGATACTGGAGGAATAGAGACTGCTATCTATGGCTTGAGACCTCTGAAACTGTAAGCCCCCAAATAAACTTTCGTCTCCTAAAATTGTTTTGTCAGGACTTGACATATCATTCAAGTTTGCAAATTACTATTTTCTCTTCACTAAACAATCTCATGTAAACTAATACACAGAACATTTAATGTTTTTTTTCTTATTTTATTTTATAGTTTCGGGGGTACCAAGGATTGAACTTAGGGGCATTTGACCATTGAGCCACATCCCCAGGCCTATTTTGTATTTTATTTAAAGGCAGAGTCTCACTGAGTTGACTTAGAGCCTCACTTTGGCTGAGGCTGGCTTTGAACTTGCAATCCTCCTGCTTCAGTCTCCCAAACTGCTGGGATTACAGGAGTGCACCACTGCACCCAGCTTTAATGGGTTTTAGATCATTAGGAAAACATAAAATATTAAACTGAACTTAAGGAAATATTTAAAATTATGCTGAATATTATCAGCCTCCATTAATGTAAGGTAGTCAGTCATTCACCCTTCAGGGATTTATTTTCACTTTTTAAATTAGTGCATATTAATTATACAAAATAATGGGCTTTATCATAACATTTTCTTACTTTTTCATGGCAATATAATGTACTTCTATCATATCCACTCCCCATCACTCTTTTTACCCTTCCTCCCTTTCCCCCCTGATTCCCTTCCTCTTAATTAAGAGAAGGTGCTTGTTCATAGAAAATGCAAAGTGAAGTATTTAGGTCCATATAGGCGTGATGCTTGCAACTAAATCTCAAATGATTCAGAAAATATGTATACACATGTGCAACAGATAAAGATAAAGTGAATGGAGCTAATGTAAGCATTTGGCAACTCTGGGAGAAGAATATGCCGGAGTGCTTTATATGATGCTTACAACTTTCCTGTAAGTTTGAAATTATGTCAAAATAAAAAGTTACCAAATGAACCCAATCCTGAATTTTTTTGAGAGGGTTGTTTCAAAATAAAAATCTCTTTTAGAAAGTATAATATGTATACAGAGGAGTGTACACACTAAAAGTGTATAACCTGATAAAATTCTTTGAAATGAACCTCCCATGTAATTATGATCCAGATCAGGAGGTAAAAGTGGTACCAAAATTCTAGAAGCACCCTTCCCAATCATTATCCCATCCTTCTTCCACAAAGGTTAACTACCATCTGACTTTTATTGTCTTAGTTCAGTTTTGCTTGTTTTATAAATAAAATTGTTCCTTATGATTCTTTTATGTGTGCATTATTTTTTTTTCAGCATTATGTTTGTGATACTTGTTTCTTGTTTTAAGTAGCATAACACATTTGCTGTGCTTGTTCTTTAATGTTCCACTGTATTTAAGCAGACCATGATTTTCATTCATTCTATGTTTGTTGGGACATTTGGGCTCTGTGGTAGGTAGCCTCTGAAATGACTCCCCAATAATCCTTGCCTCCTACTATTTGGGACCTTGTATAGTCCTCTTCCCTTGAGTGCAGGTTAGATCTCATGACAGACTTCTAATAAATAGAATATTGCAAAAGTGATGGGATATCAATTCTGAGATTAGGCTACATAAAGACTTCCATTTGTGAACCTGCTCTCCTTTGGACTGCTTACTTGGGGGGAATCAGTGCTATGTCATGAGGCAACCCTGGAGGAAGTTCATGTGGTGAAACAAGAGGCCACCAATAATCACATAACTGAGCCGGGGAGCAGATTCTCTAGTCCCAATCTTGGGATGACTACAGCCCTGGCTGATAATTTGAATGCAACCTTAGAGCTGACCTTGAGTCAGTCATGAGCTATATTTTATTTTTTTGGTGGTACTGGGGATTGAACCCAGGGCCTTGTACATGCTAGGCAAGCATTCTACCACTAAACTATCTACCCCACCACTGGATTCATGACTTACAGAATTCGCAAGATAATAAATGTTTGTGTTGTCAGCTTCTAACTTTTGGGATAATTTATTTGGCAGCAATAGATAGCTAATGCATATTTTTTCTATAGTTTTTACTATTTCAGATGGTGCTACCTGAATCTTTTTATATGTGTATGCACGTATATGGGCATTTCTTTTGTGTGTGTGCATATATATATATAAATTTTACATATATACATATATATGTAAAATTACTAGGCTATAGGTATATTTATGGTCAGCTGTAGTAGATACTGCCTTACCATTTTTCAAAGTAGTTATATCAATGTATACCTCTGCAAACAGTATATGAGAATTTGATAATTTTCATTAGTCATTGTCTTGTCTTTTCTTTCTGGTGCTTAGGATTTCAGTTCCTTTTAAGTTGAATCATTCTGAATCATTTGAAATATTTTGTTTTGAAATAATTTCAAACAGAGAAAAGTTGCAAGAACAGTACACAAAACTTCTATATTCTCTGCTCAGATTCTCTGAATTGTTAATCTTTTACCATGTTTTCTCTAATATATAGGATTCTTTTCCTGAACCAGGGAAGAATGAGGTGAAAACTTGATGACCCATCTCTTACATCTACAGTATATTGCCCCTGAACAAGGGTACTTTCCAAAAGAAATCATAATCTAACCATCAAAAATCAGGAAATCAGCATTGATATAACACTAAAATATAACCCACAAACTTTACAGATGCTGTAACCTATCTCATTCTTTCTTATCTACAATTCAATCCAATATCATATCACATGTAGTTGTCATGTCTCTCTAATCTTCCTTAGTTTAGAATAGCTCTTTAAGGTTTTTCTTTCATGACCATTACAGTTTTAAAAAGCATACACTTGCATTCTGTAAGTACATTCAATAGATTTGTCTGATGCGTTCTCTTGTCCAATCTCAGGTCATGCATTTTTGGCAGGAGTATCCCCAGAAATGACACTGGGTTCTTCTCAATAGCATGATGACCTGTCCCATTGCTGGTGATGTTAACCTTCACCTGATCAAGTTAATCATCTGCCACGTTTCACTAGTCATTTTCCCAATTAAAATTGAACAGCATTTTGTTGAGAAATAATCTCAAACTATGCCAATATCCTGTTCCTCTATAAATATTTACCCACCTGCCTTAGTGTTTATTGATGACTCCTGCCTCAAACAGCCACCATTATGGAGTTAGCCACATGGTATCTTTTTAAATTCATCATTCCTTCTTCATTATCAGTTAACATTCTTCTGTAAGGAAGTACTTTCCATAGTCAGTCATTCTATTAATTTATTTGTAGCAGTATTGACTCATTGAATTCCTATGCTAATCAATGGATTAGGATATGTTATGATCATTATTTGTTATAATACTTAGATTGTCTCAGTTTTAATCAGCAAGAATGCTCTCTGGTTGAGTCTTGTATCCATTGAACATATATTCCCAGAATTCTTTGAGCACTGCCTAATTTTATGTTGCAATAGGATGTTCCAGGCTTATCTTATGTCCCAGCTCCAGAGCAATTTCTCTAAGAAGTAATTTCTCTAAGTAATTTCAGTAATTTCTCTAAGGAGTTTTTAGTGGAGGATGATATTTATAAACCAAGATCTAGGTGCTTAGTATGCTCACAATAAGTAGAGTGTTACAGGTATACATTAATTGTATCCATCCTTTCATCCATTCATCCATTCATTCTCATCTAAATATGAATTCACATCAATACCTTCAATTCCAATCTAGAAATTAATATTTTTTTCCAGAATTTCTCAGTAATCAATAAACCTAGCTCTAATCTTCAATAGATTTATTTATTTGCTCAACCCATGGTATGTAACCAGTCTCCCAATCATATAAACTACCTCCTTGGCCAACCTTCTTGATCCTGCCAACTTCTTAGTCCTAGCTCTGATGCCATCTCCTCGGCCAGCATCTGCCTTGATTCTCTGTCTCCCTGTGGTTACCTCTTCTGTGGTTATGCTGCCTCCTTCATGAGATGAACAAGGAAGGGCAGGGAAGAAGAAAATCCATTCTGGTTCCTTAGTGAGAATCCCACATACTTTTCAGGTATATGCACACTGAGAGTTTGGTACTTGAAGATATACAGTGTGCTGGGTTCTTTTATAATTTAATGTGACTAACACTTGTAGGTTAATTATTGTTTAATGAGAATAGGGAAAGAGAATCAGCAGGAGCAGACCAGGGGGAGAAAATAATGGGAAGGGTAAACAATCACCATTTTAGTTGAAGATGGACCAAACTCAATTCCAGTCTTCCTTTTATAGGGACATTGCTTCTGTTTTCATTAGTGCTTATGTCTCAAAGCATGACAGCTTCCATAGGAGGGTTGGTTTGGTTGGACTGGGGATAGGAGGTGGCTTTCCAGTTCTGTCCTGGAGTAGAATGAATATATTAGAAAGGCTTTGGTATCAGTCGGCCTTCCCAGAGCCCTGTAGTTAAGGTAGATTTCCCAGGCACCTCCAACTATAACCAGGTCCCTGACCCTGCGCTAGAAGTCAAAATGGCCTCTGGAGGGCAGAAGAACACTATGTGATCCTTCTTCAACTCCAATATGATGACTTTCATTGTCCTATTCATTTGTTAGTAAACTTTGGAACTCCTTAAAAGACCAACTGTCCTCCACAATTTATCTCATAAACTAGAAAGAGAGAGTTTGATGTTCTGGAATTGAACTCAAAACAAAGTGACATTTATTTAATGTTATAAAGTTAGACTTTGGCTCATAGATATAAACAGGTAGGAGCAATTAGCAAAATTCAATTGGAATAATGTTAATGATAATTTTTTTTTTGGTGCAGTTGTTATTAACAATCTGTGCAACATATTTACTTGACTTTCTAACAGTGAATTGTAGTTGCCCTATGTCCTGTACATCTGGTTGTGTAGAACAGTGGCTAAGAAATGAGAATGGTCTCTGACTGCCTAGGTTTAGATCCTGATGACTGTGCTTACTAGATGAGTATCTTTAGGAATGTCAGTTACTTTTCTGTGCTTCAATTTTGTCATCTGGAAAATCTGTGAAAGTACTACATGGGGGCTGTCATAAGGTTTAAGTGAGATAACACAAAAATTTCATTTTTGTATCCAAAATTTATGTTATTAATAATATTGGCATTATTTTCTGAAACTAATATGTATCAGATGAAACAAATGAGTAATTTCATCAGTGTCACCAGGACCAAGGTTTTCATCCTAAGTGATTAGAGTTCCTACAATATAAACTCAAGAAGTAAAAATTTGCTAACTTCTACTGCAAAGGCCTATCTCTTTTTGTTCACGGGATATTTTTTTCAAAGAGACTTTATTTTTTAGTGCAGTTTTTGGTTCTTAGCAAAACTGAGTGGAAATTACAGAGATTTCCCATTTACTTTCTGCCTACATACATGTGTGGCCTCCTCTATTACCAGTATCCTGGACAAGAGCAGGACATTTGTTACAACTGATCAACCTACATGACCACATTGTCAATACCCCCAAATCCATAGTTTATATCAGGGTTCACTCTTGGTATTGTTCAGTGTATGGGTTTGGAGAGGTATGTAGTGATATGGGCCCACCATTATAGTCTCATTCGGAGTAGTTTCACTCCCCTAAACACATAAAGACTTCAGCAGTGCTTGGCATATAACAAATATCTAATGCATGTTGACTTATGGTTGTGGTTATTATCATTTTTTAGTTATAGCATTATATATTATTATCACTTTAAGCTGAAAATTCATTCTCAGTAAAAACTACCATAATAAATCTATTCAGCTGTCTTGGCTCTTCTAGGGTCGTCGTTTGCTTATTCCTATTTACTGATCAAAATATACAAAAAGCACTCCTGTACTCTTCTCTACTACTTTGAAATAGATGAGATTGAGCTGATCCACAGTGACGAGAATAACTGTTCAGGTCCAGCTAAAGTTCTCTTTACTTCCATTTATGCATCTATCATTTCCTCACTAGAAAGTTTAAATTGCTCTTCACAGATAACAGTGTTCCACTAATGTGACTGGTATCTGTGGAGAACTCTCTTTTCGTTCATTGTATACTGTCCAATTCTTTTACTTCAGAGAGGTATCCTTGCCAAGCAAAGCTGAACCAGCAATTTCAAACTCATATTTTAAAAATTCTCCTGTTAAAGAAGAAAGACTGAATAATGTTGGGTGGAGCTCTGAACTGGGAGTTAGAAGGCCAGAATTCTGGTTTCAACATTATATCTACTTCTAAACACTATTGTGTGCCTTTTAGGTGTAAAGCAATGGGCTTGCCTGACACTGAGACAATTCAAAGAAAACAAATTTCCTCTCAAAGAAGCCTAGCAGAGAAGCAGAAGAGCTGTGATATGAGGTTGAATGAATAAATGCAGAATCCAGCTTCCCAGAAATAGACTGAAGGAAAGAGGCATTACGGGCCGGCTGAGGTGTCCTGGGCAGTCAGCACCTACTTGCATCCATTCTGTGCTCTCCTTTGGATCACTTTGTATCTGGAAGAGTATTCCCCAGACTCCTTTGTTTACAGGGTTCTTGCCGCAGTTTTCTAATGAGGGGTATTTGGGTAGATTTGGAAGACAGAGGAGGGGTGGAGGCATGGCCCCCTTCACCTCTGGCAGTGCTGGTGAGTGGATGGGTGGGCTTCTTAGATGTGAGCTTCAGCAGTGGTCTTTGTCTGAGGGTTGTGGAGTCATCATTAGTTTCTGTCAGGTGCCTGGCTGGGTGGAAGCAGCTCTTTCACTCAATATTCAGTCTAATAAACCTCAGTTTTCCACAGTGCTGTGCTGTTTTTGCCACTAAGTCTTTACTTATCTGTTTCTTCTTATCTGTCATCTAATTTGTCTTCCTGCATGCCTCTTTCTTATTTTTTAATCTTTATGTCTTAACTCCTAGTCAGTAACTGTTGCATATCAAGCAACCAATCAATATGTTTTTTTGATCAATAGATGAAGGAATGAATGAAAGCAAAAGCAGTTACAGGCTTAGGCAGATCTATAAATAGGATGGGGTTAGGGACATAGAAGGTAGGAAGCAGAAGAGGGAGAAAGCAGATTGATTGGAGGAGTTGAGAATAGGACGGGATAAATGGAAATGTGGCTCTTTATTAGAGTAATATCATTGGGTTTCTAATGTTCTCTATATATGGAAAAGACAACTATCATGATTTGATCATTATATGAGCATTTGTTAAAGGCTGAAGGTCAGGATTGGATGGGCAGGAAAATAGTTGTGCTACAGTTCGGCTGTTTGAAGAATAAAATGTCTGGTGGTCAACCAGTGTGAATTGACCTAAGAGAACATACCAAAGGAGAACACTATGGGGAAGATGGGTTATTTACACGAATGACAGGGCTGGACGCCCGAGGCTTAGAGTAGATCATAATGTTTGTATGGTACTCTACAATACTTCAAGTGTTTTTCAGGTATTGTGTTACTCAGCTTTTTGTTGCTGTGACCAAAATACTTGGTAAAAGGAGGAAAAGTTTCTTTTGGCTCACAATTACCTTGGTTGGTTAAGTTCACTGTTCTTGGCTCAGTGTAGAACATCATGGCGGAAGGGCGTGATGGAGGAGGGCTGCCCTGTTGATGGCATCTGATAAGTAGAGAGAGGGAAGGGATCACAGGAAAGAAGCACCCTTCCAGGGCATGCCCCCAGTGACCCACCTCCTCTACATCATGCCCCATCTGCCTCTATTCAAATTCAGATGGGTCGATGAGGTTACGACTCTCATAATCTAACCATTTCATGAGTATTCCTGCATTAACACAGAGCTTTCAGGAGACACCTCATATCCAAACCATAACAGGTATATTCTCCTTTTTTACCCTCAGAGCAACTTTGTGAGAAAAATATGTACTATTAATAATAAAAATGAGTTTCATAAAAACACATTGCTTTTACAGGCAAATAAAAAGAAATTATAGCTACACAAAGGAAAAGAATAAAAATCACTCTTAAGGTCATCATGATAACATCTTATATTGACTTGTCAGAGCCTTTCTTGTGCATATTTATTTATTTATTTTTAAAATTAAAAATGGGATCATATTATATATTTTAACTTACTTTTAAAATTTTGGGCACTGTGAACATTTTTTCATGTCATTAAATGTTTTATTCATGATTATTAATGGCTATGTAATATCCCATTTTCTGTCTACTTTATACCAAAGTTTATTTACTCAACACTTACTTCTCCCATTTTTTGCTTTTGTAAATAATGTTGAGTTGAATGTATTTGTAGTCACCATTGCACATACTGTCAATTATATCCTTAGAATAACTGCCCACGGGTGAATGACTCAATCAGTAGGTTTGCAAATTTTAACCCCTGCCCCCCCCTTTTTTTTTCACATTTCTAGATTGTGCTTCTGATGATCACACTGGTCCTTGACAAGTGTCTATTTTTCTGAATCCTCTATAACATAAGGCATTTTTTTTTTTTTGCCAATTTTATATGGTGAGAAATGGTTTCATCTTTAAAATAAGAAACGGAGGTGGAAGGAGGTTGTGGATGACCCAAGAGAGTGGGTGTCAGTGCCCAAATATATCCAGACCAACTCTGCAATCCATATGAGAGAGGACAGGCAGATGTGAGTGGTGAGAACATAAATTTAAGGGAATAATTTTATAAAATGGGCCCATTGTGCTTTCTTTTCCAAGAAGTAATTTACCTGCAGCTGTGCCTGGCTTAAGTAGATGGATATGGTACATTCCTCGGCAAACAACCTGTTATCTGCAGGAGGAATGCAGGCTCCAAATAATATCAGTGGGAGGAACACAGTTACCCTGAAGGGTGATCCTTACAGCCCTATCTGGGAAATTAGGGAGATAAGAATAATTCCCCAAACCATAAAATCTGTAATAACAGGTTCCAGTGAGAACCAGTCAACATGGGTCAAAGTGACCTAGAAAGGTCATGGCAGTGGGGACTTGAAAGTCTGATTCATCCTGCTGTCAGTTAAAAGTCAAGAGGTGGGCCTGGGAGGGACTCTGGAAACTTCCCTGGGACCACAATAAAACTGAATGACAGGAGAGCTATGTTGTTACTTTCCTCTCTGAGAGGACACTCTCTTGAGAGTGTCTTCTTTTCCCTTTTCCTATCCCTTCTAATAAACTCATTCCTGTTACTGAGTGACATGTCTGAAATCTTTTTGACTTGTTTGCAAAAACTGGGCTTTCAAGCTGGACTTTCACATTTCCTCAGTTTCCTAGAAGACCCCAGACCTGTGACACATACCTTCAGTTATTCCTCTCCCAAGGACACACTGTCCTTAGAGGCTAATGTTTCCTCCCAAATTAAATGGATGTCACATTATCTATATAACTAGTTCATTCCTTTTTATTGCTGAGTAGCATTCTGTGGCATGAGCATACCACAATATGTTTATCCACTTGCTAGCTGATGCACATTTAAGTTGCTGCCAGTTTTGGGGTGTTACTAATAAATCTGTATACAAGTCTTGGAGTAGACATATGTTTTGGGTAAATATCTAAATATAGAATTGCTGGGTTGTGTGGTAAGTATATATTATCTTTATAAGAGATATTCAAATTGTTTTCCAAAGTAGTTGTATCGATTTACATTCTCACTAGCAATGTATGAGTGTTCCAGTCATACTGAGATTCTTTATAGGGTAGTAGAGGTAAATTAATAACTCTAAGGGAAATAAGGGGGAAAAATTTAATCTGGGCCAACTATGAGTGACCATGACCTGTGATCACAGATTTAAGTTACCCTAAATGACATGTTCTATGTGTAACATTAAAAAAATGTCACAGGTCTGGGGTCTTCTAGGAAACTGAGGAAACATGAAAGCCCATGACATTAAAAAAAAAAAAATTTTTTTTTTTCTTTTTTTTTTTTTTTTTTTGTACTGGGGATTGAACCCAGGGGAGCATTACCACTGAACTATATCCCCAGACCCTTTTATTTATTTTTTTTATTTTGAGACAGGATGTCACTAAGTTGCTGAGGCTGGCTTTGAACTTGTGATCCTTTTGTGTCAGCCTCCTCAGTGGCTGGGATTACAAGTGTGTGCCACAGAGCTCAGTGGTTACCATGAACTTTTATAGTCATGGAACAAAATGAATCAATACCTTTACCAATAACATTGGTGGGAGTATCAGATAGGCAGGCTACAGCAAGGCAAGGAATTCTCTTCTGCAGGTTTCAGATTTATCTAACAGAATTCTTGGCTCTAGTGATGGTGGAGGCTAGAGCTCTGCTAAGCTTAGCGATTCATTCTAAAAAGTTTATCTATTCCTTAGGAGAATGTTAGGTCAGACACAAAAGTTAAGGCAAATAGCTATTAAAGGACCTAAAATAGTCCAAGATAATTTTGGCTCTTGATCTGCAACATTCCATCTCTCCAAATTCAAGCACACTGCAGGATATTTAATATAGACACAGCTTCTTCAATGAACCTCAGTTCTCAGGGTTTTTCATGAACACATGCTATACCAGTTTAGCAAACTCCACTGTTAGAAAACTCTCCTGTTCAGAAGTAGAGAATGCTGAATCCCCAGATTTTTATCTCTGACCATTACTCATCACATCTCTGATTTCTCTTCACCCTTTAAATTAAGATGATTAAAATTAAAACTTTGGTAATTAACCAATCACTAGCACCAATGATATTATTAATATTATTATTTTTTGCAGTACTGCAGATGGAACTCGGGGCCTTGTGCGCACTAGGCAAGTTCTCTACCACTGAACTACATCCTTAGTTCCAGTGATTTTGTCTTTGACTCATGTTTTAAATTAAAAAAAACAGAGGGGTAGAATATATTTTTTACTTTCTCTTACTCATCCTTAAGTTTTTCTCCATCTGTTGTCTCTGAATTTTAGTTTGTAGAGAAAAGCATTTCCTGGTGGTTTATCTTTCCTTTCCGTCTGACTCTTGTTGGAATCTTTTTCTTTTCTTCTTCACTCCAGCAGTGTCTTTCTCAGGCATCTCCTAATTCTTTGTCTTCAGACTCGGTGGGGGTATCTGTCTGCATCAGCTGCTTGCACAGGAATGGTAAGGCCTAGGACCATTCTTAGGCCTTTCTGTATGCAGAGCTTTTGCTTCTCATACTGTAGATGGAAAGAGAAGTCTGCATGGTGCTCAGACTGTGCGTGTCCAGGAAAGGCTCAGTGGTCATTAAAGCCCTAGAGTTTCTCTTATCCAACCAGACGGAGGTATTCATTTCCACTTGAATAGAGGTACCAAGCTCTTTTTTAGACTGGAGCTGGCTATTTTGCATAAAACAAAGAAGTTATACATTAGCATGGGGTAACTGGTTTTTCTCAGTAGCTATCTAACAATGGCTGGAGACAATGGTTTAATTATAAGCCACCACCATTTCAAGACTCATAACTCACACACAATCTCTGAACAAAATTCCACCATTGCTTTAGAAGAGATTTAGTCTGGTTTGTGGCTCTAATGAAGAACCTACTTTGTCCTTTTCATTTTCTCACTGCTCCCAAAGCACTTCCATTTAATTCAGCCTCTGGCCTTTGCTGAAGTTGTTCCCAGAGCCTGCGATGCCTCCCCCTACCTTCTTTTGCTTATCGATTACATACTTCTCTTTCAAAACTCAGCTCAGGCATTTACTCTTTTATTTACTTTGTGTTTGTTTGTTTTTTGCTTTTATTATTATTATTTTTTAAAAAACTTCAGCCCATTCTGAATTTTACTGTCTATGGACATTTATTGCTAGCTCTGTTTGAGTTAACTCAGACTGTAGTTCAGTTGCATGTGTGGATGGTCTTTGCAGAAATGAGCTATGATGCGTATTCTCATCATTTTTAAAAAAAATATTTTTTTAGTTGTTGATGGACCTTTATTTTATTTACTTGTATGTGGTGCTGAGAATCGATCCCAGTGCCTCATGTGTGCCAGTCGAGTACTCTACAACTGAGTCGCAACCCCAGCCTTCCTCATCATTTTTGACCCTGACACAAGTCTAACAGCATCTAATACAAGTCATGGCAACATAAAGTTTTGTTAAACTACTGAATGAATGAAATTTAGGCATAAGACAGTTACTCAATAAATATTTGTTGGTTGATTGATTGTGGAGCCATGGTAGTCTCATGGAGCTGGGACCTCTGAGAAACTGAGGTACTGTGAAGACTCCCTCTTCAAACCCCGATTCTTTCAATCAAGTCAGAAAGATTTCAGATATGTCACTCAGTAAGAGGAATGAGTTTACTGAGGGATAGGAAAAAAGAATAGGAAACAGGGAAAGGGGATACTCTCAAGAGAGAGAGGGTCCTCTCAGAGAGGAGAGGAACAATGTGCCTCTCCTACACTCCAGTTTTTTTGGGGATCCCAGAGAAGTTTCCAGAGAGTCCCTCCCAGGTTCACTTCTTGACTTTTGACTGACAGTGGGGTGACATCAGACTTTCAAGTCCCCACTGTCATGGCAACTCTAGGTCACCTTGGCCCATGCTGACCCGTTCTAATTGGATTCTTAGTCATAAATTCTTACAAATTTTATGGTTAGGAGGAACTGTCTTTATCTCTCAGAATTTCAGGATCTGGTCACAAAAGTCTCCTCCTAACTTGGTAACTTGGGTTCCTCTTATCAAGATTATCTTGGGTCTGCATTTCTCCTGCAGTGAACAGGTAGTTTGCTGAGGAATGTGACAGATCCTGTCCACTTAGGCTGGGTTAGACTGCAAGTAAATTGCTTCTTGGAAAAGAAAGCATGTGGAGGTCAGCACCGTTGGCCTATTTTATATAATTATTCTCTTAGCTTCATGTTCCCACCATTCACATCTGTCTGTCCCTTAATACTCAAAAATGCTAAATAATCTGATTTGGTATCAACATTTTAATGCTAATCAATACTGTTTTTAGGGATTTAGTTAGAAATTACACCCCCAATACCTCCCACAATGTCTTCCTCCAACCTTGACTTGTATTTCCCTTCTCCTTCAAAGGGGTGTATGACCTAAAAGAGAGGAGAAATAGGGAGGATAAGAACAAATGGATAGAAAACTGGAAAATATTTTAGAATATTTTATACTCTTGATTATAAATTGTATTCAGTTCCACAGGTTGGGATTATATCTATAACAATCATGTGAAAATGTGGAACAAATGTTAACTGAACCGGCAAGGTTTTGTTTACATGTAGTTGGTAAAATCCACAGAAATCCTATTTCTAAGGATTGTGGGGTATTTTTGAGCAATGGTCCCATCTGCATGGTCCTCTGGGGGCAGGGATATTTCACCCAGAGGGAAGTTTCCCTGGATATTATTAGTGGAGTCAGGATTCAGGGGTGTATTTAGGGAGAGGACCCAGATTAATGTCTTATGTGTTTTCTTAAAGGTCAATTCTCTTTCCCCTCCTCCTGGGGTTTTCCCAAGTCAGACAGCTGAGGGCAGTGGAATGAGGAGAGAGCCACTCTGTAGTGCCTCAGCTCCTGCCTGCAGCTCCCTGAGGATGGTCCTCCAGGCAGGAAGAGGTCTTCCAGCCTGAGGAGCTCTCAGGGACTTAACTCACGATTCTTCTCCAAGTTGTTTGAGTGATTAAAGCAGAAGTACAATTATAGGTCTCTGGGGAACAAAGCAAAAACGAGTGCCCTCATTTGTTAAAAGTTTGTCATATATTTTGAGAGACCAGAACTGTAAGGGGTGGTTAATGGCAGATAAATATGGGTGCAGGGAAACCTTGTCCTATCTTTAGGTATCAATAGGGTGATGAAATAACAATGACTGAGTGAACAAATGTGTCTGTAGTATGATGCCCACCATTCAGTACACATTTACTGAGCACCACCCTTTTGGATTTTTCCCCCCCAGAACTGGGGATTGAACCCAGGAGCTTTCTACCATTGAGCTAAAATGCCAGCCCTTTTTATTTTTTATTTTGAGACAGGTTCTCACGAAATTGCCAGGGGTCTCATTAAGCTGCCCAGGCTAGCCCTGAACTTGCAATCCTCCTACCTCAGCTTCCCTAGTGACTGGGATTACTGGCATGTACCATGGTGCTTGACACTGAGCACCAACTTTATGCTAGTCCTGAACCAAGTCTCTGTCTTTAGGGAGCTTATAGTAAAGTAGGTAGAATAAGGAAGGACTACTCTTAAATTTGAAGTGCTACAACTGAAACAAATAGGTATTGAGATAGAAAATTATAAGATGAGAGGGACTGTATAAATATAGTGATCAAGGAGACTTTCCTGAAGAATGACATGTCAAATGAAATTTGAATAGTGAGCTGAGCTCATCATAGGAACAGCTTGAGAAAAAAACACATAAAGAGCAAAAAGCATATGCAAAAGCCATGTTGGCTGGAGGAGGTGGGGGCATGGAATGTCCAGGACCAGAAAGGAGGCCAGTGTGACTGGAGGTGATGGGTGAGGGGCAAGGGGCAGGAGCTGCTGCTGGACAGTGAGGCTTGAGTAGACAAGACAGGCAACTTGAAATCAACTGGGGAGTTTCTCTTAGAAAATCAAATGACCTCAGAATCACCAAAGGACACTGAAGGTGAAACTAAGGCATTGGTTTTTATTCACTTCACTGCCTATGTTGTCTGACTTGGAAAAACTCAGGAGGAGGGGAAGTAAAACTGATCATTGAGAAGACACACTTAAGCATTCATCTGGGTTCTAGTCTTAAACACATCCCTGAATCCTGACTCCATTAATGAGTTTTAGACAGATATTTTATAAAGCTCACTCTGGTTGCTATGTGGAGGATAGGTTTGAGATGGGAAAGAGAGGGCTAGGGAGGTAGTTGAGGAGGTCAGAGCAGCTATTCATGACAGATATTGGAAACTTGAACTAGATGGGAGCAGTAGGAATGGAGAGAAAAGGTTGATATTGAGATCTCTCTTCTTTTTCAGTTTTGGTGGTGCTAAGACTGGAACCTGAGGTTTCATGCATGTTAAGCAGGCACTCTACCACTGAGATATATTCCAACCCTCTGATGTATACTTTCAAGGGAATGTTAATGGAGGTTAAATTTATATGTTCTTTTCAAAAGTGACAGAGGGACTTTAAAGTGGAAAGTTACCCTAGGTCACTGAGGGCAGGCTCCTGTGCCACGTCTCCTGCAAAGGAACTTATGTGTACCTCTGAATCTGTTCAGGAATCTCCCTTAGTAAGGTAAACGAACTTGGACTCACTTAAGGACATTTTCTTTGGAAGGCTCCCAAGGGCACTGAAGGCAGTTTCTCTGACGCAGAGTTGGTGAGTGACAGCTCCAGGAAATGAGCATGGTCAGAGCAACTCCTGAGGCCAGAGACTCCCTCAGAGCTCTGAGATGTAACATTGGCAGTTGCTGATGTTGAAGTGGTAAGGTCAAGTGGATGTTGGGGCACAAAGGGACACTGATGTGCCTACTATTATCCCCTTTTGGAATCACAAAGTAGAATCACAAAATATTTAATCACAAGTCCTTCTTGGATATGGAGGAGGCGTCCACAACTTTTCAGAAGGAGACCTGAAGGGATGACAGGAGAGTGGCAACTGTTTTTGAAGGGTTGATGGCTGTCACACATTCAAATTTGCTGTTTCAACTCCAGGGGGTGGAAGTTAAGATACATTTAATCAAATAGGGAGACTTCTCTTTTTTCTGACCATATAGTAAGCCACGACAGTATGAGAAGGCTTCACTTAGAGAATAAAGAAGTCAACACTCGGTACGAGAGGTGGTCAGGATGAGCTCCTGGTCAGATTCAGAGTCAGTGCAGTTGGGGATAACAAGCCCTTGACCACCAAGCTTCAGGGTCAGTTTTCAGGTAAATTTGAGGCCAAAGACAGTTGGAGGCTCAAGAAAGTGATAAGAATCAGGGTTGGTAGCTGTAAATTCAGAGAAATGTTTATGGAGAGAGTTGTATTTCATTAGGCCTCCTTTGGAGGCCTGGGACGTACTGACCTTTATAATTGGATGAGTGTGCAACAATTTCTTCCCAAACAGCAAGTACTTTGCCCTGATTATTTTCAAAGCAAAGATTGAATAGCATCTCCTAACATCTTTTTGTGATAAATTCTGTGACTCAAACAATTTTCATTGGTAAAATCTGTGATTAGAGCAATTGTGTATTTTTTAATTTTTATTTTTAGGGTTATTGAAGCACATCTTAGGCATTTATTCTCAAAGAAAAACTTGTGAAATACATGGATTCTTTAACTCATGCCAAACAAGGGGAAATTATGCTGAGTGGGGGGCATGGAGCTGCTTCTTATCTGTACATACTGCAACAAACCCTTCAAGTCTGTCTCCCTTGGGTGCAGTTGTCTCTGGAAAGAGATTGGATTTTGCACAGCAAATTTGACCATCAGATTTGGGGGCTACTCTAGACCTTGTGAGTTCATGTGTGTAGATAAGTTGTGTTCTGACATCTAAATGAGCAGCACAGCGTAGTGTTCCACAGGACACTGGGGAATTCTCACCTGGTGTCAAAGGCAGGGAGTGGACAGTGAGGTCCATTCAGGCTTGGTCCTTGGCAAAGCTGTGAAAGGGGCTCACATCATCTTCCCATCTCCCTTCCTATCACGCCTTTGTGCCCTCTGAGAGCTCTTTTCCTGCCACAGCCTCCCTGCTTCCCTCAACGTGAGCAGCACTATACATGAGAAGGTGCACCAGACCTGGAATTGGAGGATCCGAGTTTAAGTTCTGACTCAGTCACCTCCTAACAGCTGGGTAGTCTTAGGCATGTACCCCTAACCCTTGAGATTCTCTGTCCCCTATTGGAAAATGGGGATCATCATGCTACATGTGGCCACATGTGTTGGGAAATTTAAATAATGCTCGTGCGTGCAAGGGCACTTTTAGTACTATAAGCTCTCTACTTATTACCAAGTTCTGTAATTGTCCAATATTGTCTTGGTTCTCTTGGCTCACTGCATTTTCATAATGATTTTAGAGTCAGTATGTCAATTTCTACCTTTCTAGATTTTGGTTGGGACTCTTAAATACCCAGAACAACGGGGAAATAATATAGAATCTTCAAACCTATGAGTATAGAAAAATGCTCCAATTATTTACTCTTTTATTTTCCTTAACAATGTTTTGTAGTTCTTTTTCTGTTTCTTTTTGCAGGATAGGGGTTCAAACCTATGGTCTCACCCATGCAAAGCAAGTACTCTATCTCTGCACTACCTCCCGAGATGACTTTATTTTTTATTTTGTGATAGGGTTTACTAATTTGCTGAGGCTGACCTTGAATTGCTATCTTCCTGCCTCAACCTTCTGGGTAGCTAGGATTATAGTTGTGTGCCACCAGGTCCAGCAGCTTTGTAGTTCTTGAGTAAAGCATAGGTGTACTTTCATTAGATTTATCCTAGATATTTGATATTTTTTGATGCTACTGAAAATCATATCATTAAACATTTAAATTTTCTATTTATTGCCAGAGTAAAAACATAAAACAAACATTAAACTTCTTGTATGTTGAACTTGTATCCATGAACTTATTAATTCCAAGACCATGTTAGTGGTGATAATGATAGTATTTCTTTCCTTCTTGCTTAGTCCTTTAACTTTTTTTCTTGCTCTAGTGCATTGGTTAGAAACTCTACTAAAATAAAGGTGTGATAGTAGGTATTTTTAGTTTATTTCTGTTCTCAGAGGGTAATCTTTCAATGTTTTACCATAAAGAATGATGTTAGAAATACCAACACATATGTCACATATTGAGTTTTCTATTTTCTGAACAAGATTGAATGGACCAATAATGAATACATATAGGAAATGGCTGTGTGTGAGAATATATGGCAAAAAATTGTCTATGAAGGGAGAATCCATGGAAATCAGGAAAGGAGCTTCATTAGCAGAGGATCAGGCAAGGGGGCAACTTTTTCTCTCACCTTAGCTCAACTTTGTGAGAGGAGCTTGCTCACCTGCTCCCTAAATATCTGCTTCACCTGTTTGTTCCTCAGGGTGTAGATGAAGGGGTTGAGTGTCGGGGTCACCACGGTGTTGAGCAACGCCACCACCTTGTTCTGGTCTTCTCCCTGCCCACCCTTGCCTGACCGGACATACATGAAGATGCAGCTGCCATAGAAGAGAGACACCACAATGATGTGGGAGGAGCAGGTTGAGAAGGCTCTGTGCCTCTCCTTGGCTGAGGGGATGTGTAGGATGGTGTGGAGGATGTGGCCATAGCAGGTGGCCGTCACAGCCAGAGTTCCCAGGAGACTGAAGTTGGCTATCACAAACCCCAGAAGCTCCATCAGACTTGTATCTGCACATACGAGTTCTAGGAGTGGAAAGTTGTCACAGAAGAAATGATTGATGATATTGGGGCCACAGAAAGGCTGCTGAAATGTGATGTAACTAGGAACAGAGATGAGAAGGAAACCTGTCATCCAGGAGCAGAGCACTAGCTGGACACACACCCTTTTGCTCATGATGGTGGCATAATGCAAGGGGTTACAGATGGCCACATACCTGTCAAAGGACATCACTGCCAATAGGAAGAATTCTGTGGTACCAAGGGAGAAATAGAGGAAACTTTGTAGGAAGCAGCCAGCTAGGGAGATGGTCTTGTGTCCTGTGAGGATGTTGGTCAGCATCTTGGGGAAGATGACCGAGGTGAACCAGATCTCCAGGACAGCAAAGTTACGGAGGAAGTAGTACATGGGGGTGTGGAGGCGCCTGTCCAGAAGGGTGATGGCCACGATGAGGATGTTCCCCAGCAGTATGAGGAGGTAGGTCAGGAGGAACCCCAGGAAGATGAGCATCTGTAGCTCACAGGCATCTGAGAGCCCCAAGAGGACAAACTCGGTGACAGTGGTGTGGTTCCCCGTGGCTCCTCTGACCTCTGCTGGTGCTGGAGTGTCAAAGGTGGTCAGCATCAGGGGTTATGGTGTTCTGAGCATCTGAGGACAAGTCTGAACTGAAAAGACAGAGGGAGGAGTGTCCTATTTTGGGCTTAACAAATCCTTTATTTCTGTGATGGACACAATTCCTCACCACTAGGTACTAAATGTTTATTTGCAGAGCCTCTGGGGGTGCCTGCCTCCTGCCTCGTCTCAGATGGATCTGTGGATCTGTGTTAGAAGAAAGTGGTGATTCAGTAAGGCTCAGAATCAAAAATTATCCTTTCTGACTTTTCATAACTGAACTTTTATTCCTATTTCTCAACAAATTTTGGTTTGCTCCTTGCAATATAACCTTCTTTAAACACTATTTGTTCAAGTTGTTCCCCCAGTATTGGATTTTCATCCCCAAAGAGTTCATATATGAGGGTGTTGCTGTTTCAGGATTACCTGAGTGAGTCTTTGATGGTGTTTTTGAGTATCTGGATGAATAAAAAGGCAGAAGGAAATTTATGGGGGAACGCATAATACTCATAAATTAAATGAAGAATAACCCCAATAATATCTACATAAATAAAAATTCTCACATGGAACGTTTGTGTTCCAAATTCTTAATGGTCCTTTCCCAGTGATATTTACAAGTTCTTCTCTTAGCATATCCTCCCACAAACCCTGAGCTCCAGATACAACACAGGCTGTGAATTTTGGGTCTTTATCCATTTTCCTGCACCTGTGCTTTCATAAGTTCAGCACAGATAAACCTAGCAAAGGCCTGGAGTCCAGCTCAGGAATAGAGCACATAGACAGGACTGCTGATAAAGTGTCATACCTCCCCAGCCATCCCCATTTCAATCCACAAGTCACCACTGGGAGGCCTCCTAGCTACAGAGGGAAGCAGGCTGCTTCATGAGTCCCAGGCATTTCCCCCTTGATCCTAATTGCCTGATGAGTTTAAGGAGAGGCTTTTGTGGCAGCCTGAGCACCCGGACGTGGCTGTACCACCCACCTCCGACCATTCATCATTTTAGGGGGCAGTTGTGTCGTGTCCCGTGGGAATGTACACCTGACCTGGAGGTTGTCTTGCCACAGCTAGAACCGCATCTTCTTCTGAACTGATCTGGGCCACGTAGAATGAGGCAGGGGTCTTCCCCATGTAAAGAAAAGCAGTCGGAGTTTCATTCAGAGTCAGTTTCACTCAGAGCTTTGGGTTTTCCAGGGAGGCAGGTACACAGAGCGCAGGGTGGGCCGACATGGCACTTGGGTCAGGCAAAGTCCCCCAGTGTGAGTGAGTGACATAATGGTTCAGGTGGACTAAACGTTGACTCAGCTCCTGCTGTTTCAGCATTCAGATGGGTGGTAGAGCTAAAGGTACAGATGAGACTCAGTGCCCATGTTTGTTGCCAGACTAAAAATGGAATTTAAACACAAGTGCCAGTAAGAGAAGGTTTGAGGAAGCCACTGCTGCTCAACTTTCCCCTGAGCTGCCAAGGTGGAGATTGCCCTGCAGGTGCAGTGTCCAGTGTCCAGAAGCCCTCTAGGGAAATCCCAATCAGGTCATTCTGGGTACACGTCTCACAGGAGTACAGAAGAGAACTGGTTCTCTTGGATGTTCCTTGGTTGCAATATTGTTTGTGGGCTCTAAATGCTGATCTTATACTGTTGGTGTGAGCTCTCCATCTCATGATTTTGGTGGTGTTCTCTATGATCATGTGTCCTTTCCCACAGCCTCCTGAGTGGACAGCTGCATTCCCCAGAGTAGGATGGTTTCCTTGACCTTTATCATCATTCAGATGGAAGGGGCTGATGAATTGAGGGTGTTTCAAAATCTCGCACTTTCAGCAAGTTCAACCTCGGGGAAGCCTTGGAAAAGAGCAGTTATCCTTTGGAGCGATTCTTCTTTCTCCTCTTGACCTAATGGGTCCGTTCTGAGTGGTACAGACTGTCTTCCTCCTCACACGGCCCGGTGTCTGTGATGATGCTTCTTCTGTAGGTGATGGGGCTCTATGAGATAGTGGACGAGCTACCCCTGGAATAAACACGTCTTTGTGTGGGTGACAGTAGGGCTGAGAGATTTGGGATGCAGGTTTGTTTTCTCGAGGGATCTACCCATCTCTGTAGTTTTGTGGGGCTCTTGATCCCCAGAGAAGGAGTATAATGAGCCTCACTCTGCCTCTTCCAACTCTCTTGGCTGTTACTCACGACAACTTCTCAAATAAAAGTTTCTATTGTTTGTTAAGATCAAAAATAACAGTTAAATTGGGGACAACTTTCCTCTGTTCATTATGAATACAGATTAGTGTAGCTGTACATGATGTACAAGCACAAGAATGGGAAGTTATAGTCCGTGTATGTATGATATGTCAAAATACGCTCTACTATCATGTATATCTAAAAAGGGCAAAAAAATAAATAAATTTCCTCAGATCTGGTGAAAAGGAAAGAATAAGTTCAACATTAAAGTAATAAATTTGGACTGGGGATGTGGCTCAGTGGTAAAGTGCTTGCCTGGCATGCATGAGGCCCTGGGTTCAAATCCCTCAGCACCAAAAAAAAAAAAAAGTAATGAATTTAATTATACCTCCAAAAAGGGGGACTCCTGTCTAATTAAAGGTATTCTGATGGTTTCAGGGATATAAGCCACCACAGAAAATAATATGAAAGTTTGGTTGGATCTGTCCTGGGCACTAGTGGGTTTGCTGGATCATATGTTGATTCGACATTTATTTTTTTGTGGAACATTTGTACTGTTTTGTGTAATGGCTACACTAGTTTACATTCTCATCAACAGTGTGTAAAAGTTCCCTTTTCTTCACAGCCTTACCAGCATTTGTTATTTTTTGTCTTCTTCATAATAGCCATTCTACATGAGTGAGATGATGTCTCATGGTTTTGATATGCGTTTTCTAGAATATCAGTGGTGTTGAATATTTTTTCATCTACCTGTTGACCATTTGTATGTCCTCTGATGATTTGCTTCTAGTTTTTTTGAATATCCTTTGTTCATTTCTTCTTCTCTTATTCATCTCCGTGGTTTGGTGGTTCATTGCTTTGATAATATTTGATTCCTTTTTATTTCTATTTTTGTATCTCCTGGTGGGATTTTATTATCTTTTAGTGGGATTGATGCTTTAAATGCTACATAACAATAAGTTATCTTCCTTCCACTTCTGAATGTAGGACTCCCTTAAGCATCTTTTGTAAATCTGGTCTGTTGACTATAAATTCTTCTAGTTTTTGCTAATCTTTGAAGATCTCCCCCTGCCCCTTCAATTCTGAAGGTTAGCCTTGATGGGTATAGTAGTCTTGGTTGGTGTTTTGTTTTTTTTCCCAGGACTTGAAATACATCACTCAATGTCCTCCTAAGGGGTTTCTTCTAAGAAATCTGCTGTTAGTCTAATGGGGCTGCCCTAATATGACTTGGCTTTTCTCTCTTACTGATTTTAAATAGTTTTCTTTGTCCTGTACTTTTTTTTTTTTTTTTTTTTTTTTTTTGGTGGTGCTGGGGATTGAACCCAGGGCCTTGTGCTTGCAAGGCAAGCAATCTACCAACTGAACTATGTCCCCAGCCCCTGTCCTGTACTTTTTACAGTTGACTATGATATGTCATGGTGAGGATCTTTTCATGACGTCACTTCCACCACTCGCACCACTCTTGACATAGGAACACACACAAAACATATGAGAAAACAAGGGCTAATTGACACCGCCTAAAGACCAAAATTCTCAATTAATACATTCCAACAATATCAGAGTGGGTGGAATTTCTGACTGGATTTAGAGAGATGATTTTTATACACAAGAACGTGATCCAAGAGAATATAATAAGCAGTTAAATATAAACATAGGACCACAATGCAGGATTTAAATTTCTTAGGCTGGCCTCAAATTTATCATCCTCTTATTTCAGTCACCTGAATCTCTGGGATTATAGACTTTTACAACTATGATTGGCTAAAATAGTTTTGCTTTTACACAGTTTTGAAGTTTATATAAATGGCATCAATTTCTGTGCATTGTTTTATGATTATAATATCATGTCCCTGACAGTCATCCAAAGTGCATTATAGTTTGTTCACTTTCTTGACTGTATAGCATTCCACTTATAAAAGTTGCCTGTCTCCATTACTCTGCGGGTGGATATTGGATTGTGTTTAGACATCTTACTTCCCTCTATTTTTAGCAGGGGTGTTATAAGTGTTCTTGGACATGTCTCTGAGTCAGTTGTGCAAAAATTTCTGTAGAGTATATGTTTATATGTGATTTTATTAGGTTATGGATAATGCTTATCTTCAACTTTGTTAGATAATATAAAACTGTACTAGTTTTATACCAATTTCAACAGTAATTTTCAAGGGTTCTACATTTTTCCAATACTTGGTATGTGAAATGTTAAAGATTTCCTTTTGGATAGTCCTGTAGTAGTAGTTCCTTGTGATTTTTGTATACATTTCCCTGCATACTAGTAAGCTTAAGCATATTTTCACATGTTTATTGGCCATTTGTATTATTTGAGCATTTTTTTCTTTTTGTGTGTGTGGTGCTGGTGATTGAACCCAGGGCCTTGTGCTTGCAAGGCAAGCACTCTAACAACTGGACTATATCCCCAGCCCTGAGCATTTGTTTCTAAGTTATCTTTTTCTTAAGAACTTGGCTTGTACTTTATTTGTATTCGATCACTCAGATTGGTTGCAGATTGCTTTTTTCACATTGGTTTGTTGGTTTATTTTGTGTAGTTAGACAAACAGAAGTTTTAGTTTTAATGTAGTTGATTATAATTTTTTCTTTATGATTATGTTGGCTTAAAAATTGTTCCTTACTTTAAATTATGAAGATCATCTTCCATATAATTTTCTAAAATTTTGTGTGTGTTTTTTTTTTTTTTTACACTTACATTCTTTTTTTTTTTTTTTTTTTCAGGTTTCTTTAAGTTTTTGGTATGGTATGAGGGAGAGATCCAATTTTTTTTTTCTCCTTTAGAATAAATGATCCCAGCACTCATTTTTCTACTACTCTGTGATATTAGCTATATCTGGAATTAAGTCTATGTAAATGTGTACATAGGTTTCTGGGTTTTATGTTGTATTTGTTTCATTGGTCTGCTTGGATGATACAACAAGAAGTGCCCTTCAAATTTGTACTTTCCAGCCTCCAGAATCATAAAAAAAAAAAAAAAAAATCTCTGTTCTTTATAAACTACCCCATCTCAAGAACATAAAATGAACTAGGATAGAGTGTACTTGTGTATTTTTCTGTTTTCTTTCTCTTTTCTGGGGTAGACAGGTAAGAACAGAATGTTTCATTTATCTCTTGCTGCCTAACAACCATCCATATCATGTGACTTAAAATGGCAGTCATTTATTTGTTTACAAAATTGTACTTTGTGCAGAGCTTGGTAGGCCAGCTTGTTTCTCTTCCATGTGGCGACAATTGGGGCAACTCAAAGGCTGATACAGAGGAAAGAAGAGCTGGTATTATTTCAAAGCTTTTTTTTCTTCCACGTCTGGCAGTTGAGGGTGGCTCTTGGCCGGGACCTCAGTGGGGCTTTAGCTGCATACTTACATGTACCCTTTCCATGTGGTCCCTTGGCACACTCTCAGAATGGTGGCTGGGTTCCAAGAGCAAGCATGGCTAACAGACAGTCTGGAAACTGCCAGTGTCTTAAGCTCTGGACCTGAAACTGGTAATGTCACCGCTGCTGATTATATTGGTCAGAAGGCACAGAGCTGATTCAAGGGGAGGGGATATAGAATAGAGCCCACTACTTGTTGGAAGGGATGCCATTGAAATCCAGGGATATTTGTTAAAATGCTACAAATAATCTGACCCTCGAATGCCTGGTAAAACTTGCCCTTAAAACTGTCTGGGTTTGGTCTTAATAAGAAGTTTAATGTAGATTGACTTCTTTAATTTTTATGTAGGGCCTATCAGATTTCTTATTTCTTCTAGAGTCGGTTTTGAGGAGTTATATTTTTTCCAGTAAATATGTCCATTTAAATCCAGTTTTTCCAATTTATGCACTTGACCCATGGACTATAATATTTCTGATCTTTGAATCTCTGTTTCATTTTACTCCTTTTGGTATTCTTTTTTCTTGATTATTTTCATCAGAAGTTTTCAATTTTGTTGTTCTCCTTTTGACCTTATTGCTGTTTCTCTATTTTGTCTGTTTTCTATTTTGGTAGTTTCTACTCTTTTCTATTATTTTCTTTTTCTCTTGTCAATGTTTCCCCTAATCTTCTTTTTCTTATGTCTTCCAAAAGATGCTATCTCATTAAGTTCCAGATTTTTTCTTTTCTCAAACATTTTGAATTTATAAATGCCTTTTAAGTACTCTTTAGCTGCATGTGATGAGGTTTCATATAGGTAGTATATTCATTATTGTTCAGTCTCATGTTCTCTAACTTCTATCATACAGAAGTATTTAAAAAATTTCTAAACATATGATCATTTTTATCTCTTTGTTGTTGATTTTCATTATTTTTATGGTGTACAGAGAATACAGTCTGTAGAAGGCCTACACAATTTATTTAAAAAAATCATGTTTTGTCGCCTGATATGTGATTGATTTTTATCAACGT
Source organism: Sciurus carolinensis (assembly GCF_902686445.1). Classification (NCBI taxonomy): domain Eukaryota; kingdom Metazoa; phylum Chordata; class Mammalia; order Rodentia; family Sciuridae; genus Sciurus; species Sciurus carolinensis. The sequence goes on along the minus strand of NC_062214.1, from coordinate 125,469,735 downwards.
TTCTGATGTTTAAAAAAATATGTATTCTCTAGCTGTTGGATATAGTGTTCTTCCTGTGTCTGTTAAATCAAGCTTGATGGTTGTATTTTATTTATTTTAAAAAGTGCTTCAACTATCAAAGCTAAAATAATTATATTAAATATTCCCCTATAATTCTGCTTATTGATAATTAAGTTAATTATGATAAATATTCCACTATGATTACGGTTTTGTCAATTTCCTTTTGATACTATAAACTCTTGCTTTGTATTTTTGCAGCAGTGTAATTAACTTTCTGTCATTACACAATGTTTCAGTTCATCTTTATAATTTTTTTTAGCCTCAGAGACCATTTTGTCTCATATTAATAAATGCATGTTTAATTTTGTTTTGTATTGTTTTTCCTACTTACCTTTTTTTCTCCTTTAACTTCCTCCTCCTCCTCCTGCTCCTCCTCCTCCTCCTCCTCTCTCTTCTTTTCCTCCTCCTCCTCCTTCTTTGTCTTTGTCTTCATCTTCTTCTTTCTGCTTGTTTACTTTTACCTGCTGCTATAGTTCAGAACTGGAATGTCCCTTAAAGGGTCATGTATTACAGGCTTGTTTTCCAGAGTTGTGCTGTTGAGAGACCGTGAAAGCTTTAAGAGGTGGGGACCAGAGGGAGGTCTTTAGGTCACTGTGGGCATGCCCTTGAAGGGGATTGTGGAACCTTGGTCTCTCTCTTCCCCACCATGATGTTAACAGGTTCCACATGTGCTCCCAACCATGATGTACTGCCTCACCACAGGTCCAGAGCAATGGGGCCAACCGACTACAGAAATACCTTCAACATGGTGAGCCAAAGTAAACCTTTTCTCTTAATAAACTCAGTTACCTTAGGTATTTGTTACAGTAATTGAGAGCTAATATATCCCCTGAAAATATCTTATGGCTTAGTTTTGACTTTAAAAATTTCATTCTAGGGCTGGGGGTGTAGCTCAATGGTAGAGTGCTTCCCTAGTGTGCACAAGGCCCTGGTTTTGATCCCCAGCACTGTACTCAAAGAAATAGCAGTGGCAGCAGCAATAAAATAAAATTCTTAAATTAATTAATTTGCATTTATTTTGGGTACTAATATATTCCAATATATTTCTATCTTCTTATTTTAGACTATTTGCTCTGTTTTTCTGTCTCTTTCTTCATTTCTTCCTTGCCTTCTTTTGCAGTGATTAAGGCCTTCCCACCCTTGATACTTTTCTTACCTCTGCTGACATATGAACTCTCATTTACTTTAGAGGTTTTCTAGAGGATTAAAATGGTAGATTTTATTAACATCTTTATCTTCTTACTGTATACTCTGTCAATCTGGTAATAGTTTAACTCAACTCCAAATGCTCCATCCAAACATCTCTGCTTTTGTCACATACTGCTTTAGTTCCCCTGTACCAGGGCTCCACTTTATGCTTTGCATATTAACCTTGCTGCTGGACTGCAGGTGGCTCATTTTAAAACTGACACTCCCCCTCCCCCTTTTCTTATTCCCCCTCTCCTCCTCCCTAACAGTGCCGGAAACAAGACAGGCATTTTTCCTCTTCTAGGCTAAGCTGTGTTCTTCCCTGCCTAGAAGAATATCATTGCCCACAAGAATAAAGAAACCCCAAACCTGGAAACTCTCTGAAGGACACCAGCTGGACACTGATTAATTCTATCTACTGATAGTATTTGGATCCCCACTCTTGTAGTCCTCTTTTAAAAAGCCCTGTGTTGACCTGGCAGGGAGAATCACAGCTTCTGGGACAGGAGTCCTGTCCCCCCCCCCCCCCCCCCCCCCCCCCCCTCGTGTTCCTCCTTTGGGAGCAAATCAGTAAAACTTCTCTTCCTTTATTTATCTCAGCACCGTGTTCTTATTGGATTGGCCACAGACAAGGACAAAGTTTTCAGCATCACTGTCCTATTTTGTTTTTGATTGTACAAATCAGAAATTATTGTTTTACATGATTGCTGTCTTTTGCTGACCATTTGTTTTTTACATCTTGTTTTTCCATGTGGAATTATTATATTTTTAAATTGTTTATTTTGGAGAGACTCTGTGAATGAACTACTCAAAACTCAGGTTTTGTCTGACTTAAAATGTATTTGATTTGTTCTGGAGACAGTTTTGCTGAGCGTGGGCTTCTAGGTTAATAGTTACTGTATCTCCCTACTTTCTATTGTCTTCTGGTTTTTCACTGGTACTTTGAAGGTTAGAGGATATTTAAAAAAAATTTTTTTTAAACAGGTGATACATGTTTTTTTCCCTCTGGCTGCTTTTAAAATCTTCTGTCTGCCTTCAGATTTTTCTGTGTTCTGAATTTGAGGTTTGATATCTTTTTACTAATTCTTCAAAGTTTCCATATGACACCTCTTTAAATATGAATTCTCCCTTATTCTTTTCCAAGTTCCTTTGCAATGCTAATTAAGTTATATTAGAATATCTCATTCTAATTACATATTTCTTTTGTTATTGTTGTTGTGCTGGGAATTGAACCCAGGGCCTCCTGCACGCTATCACTGAGCTATAGCCCTAATCTTCTTTATATTTTATTTTGAGACAGAATCTCACCAACTTGCCAAGGCTGCCATTGAACTATTGATCCTCCTGGCTTAGCCTCCTGAGTTGCTGGGATTAAGGTGTGTGTCACCATACCCAAGTTATTGTATATGTTTCTTAAATTCACAGCCTTATTTCTGTGCTGCATTCTGGATTCTTTTTTCAGATTGATCTTTTAGTTCACTTATTCTCTCTTTAGTTGTGTCCAAACTGGATTTTAAGCTAGCAATTACATTTTTAAATTGCTTTCCCAAAAATAAAAATAATAAAGTTTTGCTGAGGCATAATTAACATATACAATTCACTCATTTAAAATTGCACAATTTGATAAATTTTGACATGTTTGAATTTCTATAACTTCTTTTTTTGGGCACCAGGGATTGAACTCAGGTGCACTTGGGCACTGAGCCCCACATGGAGCCCTACTTTGTATTTTATTTAGAGACAGGGTCTCAGCTGTGTCCAAACAGCTTAGTGAGTTGCTTAGTGCCTCATTTTTGCTGAGGCTGGCTTTGAACTTGAGATCCTTCTTTCTTGGTCTCCTGAGCCGCTGGGATTACAGGTGTGCACCATGGCGCCAGGCAAAATTCTATAACTTTGATTTTTTCCAAAATTGTTTGGTTTGTTCCAGTTCATTTGTATCCTTATATTAATATTAGAATCAACTTGTTAATTTTGACAGAAAAACCTGCTGGGATTTGTGTTTAGGATATTATTGAATTCCTAGATCACTTTGGGGAGTCATGACATTTAATTACATTGTGTCTCTCAATCCATGAGCATACTGTATTTTTCTATGTATTATTAAGATCTTCAGGTTCTCTCTTTACTCTTTTATAGTTTCTCATGTATAAGTTTTGCATGTGTTTTGTCAAATTAACCCCTAAATATATCATGTTTTTGAGGCTATTGTAAATGTTGTTTATGAAAACTTTCCATTTCTGATTGCTTATTGCTCATATTTTGGAATATGATTGAGTTTTAAAAATAATAAGCTTGCATTTGTGGGACATGAGGGATATTTGTCTACAGTTTTCCATTCTTGTGGTATCTTTGATTTGGGTATCAGGGAAATCTGACCTTATGGGATGAGATAAGAAAGTTTTTCCTCCTGTAGAGTTTGTGTAGTATTGGTATTAGTCCTTCCTTAAATATTGAATAGAATTCACCAATGAAGACACCTGGGCCAGGAGTTTTCTTCTCTGGAAAATTTCAAGTTATAAATGCAGTTTCCTTGGAACACATAGGGTTACTGATGTTACCTTATTTTTGTTGAGGTGAGATCTCTTGTATATCTTTAAAATTTGTCCATTTCATCTACGTTGTCAAATGTATCAACACTGAAGTGCTTATAAATTTTCCTTGTTGCCTTTTAATGTCTTTAGAATCCATAATAGTGTCTACTCTTATTTCTGTTATTTGTAATCTGTGCATCCTCTTTTTTTTCCTGACTACTTTGGCTAATTTAAAATTTTTACTGAATTTCTCTGTCATGTAAAAAATTGATTTTATTTTTTGTTTTCTATTGGTATTTCTATTCATTATTTGTATTCATTATTATTATTATCCTGCTTTCTTTCACTAACCTGTTTTTATCTTTATTGTTACCTTTCCTCTGCCTACTTTGGGTTTAATTTGTTCATTCTTTTCTGGTTTGTGCAGGTGAAAACTTAGGTATTTTATTTTAAATCTTTTTCTTTTTTTTTTTTTTTTTTTTGGTAGTAGAGTTTGAACACAGGGGTGCTTAACCACTGAGTCACATCCCCAACCTGTTTTGTTTTTTATTTTGAGGCAGGATCTTGCTAAGTTGCAGAGGGTCTCACTAAGTTGCTGAGGTTGGCCTGTTGATTTTGTAATCCTTCTGCATCAGCCTCCTGAGTTGCTGGGATTATAGGTTGTGCCACTGCACCCAGCAATGCCTTCTTTAAAAAAAAGTTATATTTACTGAATTTTAGTACAGTTTTTCTACGCATATTGAGATGATCTCTTTTTTTCTTTTTCATTCTTTTGAGAGAGAGAGTTGTACTGATTGATTTTCAAATATTAAAGCAGCCTTGGGTCCCTGGAATAAGTTCTGGTTGGTCATGATATATATTCCCTTTCTAAGGTATTAGGTCATTTTGTTTACTAGCATTTAGGATTTTTTTGCACATATGTTTGCAAGAAATATTGGTTTGTAATGTTTCTTTGTTGTGATGCCCTTTTCAGTTTTGGTATCAAGGTTTTGTTAGTCTCATAAAATGATTTGGAAAGTGATTTATGTTTTCTCGGGTTCATCCTCCCAGCTTCAGGTTCAGCAGGGGGAGAGCTTCTTTTCCATAAATTCCCATAACATCTCTAAATTGAGGCTCATTTGGACCCAGTGGCCTGATTTTCATCCTGTGGCCATCTCTGGGCCAATATCCATGGGGATTCAGTCAGCACAACACTAGCTACTTGGAACAATGGGAAGGGACATTCCTGAGGAGAACCAGGTTCCTACTATGTTAATAATGGGGAATGGATGCCAGACAGGTAGAAACTACATATGGCCATTACATTAATTCTGACAATGAAATCTAAAACCTTAAATGACCAAATTAATGTTTATTTTTGTACTTTTTTTCCATTAAAAACTGTCTATACATCATTAATACATTTTTCTGATACCTAAATATTCTTGTATTCAGGTTTGTATTTATCTACTTAATTCATTTTGAATTTGCTTTAGCTTAAGATGTGCAGTGAGAGTCACACTTAATTTTGCCTAGATAGTTGATATCTTAATTTACCTTCATTTATTTGACTTATTCCTTCTAGAAAACATAATGGTCAACACTGAACATGACACTGTATACCAAGCCCTGTGCTAAGCATTCTAATAAAATTGACTCATTAAATGATTATAAGGATTCTATGAGGTAGATAATATTATGATATGTATAACTGAGATACAGAGAAATTTTATTTCCTAAGACTGGTAGGTAGCTGAGCTGGAGTATGAACACAAGCTATGTTTCTGCTAGCTCTGTTCTCAAACTTGGTGCTGCACTACCTCCCAAAATGATTCCTGTCCACAGTGTGCTGACCCTTTGCAGCTAGTAGACTTCCGAACATGTGTGTTTTCCTTCCCACCTGTCAACTTACAAGAATCTGTTGTTTCCAAACCTCTCTTTGATAATTGGACATGTTATTGTATGTTACATATTTTAATTAAATAAAGATTAAACCAATGAGATATGTGTGTAAAGAGAAAGTTGTTTTTCTGGGCATGGTGGTGCTTGCCTAGAATCCCAGCTACTGGGGAGGCTGTGGCAAGAGAATTGAAAGTTCCACACCAGCCTGAGCAGTTCAGTGAGATCCTATCTCAAAACCAAACCAAACAATAAAAAGGGCTGAGGGTGTATCTCAATGATGGGGCACATGAGAGTTCGATCCCAGGGCAAGGAGAAGGAGAAGCAGAAGGAGGAGAAGGAGGAGGAGGAGGAGGGGGAGGGGGAGGGGGGAGAAGGAGAAAAAGAGGAGAAGGAGGAGAAAGAGAAAGAGGAAAGAAAAAGAAAGTCGTTTCTGTAAAAACTAAATTGAATTCTTTGAATAGCTTCCATTAAGGCAGAGAGCAGAAATATTTTGTTGAATTAGGTGTGAGTGAGAAGCGTGAGGGTGGCAAACAAAAAGTAAAAATGTCCTGGACTAAGGAACTGGGCAGACACTTCACAGAAGAAGATATACACGTGATCAACAAATATATGAAAAGTACTCATCATCCCTAGTAATTAGAGAAATGCAAATCAAAACCACCTTAAGATTTCATCTAACTCCAATTAGAATGGCTATTATCAAGAACACAAGCAATAATAAGTGTTGGTAAGGATGTGGGGAAAAAGGCACACTCATACATTGCTGGCGGATTTGCAAATTGGTGCAGTCACTCTGGAAAGCAGTATGGAGATTCCTCAGAAAACTTGGAATGGATCCACCATTTGACTCAGTTATCTTACTACTCAATTTATACCCAAAGGACTTAAAATCAGCATACTAGAGTGACTTGGAGGTGTAGAGGAAAATGAGGCAGGAGTGGGTGGGGGAAGGAAAGATAGTGGACTGAGACAGACAGTATTATCCTATATACATGTATGATTACATGAATGGTGGTGAATCTACATTGTGTACAACCATAGAAATGAAAAGTTGTACCCCATTTGTATACAATGAATCAAAATGCAGTCTGTCAAAATAAAAATTAAAAAAACATATTGCAACAGATTGAAGTAAGAAGCTGATTTGAAAATCCAGCAACCTTCTATCAAGTCAGACAAGATTTTTTTTTTTCCCCCAGTGCTGGGGATTGAACCCAGGGCCATGCGCTTGCAAGGCAAGCACTCTGCCAACTGAGCTATATCCCCAGCCCAGACAAGATTTTCAAAAGTAAAATGGTGCCAATCTTCTCACTAACTTGTTATAAAATATTGTTATTTTTCATTAAAATGTTATATTTATGTTATATAATGACTTTACTATTTTAAATAAATAGGTAAAATTTTTCTCAAATTAAAAAAAAAAAGTCCTGGAATTTTGCTTACAGTTGATAAAGCATCTTAAAAGTTCTTACACTAGGGCCTGGGTGTGGCTCCAGGGGTAGAGCACTGGCCTAGCATGTGGAACGCTTTGGGTTTGATTCCCAGCAATGCAGAAAAAGAAAAAAATTTCCTACATTGCTGGAACAAATCCTTAAAATTATAGAAGATACTTTATGAATGTGGTTAATGACAATAACTAAAATGACTACAACTATCATCAAATTAAGTTTCAAAGGAAAGAATATGTTTAGACCAATGCATGAATCCATTCTTATAGGTTTTAATTTTAATTATCTATTTAAGGCATGTGTCACTTTAAAGTTATTCCTCATTTTTAACCTTCCTCCCATACTTCGAATAGCCAGCCAAAGGTTTCCACTCTGCCATTGTTTTTGGAATTGTTTGACGCAAATTCTTTTACTTATTAGAAAGTCTCCTTCGGTCATCTATTGGATCCTCTTTTGGAAATTTGTTTTCTTTTCAGGCAATCTATGTGGTTTCATTGATGCATTATTTAGTTCTTGATTTAGTGGTGTCTTATCCTAGATTTCTTTTTTTGTTCCTCATTTCTTGACTGTTCTACTTTATTCAATGTTCTGTACATGTAATATTTGAAGTGTATCATAAATATATTCTTATTGAGGATATTTTTATTATTTTGAAAAATTCTAGCAAAGAAGGAACACTAGATTTATTATAATAATCTAAAAATGAGGGAAGATTAAGAAACTTAGATACAGGCTCGGGTCAGAAACTTTGACATTTCACACAAGGTAATGGTATATTGAGTTTTCTATACTCTCTAAACAAGACTGAATAGACCAATAATGCACGTAGGAAGCTACTGTGCAATTGAACACATGACAAAAATCTGTCTATGAAGGAAAAATCCATGGAAATCAGGACAGGAGCTTCTTAGCAGAGGATCAGGCAAGGGGGCAACTTTTTCCCTCTCTCAGGTCTGGCTCAACTTTGTGAGAGGAGCTTGTTCACCTGCTCCCTAAATATCTGCTTCACCTGTTTGTTCCTCAGGGTGTAGATGAAGGGGTTGAGTGTCGGGGTCACCATGGTGTTGAGCAACGCCACCACCTTGTTCTGGTCTTCCCCCTGCCCACCCTTGCCTGACCGGACATACATGAAGATGCAGCTGCCATAGAAGAGAGACACCACAATGATGTGGGAGGAGCAGGTTGAGAAGGCTCTGTGCCTCTCCTTGGCTGAGGGGATGTGTAGGATGGTGTGGAGGATGTGGCCATAGCAGGTGGTCGTCACAACCAGAGTGCCCAGGAGACTGAAGTTGGCTATCACAAACCCCAGAAGCTCCATCAGACTTGTATCTGCACATACGAGTTCTAGGAGTGGAAAGTTGTCACAGAAGAAATGATTGATGATATTGGGGCCACAGAAAGGCTGCTGAAATGTGATGTAACTCGGAACAGAGATGAGAAGGAAACCTGTCATCCAGGAGCAGAGCACTAGCTGGACACAAACCCTTTTGCTCATGATGGTGGCATAACGCAAGGGGTTACAGATGGCCACATACCTGTCAAAGGACATCACTGCCAACAGGAAAAATTCTGTAGTGCCAAGGGAGAAATAGAGGAAAAACTGAAGAAAACAACCTGTCTTGGAGATGGTCTTGTGTCCTGTGAGGATGTTGGTCAGCATCTTGGGGAAGATGACCGAGGTGAACCAGATCTCCAGGACAGCAAAGTTACGGAGGAAGTAGTACATGGGGGTGTGGAGGCGTCTGTCCAGAAGGGTGATGGCCACGATGAGGATGTTCCCCAGCAGTATGAGGAGGTAGGTCAGGAGGAACCCCAGGAAGATGAGCATCTGTAGCTCACAGGCATCTGAGAGCCCCAAGAGGACAAACTCGGTGACAGTGGTGTGGTTCCCCGTGGCTCCTCTGACCTCTGCTGGTGCTGGAGTATCAAAGGTGGTCAGCATCAGGGGTTGTGGTGTTCTGAGCATCTGAGGACAAGTCTGAACTGAAAAGACAGAGGGAGGAGAGTCCCATTCTGGGCTTATGGAATACTTTAGTTCTTTTAGCCACCAGCCCTGGTCTCTACCTCCTAACATTGGTTCTCCAAGGTCACCTCTTGAGTCAGTATCAAGTTGTATACTTTGACCTAATTTTAGTCAAGTTTTTGCAAGTAGTTTGGAAAAGTTTTGTTTTTACCAATTCTTCTATTTCCTTATTTTTTGTAAGGAAACTGTATATCTCACATTCTTTCAGATCAGATGATATCTTTTCTCATTTTCATTCAAACGCTGGAAGGGGTCTCCTAAGTCCATTAAAATATTTCTGTTTTAAAATCTGGCATCCAATGAGTCACAAACTTTCATTGAAGGCATTGATGAAATAATCATGCTCTTAGTAGTCACTGAAGGCATTTTATTTGAATGTGTGATTTACTAAATTATTTGAGATCAGTTACCTGTCCTCACCACACCAGGCCCCTCAATGGGAATAATTACAATACCTAGGTAAAAATATTCTCCCTGGATTTAAATGGATAATGTATATCTAACACTTAGCACAGGGCTGGCTACAAAGTGAGCAGTCACATAATCCAAGCTATTTTGATCTATTTTATGGTTAAATCTATAGTAGGACAACAATAGTAAGAGTAAAATTATAAGAAAGATAGTGGATTTGGGGCAAAATTATTAAAATTATAAACAATATCAACCAATTTAGAGAATTAGAGGAATAAGAATAAAAAGAATCACCTGTAGATACACAGAAACCACTTCTGTTGAGATTTTGATGGGGCTGGGGTGTTGTTCCATGGTAGAGCACTTGCTTGGCATATGAGAGAAGCTGGGTTCTATTCCCAACACTGAAAAAACCCCCAAGACTGTGATGTATTTCAACCAAATTTTTTTCTGTTCTTATTTACTGTTTATTTATTGGTTTACATAGCTATGCAGAAAATGTTATTTTGTACACCTTTCCTTCCCACATAATGCTATAACATACATTTTGTCATGTCATTACAAACTTTTTGTTATCATTTTTTTTTCCAGGAATACATGTTCTATGAAGCTGGTATGTAGTTGAGGAAAGCATGCATTTAGAGATTAATTACTTTCAGATAATTCCCTCAGTAATAAAAAGCAGTAAATGCTGATAGTCAGAGTTGTTCACCGGCTCAATTTTGTTTTAAAGAATATATCTTTCCTTGAAGTGATCATTATTTCTAGGTTACATTGCTTAATATTGTCCTCAGAGATCTGGATAGAGAAGGTGGTAATCTTGTAATTGATTGTTCTTTATGGAAATGATAGGTTAAAGCAAGCTTCTGTATGGAAAAGCTGACTCTGCCCAGGAGCCCAGGATGGGTGTAAGAACTAATGTGATAAAGTTGAATCAGAGAAATGATAACATGTGACCTTATAGACAAGGAAAATATGAATTTATGTGGAGGAGGACTAGCTATGAACATGAAAAAATGAACACAATTTCCATGCAAAGATGGAGAATTGTGGATGATTTTTCCTTCATTTTAAAATGCTCACAAATACAATAACTTAAACCCCAAAATCATATGAAGAAACAGAGTGAGGTCATTAGGAATTGGGTAGAACATTTCAGGAGAGACAAAAGGGAAACAGATGGCTGTCAATGAAAGGCATAAGAAAAGCCTTACAGATCCTGTGACTTATTGGTTGGAAGTGTGTCAGGATATTAATAACAATGAAATGTCAAAGAAGTCAGTGGTGCCATAGTCTGCCAATGGACACCTGGAAACAAACAATGGACTTCTAGGAAAAGTGTCCAGAAGAACCTGATTCCTTTTATCCCATTCCAGAAATTGCACCAAACTGGTTACCTTGCTAGCCACCAGGTGAGGTGCTCGATTGTTCTTCCAGGCAGTTCTGATGACATCGGTCCTGGTTCTCATCAGAAGCTCCTGGGTCTGCAATGCTGCTTGAGGACTATGGTTCCTATGGGGTTCACTAGACTTGCAAAGTTAGACTTTCACAGTGAAAGAAGCTCTAGAGCCAATACATGGTCTGCAGGTCACGTGTGTGGACAGGTCCTGTCCTCACCAAAACTTCATGTTTCTTAAAACAATCTCCCTTAACACTGCTCTTGGTTCTCTTATCACTGACATGTGCCCAGATCTGAAGTCAACAGAACTTCTAGGCTCACCGATTTCTCAGGAGGCTGTTATTACTCTGTTTCATGTATCACTGCTGGACTACTTTCCTGGGGAAATGGATACAGAAACTTAATGAATTATCCTTCTACTTCTCCTGTATTAAAGGAGACACAAACATCAACTAATGCAGATTCATACAACTCACTTTCAGTTATATTGTAGAGTTTTCTGATGAACAGTTCATGCCCTACAGGGCCATGGAGTCCATAGAAGATTCTGGGGATAAGTGATTCATGGTAGACCCCTTGTCTCTGTGGAGCTGGCAGCAAGCCTGGACTGTGGAGTTGTGTTTGGTCTCCATGGAAACTCAGAGATACACAAAATCATGCTGCTCAAACTTAACCCATCAGAGATTCTCACTCTTCTCTTGCTGGATAGAGCTGTACTTCCCTTGAGATTCATTACCATCAGAGATAATAGGGACCTACGAAGGTCCCTTATCTCCTATTTTCTTTGACTTTGGGATTGAAAGTTTACTTTGTGCTGACCAAGAATGACAAAGTTCAAATGATGTTTAATTATAGCAAAGAAGCACAATTATAAAATCATTCAACACACTTTTGTTGAGATCTTATTCTGTGAAAGGTACTGCTTTAGATTCTGGATATACAGAGACGGAGTATTGGGTAGATAGACATTTAAAAACCCACAAACAATGAATTACCATTGTGTCTAGTGTTCTGAAGTAGAGCTCATAAGGAAATTGTGACCTAGATAGAGTGTCTTAGTCTGCTAGGGCTGCTATAATCAAATGCCATGCCTGGGTGACTCAAACAACAGAAATTTATTTCTCATGGTTCTGGAGGCTGGGAAGTTCAAGATGAAAGTGCCAGTTGACTAGACAACTAATGAGGGCCCAATTCCTGGTTTGCTGTTGGCTACCTTCTTGCTGTATCCTCATATGGCAGAGATAGATGGGGCTCTGGTCTTTCCCTTTGCTCATAAGGGCACTAACACTATCATGGGCTCCACATTTATGACCTCACCTAAAATGAATTATCTCTCAGAGGTCCAATCACATAAAGGATTCAACATGTGAATTTTAGGGGGACAAAAACATCCAGTACATAGCAATGAGGGAAGATCTTCCTGATGAAGTTTCATAAAAGTAGTTTTGAAAGATGAATTGGAGGATGGGTGGTGAAGAATCTTTAATTAATTAATCATTTATTCCACATATGTTTATTGAACACCTACCACATGCTAGATGGTATTCTATACATTGAAGATGACTGAGTGGTCAATGAAACAGATGTGGTTACCTCCCTCATTCGGCCTTACTCTCCATTGGCAAATCATGGGAAGAGGACCTTGGGGGATAGTTCTCCTCTGGGTCCTTGGCCCATTCAAATGAAAATGACTTGGTAATTTCTCTTTCTTTCTTTGGCTACCAAACTATTCCCTACTCTGGATAAAACCTGTAGCCTTCCATTATAAACCTGGCTGATATAACTTGGCCATAGTAAATGGTCCGACTTTAGAAATCATTTCTGTGTTTGAGAAGGCAAATGAATGACCAGATTTCTGATATCTGTTTAAAATATAAGTAAAGAGGTTATTAATATTTAAATTATTTAAATTTTATTTATTTAGTGGTGGAAATTGAAGCCAGAGGCACTTTACCACTGAGCCTCAGACCAGTCTTTTTTATTTTTTATTTTCATTTTGAGATAGGATCTCTATAAATTGCTTAGGTCCTCGCTAGGTTGCTGAAGCTGACCTGAAACTTATAATTCTCCTGCCTCAGCCTCCTGAGTTGTTGAGAGTACAGAGGTGCTCCAGCACATCCAGCTAAATTATATTTTAAATTTTTAAATGTTTTCCCTTTTTAAAAATTTTTATTGGTGCATAATCAGGAGGTTTCCAGTATCTGCTTTCCCCCCTCCTTTCCTTTCTCCCTGTGATATTCTTCCTCTACCTAACAGTCTCCTTTTTTCCTATGATCTCCTTTTTCTTTTTTCTTTAGCTTCCGCATGTGAGATAAAACATACCGCTTGACTTTCTTAATGTAGCTTATTTTGCTTCATATGATGCTCTTCATTTTCATCCTTTTTTCCTGCAAATGACATTATTATGTTCTTCTTTATGGCCAAATAAAACTCTGTGGTGTATTTATACCACATTTTCTTTATTCGTTCATCTGTTGTTGAAAACCTAGGCTGGTTCCATAGTTTGCTACTACAAACATGGATATACATGTACCTCTATAGCGTGCTAACTTTAGTTCTTTTGTGTAAATACTGAACCACCTCATGGGGTTCCATTTCTAGTCTTTTGAGGAAATTCCATAGTGATTTTCATACTGGTTGTGCTAATTTATATCCCCGCCAACAGGATATGCCAGTTCCTTTTGCCCTGCATCTTCACCAGCATTTATGGTTATTTGTGTTCTCAATGATTGCCATTTTAACTGGAGTGAGATGAAATCTCAGTGTAGTTTTGATTTGCATTTCCCTGCTGACTAAAGATGATTTTTTATAAAATTGTTGGCCATTTGTGCTTTCTCTTTTGAGAAGTGTCTATTTGCCCATTTATTACTTTGGGGCTTTTGGTGTATTGAGTTTTTTGAGTTTTTAATGTATTGTAGATATTAATTCTCTGTTGGAAGCATAGCTGGCAAAGATTTTTCTCCTATTCTGTAAGTTCTCCCTCCATGCTTTTAATTTTTTTTTTTTTTTTTTTGTGGTGCTGAGGATTGAACCCAGGGTCTTGTGCATGCAAAGCAAGCACTTTATCAATTGAGCTATATCCCCAGCCCTCTTAATAGTTTTTTTGGGGTGCAGAAGCTTTTTGGGTTGATGCCATATATTTATTAATTCTTGGAATTATTTCCTGAACTTTAGGATTCCTGCTGAGAAAGTTGCTGCCTATGACTGTAGGTAGGACTGTTTCTCCTATGGTCTTTTCTAGTAGTTGCAAAATTTCTGGTCTAATTTTCGGGTCTCTTGTCATTTTGAGTTGACATTTGTACAGGATGAGAGATAGGGATCTATTGTCAATGATTTACATATGGATATCCAATTTCCCAACCACTCTATTCAAGAGGCAGTTTTATCTCCAATATAAGTTTTTGGCACCTTTGTGAAGAATCAGATGACTATAACTGTGTGTGTTTGTCTCTGTGTCTTCTATTTTGTTCCATTGATAAATGTATCTGTTTTATGCTGTACCAAACTGGTTTTGAATTTTATTAGACCTTTAAAGAAGAGTTAATGCCAATGCTCTTCAAACTTTTCCAGGAAATTGAAAGGGAGAGAATACTTCCAAACTGATTTTATGTAGACAATATAACTATGGTACCCAAAGTAGATAAGGACACTTCAAGGGAAAAAAACAAAACAAAACAAAAAACCCACTACAGATCAATATCCTTAGTAAAATATTAGCAAACCATATTCAACCTCATATTAAAAAGATTATACATCATATTCAATTTGGTTTCATTCCAGGGAATGCAAGGATGACTTACCATATCTAAACCAATAAATGCAATGTATCAGTTAAATAGAACAAGGACAAAAAATATCACATGACTGTCTCAAAGGATGCAGAAAAAACCTTTGACATTCATGATTAAAGCCCTGAAGAAACTGGGGGTAAAAGGAACTTACCATAAAAAAATCATGTATGACAAACCCAAAACCAGCATCATAGTGAATGGCTTATAGGACTCCAAATGTACAAAATTACAGCAGACCCACACCAAGACACATTATAATGAGGATGATTAACACACAGAATAAGGATAAACTCTTAAAGGTTGTGAGAGAAGAAAATCAAATTATGTATAGGGGGAAACCAATTTGGATCTCAACTGATATCTCAAACCAAACCCTCAAAGCTAGGAGGTCTTGCAACAACATACCAATCTCTGAAATAAAATGGATGCCAATCAAGAATTTTATATCCAGCAAAATTAGGTTTCAGATTTGAAGTTGAAATAGCCTTCTGTGATAAACAAAAGTTAAAAGAATTCACAACTAGAAAGCCTGCAGTACAGAATATTGTCAACAAAATATTCCATGAGGATGAAGTGGAAAAAAAAAAGTGAAAATCAGCAAAGGGAGGAACTACACTAAAGGAATAGTCAATCAAAGGAGAAAATAAGTCAAATTAAGAACCAGAAATACACTAACATGACTGGGAATACAAATCAAATCTCATTAACCTTGAATGTTAATGGCCTAAACTCATCAATCAAAAGACATAGACTAACAGATTGGATTAAAAAACAGGACTCAACAATATGCTGTCTCCAGGAGACTCACCTCATTGGCAAAGACATCCACAGACTGAGGGTGAAAGAATGGGAAAAAACATATCACTCACATGAATTGTGTAAATAAGCAGGGGTTTCCATCCTCATTTCAGATAAAGTGAACTTCAAGCCAAAGTTAATCAGAAGAGACAAAGAAGGACATTTCATACTGTATAAGGGAATTATTCATCAATGAGACATAACAATTGTAAATATTTATTCCCCAAACAACGGAGCATCTATGTATATCAAACAAACCCTTCTCAATATCAAGAATCAAATAGACCACAGCACAATAATACTGGATGACTTTAACACACCTCTCTCACTATTGGACAGATCTCCCAAACAAAAACTAAACAAACTATATAACTAAATAATACTATCAATAATTTAGACTTAATAGACTTACATAGAATATTTCATCCATTAACGAGCAAATAGATTTTCTTCTCAGAAGCACACGGATCCTTTTCTAAAATAGACCATATCTTATGCCACAAAGCAATTCATAGTAAATACAAAAAAATGGAGATAATACTCTGCATTCTATCAATTATACTGGAATGAAATTAGAAACCAACAATAAAATAAAAAATAGAAGGTACTCTAACACCTGGAGACTAAATAACACACTACTGAGTGATGAATGGATAGCAGAAGAAATCAAGGATGAACTGAAAAAATACTTAGAGGTAAATGAGAACACTGATACAACATATCATAATCTCTGGGCACTATGAAGGCTGTGCTAGAGGAAAGTTCACTGTATTGAGTTCATTCATTAAAAGGATAAAAAGTCAACAAATAAATGACCTAACATTACATCTCAAAGTCCTAGAGTTCATTCATTAAAAGGATAAAAAGTCAACAAATAAATGACCTAACATTACATCTCAAAGTCCTAGAAGAACAAATCGACACTGAAATCAGTAGAAGCCAGGAAATCATTAAACTCAGAGATGAAATCAATGAAATCGAAACAAAAGAAAAAATTCAAAAAAATTGACAAAACAAAAAGTTGGTTTTTCAAAAATAAAATTGATAAATGCCTAGCCATGCTAATGAAGAGAAAAAGAGAGAAAACTCAGATTACTAAAATACATGCTGAAAAAGGAAATATCATAATGGACACAACTGAAATACAGAAGATAATTAGAAACTTTTAAAAATTTATACTCCAATAAAATAGAAAATCTTGAAGACATCAATAAATTTCTAAAGACATATGACTTACACAAAGTGAATCAGGAGGACATACATGATTTAAACAGATCAATTACAAGTAATGAAATAGAAATTTAACACCAAAAAAAAACCCAATCAATAAATGGGCTAAGGAACTGAACAGATACTTCATAGAAGAAGAAATGCAATTGATCAACAAATATAGAAAAAAATGTTCAACATCTCTAGTAATTAGAGAAATGCAAATCAAAACTACTCTAAGATTTGCTCTCACCCCAGTCAGAATGGCGATTATCAAGAATACAAGCAACAATAGGTGTTGGCGAGGATCTGTGGGAAAAGGTACACTCATATTGCTGGTGGGAATGCAAACTGGTACAACCATTATGGAAAGCAGTATGGAGATTCCTCAGAAAACTTGGAATGGAACCACCATTTGACCCAGCTATCCCACTCCTCAGTTTGTACCCAAAGGACTAAAATCAGCATTCTACAGTGACGCAGCCACATCAATATTTATAGCACCTCAAATCACAATAGCCAAACTTTGGAACCAACCTAGATGCTCTTCAATAGATGAATGGATAAAGAGAATGTGGCACATATATATAGTGGAATATTACTCAGTCTTAAAGAAAAATGAAATTATGGCATTTGCCTGTAAATGGATGGAGCTGGAGAATATCATGCTAAGCAAATAAGCCAATCCCCCAAAACCAAAGGCCAAAAGTTTTCTCTGATATGTGGATTCTTATTCACAATAAGGGTATGGGGTTGGGAAGAAGAGAGTTACTTTATGTTAGGTAGAGGGGAGAGAAGGAATGGGAGGGGGGATGGGAGTAGGAAGAATAGTAGAATGAATCAGACATTATTACTCTATATGACCAGTGGGATTCTACATCATTTGCAATCAGAAAAATGAGAAATCATACTCCATCTATTATGATGTGTCAAAGTACATTCTACTGTCATGTATAACTAAGTAGAACAACAGCAAAAAACCAATAGCTTTCTATACATGGATAATGAGTCAGCTGAAAGAGAAACAGGTAAACAATTCCATTTTCAAAAGTTTCAAAAATAAAGAAACACACGAGTAAAACTGTGATGTAAAAAAGGATGTGAAAGACCTCTACAAGGAAAATTACAGAGAAAAAAGAAATCAAAGAAGGCATCAAAAGATGAAAAGACCTCCCACGTTCACGAGTAGTCAGAATTAATATTGTTAAAATGGACAGACTACAACCAACAGTCTACAGATTCAATGGACTCCCCATCAAAATATCAATGATATGCTTCTCGGACTAGATAAAAATAATCTGAAATTTATATGGAAGAACAAAAGATCTAAAATAGCCAAAGTGTCCTGAGCTATAAAAATAAAGCTGGAGGCATCACAATACTTGACTTCAAGTTATACCAGAGGGACCTAATAAACCAGAGGCTCTTAGTTGACTAGAGTGAATGGCTCTCCTTGTTGTGGCAAGGTGACGAGGGTTGGCAGTCCATCCCCGAAACAGCTGGCCGTATCATGTGAATTGTTGTGTAGACACCAGTTGCTGTGTAGACACTTTCTAAGAATTATTGACCCAGTGACCTCTAAGAAGGAGGCCCAGAGAACTGGACAGAAGATTGTAGGAGGGTACGTGGCACACATTGGTTCCACCTCCTGGGTATACTTTTAGAAACTGTATTCCTCCTCTACCTAGACCAGAAAGGGCCTTTCTGTTCCTTGCAGTTCTCGAGCTGTGAGTACCCTTTTGTGGGTACCTGCTTAGTTAGGTAAGAAATGATACTTAAGCTGCTCTGTGGGACTGAGAAGGATCCTTCCTTTCCTTCTCCACTGGGTATTGAGAGGACCAAGAAGGTCATAAATTCTTGCTCACTGTTTCATGAGGGATTACTGTTGAATCTTGATTTGGGGTAAATGACCCCTCATCTGAAAGAAAAGAAGCTGATTACTCTCCCTTCCACCGAAAGTTAATGTTTGATCATGCAAATATTTAGGAACAGAAGTAAGCATGAATAAATACATACTAACAAGTTGTGATAAGGTCTCTGAAGGAATAGAACTGTGTGCTTTAGGAGAGAGAAACCAGTGAGGCTTGCCTTCGATAAGTGGCCAGGGAAGTCCCTCTGAGGGAGTGGGACTTCAGGTGAGCCTTGAAAACAGGGGATTTATTCGGGTGACTGGCTGGGAGAGTGCCAGGCAGAGGTAGCATATGCTAAGACCATGATATGAGCAACAGCGAGAAGGCTGGTGAGTAGGAGTAGGGTGATGGTGATTGCAGATGTGTCTGAAGAGGTGTGCTGTGCTCGAAATCTGTACAGCCTCCAAGACCACGCCTGGTAAAGAGGGTGGATTTCATTTCCAAGTGCAAGTGGGAGCTACTAGGAGGTAGTAAGCAGAGGAATTGATATGATCTTGTTTAGGAGTTCAGACCCCTAAACTACTCTGGAAACGCAGCTCCCTGGAAAGTTGGTGGCCAAACTGGTAAAAACTAGGCAGAAACTACATCTTCAGTGGATGGAAGAATAGGTCATTTTCAGGATCAGGCGTGAGGCTGGTATAAAAACCAGGTTCCGCTCCCCAGTACACAGAGAATTTGGGCATGGTGGTGTTTTTTCCCTCACAGTCACATAGAGATCACTCATAGCTGTCACACAGCTGAGACACTGTTGTCTGCCTTGTCTTCTCTTAACCGTCTGTCCTGCTGCGGCTCACACCCTGGAAAGCAGGTTGTGGTTCTGGTAGGTGAAAGAAGATGCCAGGTGCAGTTGGAATAGTAGACATGCTTTTTTGGGAGGTGGCAGCAGCTCCCTGAGTCTTTCCACAGGCCTTTTTAATGTGCAGGCCAAAGAAGGCACAGTGTCCACAGGTTACATAAGTGAGCACACGCTCTGAAGCAGATGTTCATGACCTTGAGTACATATGTTGAATCAGGGTGTGTATGTCCTTGACTACATACAAAACATAGGTGGCTGGAAGTCTTGGTGGGGGAGCCTAACTATAGCCCTCTTGGGCCTGCTCTGCTACCTTAAATTCCTTTCCATTCAATTCAACCCACATCTGAGTGCTCACTGTGTGTTAAGCCCTGGGGAGACCCAATGAAGAAGATGCATTCCCTGCTCCTCCGGAGCTCCTGACCAGTCCTTTCTCCAGGTGATTATCACAACTGGATTGCCCTGTGGCTCCTGAGGACTCAGGTAAGAGTATGTTGGTTTCTACCATCAGAATATGGGACAGGTATAATGCAAATGCTTGGAATGTTTAATTGGACATCAAATATCATTTGTATTTGGTGTCACATACCAGCATTGTTCATGTGATAGGCAACCTCTAAGATGGCCTCAGGGATTCCCACCTCTTGATATTCGTGCCCACATGTCATTCCTTCCCCTTCTAGGCTGACTTGTTCTGAGGGAAGCCAGCTGTCATGTTGTGAGCTGCCTTATGAAGAAGCCCACTTGACAAGGAACAGATGTGGGACAACAGCTGGTGAGGACCTGAGGCCCATGAATAGATACATGAATGAACTTGGAAGGAGACCTCTCCACCTCACCCCTTGATATGGGCTTGGGAAACATCCTGAGCCAGAGGCACCCAGCTAAAGTCATGTCTGGAGAATGATTACTTGTTGTTGTGAGGTACTAAGTTAGCAGTAATTCATTACTCAGAAATAGATATTGAATACATTTCTCTTCAGGATTCCAGGCTTTATTCTTGAAATATCATAATGGGGCATTCAATCTGAGATGGACTGATTATAGATATCATACCTCCTGTAACTGTGGCTTTGAGCTGTCGGCTGTGAAGGCTTCTTTGAAAATTTGCTTTATTTTTTAAATTGGCATAAGTTGTATGTATTTACTGTGTACAGCATGGTGTGTTGAGGTATATATTCATCATGGAATGACTAAATCTAGGTAATTAACATATGTATTCCCTCACAGAATTATCATTTTGTGGTGAGAACACTTTACAATGACTCTCTTAGCATTTTTCAAGAATATAATATATGATTAACTATAGTCACCACATTGTACAATAGAACTCCTGAATTTATTCCTCCTGTGTAACTGAAATTTTGTTTTCTTTGACCAACATCTCCCCAACCAACCCCAGTCACTAGTAAACACCATTCTCCTCTCCACTTCTATGAGTTTGACTTTCTTGGATTCCAGATATAAGTGAGACGGTGTGGTATCTGTCTTTCTGTACCTGGTTTCTTTCACTGACCATAATGTCCTCCAGGTTCATTCATGTTGTCACAAATGACAGGATTTCCTTATTTATTATGGGTGAATAGTATTCCATTTGGGATGTATGCTGCATTTTCTTTATCTCTTCATCTGTTGACGGACACTTAGGTTGACAACTTGTATTGGCTCTTGTGAAGACTGCAGTAATAAGTGCGAGCATGCAGGTATCTCTTTGGTATACTGATTTTGATACTGCATATATACCGAGTAGTGGAGTTATTGGATCATAAGGTTTCTTTGCACTTTTTTATAATTTAAACCTTGAGGTAAGTTTATGTCATTAGTGCTTCTCATAAACTTACAGAGAACAGTGTTTACTACTTCCTAGATTTGAAATACGAAGACTGCTTCATTCAAGTGATTAGTGACAAACTTACAAATATCTCATGATAATTTTCTTTTTGGCTTTATGACAGTCCACTTTTTGAACAGACCCCTTTGTTATAAATTAAATAAGAACAAGAGGCAAACAATTAGGTAATAATTCCAATATCATTGGAAACTTATGAAGAGTTCCCTGTCCCAGTCAATGTGCACGTCCCAAGTTTGATGTGCCCACAGAACAGATGTCTAAAACAGAACGGACCCTGTTACCACCTAAGCCTGCTTCTCCCACTTGCTGTTTCTGTGACATCAGTATCTTTCTAATTTTCTAAACTCAATACCTGGGGATCTTCTTCAATTATATTTTCTTCCTCTAATCATTTTGTATTTTCAGTACTCACGTGCTATTGGGTTCTTCTTGTGCAAAAGCTCTTAGGCTTTTTTTCCTGTGGCATCGCCATCATTATTCTCAAGGTCAGACTCACGTTCCCTCTCAGCTGAGTGTTTCCATTTCTTTTCATTTTCATTTTTTATTATGGGAATTGCAAACATGTACAAAAGTAGACTGGTTGTCAAATGAACCTCCATGTATTGATGTAGTCATCACGTAGCTTCAACAACAACCAATTCTAGTTTTATCTAGACCACCACCTAATCCCCTCCCCCACTTGTTGTGAAGAAAATGCTAAGCATCATATCATTCCATCTGTAAATATTTCTGTGAGTTATTGTTATTATTAATATTATTATTAGTAGTAGTATTTTGGTATTATTATTTGGGATTTAGCATAGGGGTACTTTGCCACTGAGCTACATCCCCAGTCCTTTTAAATTTTGTTTTGAGATGTGTTCTCAGTAAGTTGCAGAGGCAGGCCTCAAACTTGTGATCCTCCTACCTCAGTCTCTAAAGTCACTGGGATTCCAGGCATGTGCCACCTTGCCCCGCTTGCGTTAACATTGAAACAGTAGTACACTTACTGTTTAAAATGCAACTTTAATGCCACTATTGTTTTACAAAATTAGAAATACTTCATTCAACCATTAAAAGCATTGTTCTTTTTATTTGAATCGTTGAATATTAGTGTGATTGGATGTTGGGGGCTGTGCCATGTGGGCTGTGCCAGATGGCGCCTGGCGGCCAGCCGGAGGTTGCTTTGATCACATCAGCAGTGAGGAGGTTAATTAACATAAGCACACCCAGGTGATTTATCATTGGCCGTATTCAATTAAGTCCATGCACACAACCGTGTACAGGTGTTCCCGAGTGCTCCTGCTCATGCCTGCTCGTTTTGACCTTTGCCGTGATAGGGCAGCTGGCTCCTCCCCTGATCTTAACTGGTGTGGCCCCGCCCTCCACCTCCTGGAGGGAATATAAGCAGGCAGTAGTCGGAAGGCAGGAGCAACAGTAAGCAGAAGCAGCTAGCGGAGAGAAGAAGCAGCTAGAAGAAGCAGCTAGCCCTCAGATAGATAGCACCTAGCTCACAGGATGTGGGACACAACTCTAAGAAGAAATAGATCTCTGATAAGTGTAGAAACCTCCCTTTCTCTAAAAACTTCCTGATAAGCAAAGCCTCTCTTTCTATAAGCAAAGCCTATCTTTCTCTCAAAGTTTCTCTTCCTCTAAGCAAAGTCTCTCTTCCTGATAAGCAAAGTTTCTCTCCTCTAAGCAAAGCCTATCTTTCTCTCAAAGTCTCTCTTCCTCTATAAATTAGTGAATATAGGAAAAGTAGTTTATTTTCAGTCCACCTCCAATAAATACCCACGCAATTGTTGCCGCGGGCGGTGACAATTGGATATCTTTTAATTTTGAATAAATTTTGTTTTGAATTTGAATTTGCTTTTGTGTGAAGTTCTGTGCATATCCTTAGCTTATCTATCTATTTTTTTTGTATAGTATGACTAATCTTGAATTTATATAGGTATTCTCCACTCCATCCCCTTCCTGCATGCCCAGTCAAATCTGTTCATGTAGTTATTTATTCCTTGACCCTTTCATGGAATCTAGGCCAGGTCTGGTGATGACTTTGGTCATGTTACATAACTTAAAAAGTCCTCCATTCACTTTTATCAGACCAAAGGATAAGGCTATTAAACTTTCCAATCCTTTGTAATTGTTAAAATTCTGAATAAAGTTAAAACTTACTCTTAGCCAGGCATGGTGGTACACACCTATAATCCCAGTAACTCAGAAGGCTGAGACAGAAGCTTGCAAGTTTGATGCCAAGCTCAGCAGCTTAGCAAGACCCTGCCTGTTTCAAAATAAAAAATACAAAGGGCTTGAAACGTAGCTCAGTAGCAGAGTATCCTGGGTTTAATCTCCAGAACCACCAAAGCAACAACAAATACCTACCTACTTTTTCTTCCATCAAAGGCCTGTTTCAAACAGGAAATCCTTAGAGAAAGGATGCATGTTGTTGGCTTAACTCTGCAGGCCCACCTCCCTGTAGCTTCTAACCCATCTAGGCCTGCGCAGGTTGGATAGGGGCGGCAGGTGGGAGATGGAGAACCAGGAGGAAATGGAAGGTGGTGTGACTAAGAAGGTAGTGCAGGCAAGAAATGGTAGGGTTCTGTATGTGTTTTGAAGTAATAATTCATAGAATTTGCTGGTAGGTTCATTGTAGGACATGAGAGAAAAAGGGGGGTGGTCAGAGTTTACATAATTTTGTTTTTGATCTGGGGTCTGTATTTTTTATTGTTGTAAAACTTGTATAATGTAAAGCTTATTTCACTTAAAAATTTTCAGTTTAGTGACATTTTGTGTTCATGTTATGTAATTTTTACCACTGTCTCCAGAACTATTTTTATCAGAACAAATGGAAATTCTGTATACCTTAAATAAAAATTCTTCATTTTTCCATTGACCCAGCTCCTATTACCAGCATCTGCTTTCTATTTCTATGAAGTTCACTATTCTAGGTGACTTACATAAATGGAATCATAATACTATTTGATGTTGTGTGACTGACTTATTTCACTTAGCATGATATCTTCAGGATTCATCCATACTGTAGTACACATCATAATTTCATTCTTTTTAAGGTCAAATAACATTCCTCTGTGTGTGTGTGTGTGTGTGTGTGTGTGTGTGTGTGTGCATGTGAGACCATTTTGTTTATCCATTTGTCTGTTGGACATTTGTCTGTTAGACATTTCATTTTTCCATTACCTTTTTTCTTTTTCTTTTCTTTTCTTTTTCTTTTTTTTTTTTTTTTTTTTTGGTGCTGTGGATACCAGGGATTGAACTCAGGGACGATCAACCACTGAACCATATCCCCAACCCTATTTTGTATTTTATTTAGAGTAAGGGTCTTACTGAGTTGCTTAGCACCTCACTTTTGCTAAGGCTGGTTTTGTACTTGAGATCCTCCTTTCTCAGTCTCCTTAACCAATGGGACTACAGGCATGCACCACCCTACCTGGTCCTTACCTTTTGACTATTGTGAATAATGCTGCTGTGAACATGGATGTACAAAGTCCTGTTCAAGTCCCTGATCTCAATAATATTTGATATATATATTCAGAGAGGTGGAATTGCTGGATTTTATGGTAAATCTATGTGTAAATTTTTTATGAAATATAATGCTTTTCATGGTGACTGTATCATTTTACATTCTCAGCAATGCACAGACATTGTGATTGCTCCATAATCTCGACAACTTTTGCTATTTTTGTTTTAAAAAACCTTTCTTTAAAAAAATTAATAGCCATCTTGGTTAATAGGTATGGTAGTGCAGTTGGGTAACAGTTACTTTCCATGTTGTATAGCACAGCAGGTTAATATGGCTAACAAAAATTAGCTGAATATTTGAAAATTGCTAGTCAAGAGTATTTTGAATATTACCAATATAAAGAAACAATACATGTCTGAGATTGTCAATATGCTAATTATCCTGATTGGATCATTATGCATTGTATACATCTACTGAAATGTCACATTTTACCTCTTGAATACATAAAATAATTATGTCAATTAAAAATGAAATCTGTTGAAAAATAACAGCCACACTAATGAATGTGAAGTGGCACCTCATTATGGTTTTGATTTGTATTTCCCTAATGATTAGCAATGTTGCATGTCTTTTCATGTACTTATTGGCCCTTCGTAGAACTGGGTTGTCTTTTTGTTCTTAAATGTAAAATCCCTGTTTTGATCATAAAATCTTTAAAAATGCTTTTGCTGATAATGGCACAAAATTCTTTAAAAGAAGATGCAAAGTAGGTTGAGAATGGGAGACAAGGAATTAACATTTATTGAGACACTGTTGAAGGCATGGGGCATAGAACATCTCCTTGAATTTCTATGATAATGCTTTGGCATGGGATTGTCATCCTCATTTTACAGATGAGAAAATGAACTCAGAGAGTAATATGACTAGTAGATAAAAAGGGTTTTATTAATTGGAATGAAGACTTTTAATGAATTTTAATACTAAAAAAAACAGAAATAACATATTCAAAATGATAAGCAATGACCCTCAGCCATTGTTTTGAGTTCTTATGGGCGTATTTCAGTGCCAAGTCTGTAAGTATTAAATCAAGATGATGCTAATAGAGAATGATTCTTTCCTCTGAGAGTGTTAGAGCAATAGGCATAAAACAGTCAATCGGTGTATGAGCAAGGTTTGCTCCTTGCAATATAACCATCTCCTTGACTATGACAATGAATTAATGCTTGAGGCTAAGAGTGAATTGCTGAGCTGTTCTCTTCTTCAAAGAGCTTGTGCTCTGTTAGAGAACCAGGTAGACATAGATGGAATGAACAAAGCATTCAAATCAGATAATTCATAAAAAATCTCCAGGATGCTGAGAGCTTTTGAGTTTATGGTGAGTGGTGTGGACTCTGGCACGTCAACAACATCACACAGAAATGTATCAGAGATTATTCTGAATGAAAAAAGCTTCATTTTAAAAAAAATTTATAGTTGGAGATGGACTGAATGTCCTTATTTTATTTGTTTATTTTTATGTGGTGCTAGGGATCGAACCCAGTGCCTTACACATGCTAGGCAAGCACTCTGTTACCAAGCTACAGCTCCAACCCAAGTCTCCATTTCTTGAAAGGACTTATATTCTCTTAGTTCTTAGTATGAATTATTAGTTTCAGCCTTTTGATCCCATGACTCTAGGAGAGGAGTTTGCTCATCCGTTCCCTGAATATCTGCTTCACCTGTTTGTTCCTCAGGGTGTAGATGAAGGGGTTGAGTGTCGGGGTCACCACGGTGTTGAGCAACGCCACCACCTTGTTCTGGTCTTCTCCCTGCCCACCCTTGCCTGACCGGACATACATGAAGATGCAGCTGCCATAGAAGAGAGACACCACAATGATGTGGGAGGAGCAGGTTGAGAAGGCTCTGTGCCTCTCCTTGGCTGAGGGGATGTGTAGGATGGTGTGGAGGATGTGGCCATAGCAGGTGGCCGTCACAGCCAGAGTGCCCAGGAGACTGAAGTTGGCTATCACAAACCCCAGAAGCTCCATCAGACTTGTATCTGCACATACAAGTTCTAGGAGTGGAAAGTTGTCACAGAAGAAATGATTGATGATATTGGGGCCACAGAAAGGTTGTTTAAGCATAATGTAACTAGGAACAGAGATGAGAAGGAAACCTGTCATCCAAGAGCAGAGCACTAGCTGGACACACACCCTTTTGCTCATGATGGTGGCATAACGCAAGGGGTTACAGATGGCCACATACCTGTCAAAGGACATCACTGCCAATAGGAAGAATTCTGTGGTGCCAAGGGAGAAATAGAGGAAACTTTGTAGGAAGCAGCCAGCTAGGGAGATGGTCTTGTGTCCTGTGAGGATGTTGGTCAGCATCTTGGGGAAGATGACCGAGGTGAACCAGATCTCCAGGACAGCAAAGTTACGGAGGAAGTAGTACATGGGGGTGTGGAGGCGCCTGTCCAGAAGGGTGATGGCCACGATGAGGATGTTCCCCAGCAGTATGAGGAGGTAGGTCAGGAGGAACCCCAGGAAGATGAGCATCTGTAGCTCACAGGCATCTGAGAGCCCCAAGAGGACAAACTCGGTGACAGTGGTGTGGTTCCCCGTGGCTCCTCTGACCTCTGCTGGTGCTGGAGTGTCAAAGGTGGTCAGCATCAGGGGTTGTGGTGTTCTGAGCATCTGAGGACAAGCCTGAACTGAAAAGACAGAGGGAGGAGTGTCCTATTTTGGGCTTAACAAATCCTTTATTTCTGTGATGGACACAATTCCTCACCACTAGGTACTAAATGTTTATTTGCAGAGCCTCTGGGGGTGCCTGCCTCCTGCCTGGTCTCAGACGGATCTGTGGATCTGTGTTAGAAGAAAGTGGTGATTCAGTAAGGCTCAGAATCAAAAATTATCCTTTCTGACTTTTCATAACCGAACTTTTATTCCTATTTCTCAACAAATTTTGGTTTGCTCCTTGCAATATAACCTTCTTTAAACACTATTTGTTCAAGTTGTTCCCCCAGTATTGGATTTTCATCCCCAAAGAGTTCATATATGAGGGTGTTGCTGTTTCAGGATTACCTGAGTGAGTCTTTGATGGTGTTTTTGAGTATCTGGATGAATAAAAAGGCAGAAGGAAATTTATGGGGGAACACATAATACTCATAAATTAAATGAAGAATAACCCTAATAATATCTACATAAATAAAAATTCTCACATGGAACGTTTGTGTTCCAAATTCTTAATGGTCCTTTCCCAGTGATATTTACAAGTTCTTCTCTTAGCGTATCCTCCCACAAACCCTGAGCTCCAGATACAACACAGACTGTGAATTTTGGGTCTTTATCCATTTTCCTGCACCTGTGCTTTCATAAGTTCAGCACAGATAAACCTAGCAAAGGCCTGGAGTCCAGCTCAGGAATAGAGCACATAGACAGGACTGCTGATAAAGTGTCATACCTCCCCAGCCATCCCCATTTCAATCCACAAGTCACCACTGGGAGGCCTCCTAGCTACAGAGGGAAGCAGGCTGCTTCATGAGTCCCAGGCATTTCCCCCTTGATCCTAATTGCCTGATGAGTTTAAGGAGAGGCTTGTGTGGTAGCCTGAGTACCTGGACGTGGCTATACCATCCACCTCCGACCATTCATCATTTTAGGGGGCAGTTGTGTCGTGTCCCGTGGGAATGTACACCTGACCTGGAGGTTGTCTTGCCACAGCTAGAACCGCATCTTCTTCTGAACTGATCTGGGCCACGTAGAATGAGGCAGAGGTCTTCCCCATGTAAAGAAAAGCAGTCGGAGTTTCATTCAGAGTCAGTTTCACTCAGAGCTTTGGGTTTTCCAGGGAGGCAGGTACACAGAGCGCAGGGTGGGCCGACATGGCACTTGGGGCAGGCAAAGTCCCCCAGTGTGAGTGAGTGACATAATGGTTCAGGTGGACTAAACGTTGACTCAGCTCCTGCTGTTTCAGCATTCAGATGGGTGGTAGAGCTAAAGGTACAGATGAGACCCAGTGCCCATGTTTGTTGCCAGACTAAAAACGGAATTTAAACACAAGTGCCAGTAAGAGAAGGTTTGAGGAAGCCACTGCTGCTCAACTTTCCCCTGAGCTGCCAAGGTGGAGATTGCCCTGCAGGTGCAGTGTCCAGTGTCCAGAAGCCCTCTAGGGAAATCCCAATCAGGTCATTCTGGGTACACGTCTCACAGGAGTACAGAAGAGAACTGGTTCTCTTGGATGTTCCTTGGTTGCAATATTGTTTGTGGGCTCTAAATGCTGATCTTATACTGTTGGTGTGAGCTCTCCATCTCATGATTTTGGTGGTGTTCTCTATGATCATGTGTCCTTTCCCACAGCCTCCTGAGTGGACAGCTGAATTCCCCAGAGTAGGATGGTTTCCTTGACCTTTATCATCATTCAGATGGAAGGGACTGATGAGTTGAGGGTGTTTCAAAATCTCGCACTTTCAGCAAGTTCAACCTCGGGGAAGCCTTGGAAAAGAGCAGTTATCCTTTGGAGCGATTCTTCATTCTCCTCTTGACCTAATGGGTCCGTTCTGAGTGGTACAGGCTGTCTTCCTCCTCACACGGCCCGGTGTCTGTGATGATGCTTCTTCTGTAGGTGATGGGGCTCTATGAGATAGTGGACAAGCTACCCCTGGAATAAACACGTCTTTGTGTGGGTGACAGTAGGGCTGAGAGATTTGGGATGCAGGTTTGTTTTCTCGAGGGATCTACCCATCTCTGTAGTTTGGTGGGGCTCTTGATCCCCAGAGAAGGAGTATAATGAGCCTCACTCTGCTCTTTCCAACTCTCTTGGCTATTACTACAAGTTCTCAAAGTTTCTATTTTTGAGATGAAGAATACCAATTCCTTTTAGTTAGTATAATGAATCCAATTGTTCCTCCCTTATTGCAGAGATGTAAGCAACCATTGCCAATAATGTGGAACTTCAGTTAATTCTATTCTGACCCCTACCATTCTGGGGCTGGAAGAAGGTCAAAGATGGGATTCTGAGAGAAAGAGACAAAGTGGAAGGAAGTGATAAAATTGGAATTAATTTTTTGATAAATTTATTCTCTATAGAATAATCAAATTTGAGTAATAAGTTTATCCATTGTCTTAAAATATACAATTTTTTTTGTTATAGGTAGTTTTAAATGTTCTTTCTTCTAGCTATTTTGACATTTGCAATCTATGATTGTTAACTATGGTCACCCTACTATACAACAGAACACTTGTACTTATTCCTACTATCTGTAACTTTGTGCTTGTTGTTTAGCCTCCCCCCACTCACCTTTCCCTCTTCTGGCAAACACCATTCTACATTCAACTTTAGTAATATCAAATTTTAAAGGATAATGTCTTCCAGGATTATCCATGTTCCTGCAAAGGATTCCATCTTGTCATCCCTTTTTGTGTCTGACAAGTATTCCATTCTGTATATATATCCCATTTTCCATATCTATTTATGTTTCAATGGACATTTAGATTTATTCCATTTCTTGGTTCTTGTGAATTATTGCTGGGATAAACATGGGAGTCTACATGTGTCTTTGTTAAGCTGATTGTCTTTTCTTTGGATGCATACACAGAAGTGGAATTGTTGGATCATATTATAATTCTGCATTTTTTTTGCATAATGTTCATACTATTTTGTATAATGGCTGCACTAATTTACATTCTTATCAACAATGGGTAAAAGTTCCCTTTTCTCCATAGCCTAGCATTTGTTATTTCTTGTCTTCTTGGTAATAGCCATTCTTTATGGGGTGAGATGATATCTCTTTATGGTTTTGATATGCATTTTCCAGAATATCAGTGTTGTTGAACATTTTTTCATAAACCTGTTGGACATTTGTGCGCCTTCTGTTGATTTGCTTCCAGTTGTTTCGAATGTCTTTTGTGCATTTCTTTCTGTCTTTTTCATCTTTGTGTTTTGATGGTTTATTGTGTTGATAATGTTTGATTTTTTTTGTTTCTCATTTTTGTGTCTACTAGTGGGATTTGGTTATTTTCTAGTGGAATTTATGCTTTCAATGCTATCATGACAATAAGTTATCTTCCTTTCACTTCCGGGTGTAGGACTCCCTTAAGCATCTTTTATAAATTGATGTGGCCATTATAAATTCCTTTAGTTTTTACTTGTCTTTCAAGGTCTCTCCCCTTCTTCAATTCTGAAGGATAGCCTTGCTGGATATAATAATGGTCTTGGTTGATGCTAATTTTTTTTCAAGGTTTGAAATACATCATTCAATGTACTCTTGGCCTATAGTGTTTCTTCTAATAAATTTGTCAGTGTAATCGGGCTGCCCTCAAATATGACTTGGCACTTTTCTCTTGCAGATTATGAAATTCTTTGACATGTATTTTTAACAGTTTTGTTATAATATGTCATGGTGAGGATCTTTAATGATCATTTCTATTTGGAGTTCTATACATATGAGGGGACACCTTATATCCAAACCATTCCAACTCAGTGTTCTACCACTGAGTAATACCATAACCTCTAATGTGATTTTTAGAAACCCAAACAGATTATAATATTTTTTTAACCTAGAACCAGTTAGCACCTCCAGATAATCTACAAAGTGCAATTTAAACTTCTAACTTCTAAGGCACTCTTTTGATCTTGAGTCAAACTACCACTCCTTATTTTCCCTTTCATTCTTCTTCCTTACACCTCAACTCTAGACTAGGAGTTTGGAGTGCCTGAGAGGGGTGTAGAAGCAATAGGGAGAACTTTCCAAACCTTTTCAGTCCTCAGAGATAAGAATGAGGAGTGAGGAACTACTCCCTATGTGGACTGATAACCTGGAGCAGGATGGAATTCACCAGGAGGCAGAAGGGCAAAGGACTGGAGCCCCCTTTGCCTCCTCACTTTTCCTCAGAACTCCAACAGAGCTCTGAATAACAGTGCCCTGTGGAAGAACTTGGAATTGACTAAGATTTAATTTTCACCATTAGGTTAATGGGCATGGGTGGGGGTGTCTACAGAAATTAAGATGGATTTTTAAATATTCAAAGTTGAATTTGGTTTACACCTGAGTTTGTGAACTGAGATTAGTAGAGCAGGCTTTCTAGTTGTGAATTCTTTTAACTTTTGTTTATCATGGAAGGTTTTTATTTCATAATCAATTCTGAAGTTTGCTGGGTATAGTATTCTTGGCCTGCACCCATTTTCTTTCAGAGTTTGATATACATTTTTTCAAGACCTCCTAGCTTTGAGGGTCTAGGTTGAGAAATAAACTGAGATCTGGATTGGTTTCCCTCTAAATGTAACTTGTCATTTTCTATGGCAATCTTTAAAATTCTCTCCTTATTCTGTATGTTAGGTATTTTCATAATAATATGACTTGGTGTGGGTCTGTTGTAATTTTGTATATTTAGAGTCCTCTAAGCCTCCTGGATTTGATTCTTCATTTTATTCTTTAGGTTGGGAGATTTTTTGATATTATTTCATTGAAAAGTTTGTGCATTCCTTTGGTTTATCTCTCTGAGACTTCGTCTATCCCAATAAATCTTATTTTTAAAAATATTTTTGTTACTCTGTATTTGTTGGAAGTTCTGTTCAAGGTCTCTTAACATCTTTCCTACATGGCAACTTTATTTTTTAAGATTATTTATTTTGTCTTCATTGCCTGAAACTCTGTCTTTCAAGTGGTCTAGTCTATTGGTGATGTTTCCATTGAATTTTTAATTTGGGCTTATTGATTCCTTCATTTTGAGGGTATCTGCTTGATTTTTTTTCAGAATCTCTATCTCTTTATTGAAGTTATCTTTGATTTCCTGTATTTTCTGTCTGATATCACTCCTTACATCACCTTTTACTTCACAGATTAGTTTATCTATGTACATTCTAAACTCCTTCTCTAACATTTCTTCCACTGTGGTATTGATAGATTCTGTTATTGAAGTATCTTGGTTGGTTTGGGGTGACTTGTTCCCTTGCTTTTTCATGTTGCTTGTGTGTCTACCCATCTAACATTATGGATCTGAGGCAGTAGAGTTTCTACCCTGTAGACTTACAGTGTCCCTGAAGGTTTCCAATACTTTACCATGTCGGGGGAGACAAATAATAGTAACAACCAATGCAAACAATATACAGCATTAAACCAAATAGTTCCTGCTATGATGTCTACAATGTTGTTACAATAAACAGAAATGATATGATAAGTTATTACCTACAATAAAAACAGTAAGTTTGCAAAATGTTTTTCAATTTCAAAAGGTGGACATGGAGAGAACAGAAGTGATGTAGGATGTGGTGATTATGAGAGAGAAGGAGAGAGGATAGAAGTAAAAAATTAAAGGAAGAGTGAAAGACAGAACAGTAGAGATTGGCAGTTAGCAGAAAAATAAAAGAGATTAAGAGGTCCAAGGGAAACAGATAAATGAGAGAAAAAATATATAAAGTAAAAATTTAAGTGGAACCACCATTTGACCCAGGTATCCCACTCCTTGGCCTATACCCAAAGTTATCAGCATACTACAGTGATGCAGCTACATCAATGTTTACAGTAGCTTAATTCATAATAACTAGATTGTGGAACCAACCTAGATATCCTTCAACAGATGAATGGATAAAGAAACTATGCTATAAATACACAATGAAATATTACTCAACCAAAAGGTAGAATAAAAATATGGCATTTGCAGGTAAATGGATGGAGTTGGAGAATATCATACTAAGTGAGATAAACCAATCCCCAAAAAACCAAAGACTGAATGTTATCTCTGATAAGTGAATGCTGATACACAACAGGGGAGGGCAGGTAAGGAAAGAATGGAGGAACTTTGGATTATGTAGAGGGTAATGAGGGGAGAGAAGGGGTCAAGGGGAAGGAAAGATGGTGGAATGAGACAAACATCATTACCCTGTATACATGTATGATTACACAAATGGTGCGACTCTACATTGTGTAAAACGAGAGAAATGAAAAGTTGTACTCCATTTGTGTACAATGAATCAAAAAATTATTTTAAAGTAAAAAAATAAAAGAATACAAAACAAAACTAAAATATACTAATCAAATTTAGTAGCCCTCAAAAAACTGATCCATGAAAAATAACTTGTTTCAAAAATGCTAGAAATGAGAAAAAAAAATACCAAATATGAGTATGTATAAATATCCATGAACTGTTAAGATCACAATTAAGCAGAGAAAAGAAAAAAGGGAAAAAAATCTTGAGGAAAAGGTAAAGAATTGTTTCTGTTGGAGTTCAAGCTTCTCAGCTTCCCTTCTTAGCAGTTAGATTGGGTTGTCTGGAGTATGATGTTTTTTCCACTCTCAGGGTGGGGTTGCTAGGGTAAAAGAGGTAATTCTGTAGGCAGAAATCTTGGAGTGGGGGTTTAGGCTTAGGTGGGCTCCAGGTTCTTTGCAAAATGACAGTTGATTTGGAGATTCTAAATCAGTACACTTCCAGGGCCCAGCAATTGCCAGCCCACTCTGGAAGATTGCACCGCAAGATCTCCTCTGGGTTCCACTAGTGTGATGGAGGAGCCAATTCTTAGTCTACTACACTACCTGTGGATCCTAAGTTTCCTGGTCTTGAGTTAAATCTACAAACTCAGTCTCTCCTGCCCCTTCCCTTTCAAATTTCTGGCTAGGTGTGTCTCTCACAGCTGGTCCTGCAAGCAGCCAGATTGGAAGAGGAGGGGGAGAGCTGAGTTTCTATGACCAGTTGTCCCCTGTCTCTCTACATTTGCTTTTTTCCTCATCACTTAGGCACACTATGTCATACAGCGTGGGTTTGCCAGGCCTGTATTTTGGACCAGGCTCAGGTTTGCCAGGACTTAATTCCCACGGCTGCTGGTCCCCTTGCTGTGGCTGCAAAATGGTTCCTTTATTTGTCCTCCCCATGCTACTGGGAGAGTTGTGGTTTCTTTCCTGTACAAGGTTATTGTGCAGTGTGCCCTTCAGTTTCGTTAGGCAGTGTCTTTGATCTCTAAACTCTCTGTACCCAAACATGCCTCAGTCCTCCTAAAAATGCAGGTTCCTTTAACTGTGCTTGTGGAGGGACCACTTTGGGTGATGTCTCCAGCTGCGGTAGCAGCTGTGGCACTGGAGATTTCTTCCTTATTTTGTTATATTCAACCTCCTGCTGCTCTGAGTGTCCAGCATTAGATAACGGTAAAGCTCCCCGCTTCTTTTTTTGTTCACCCACCTTGCTGAGAAGCTGCCTAGGCACTTTCTTGGCTTCATACCTTGGAGCAGCCAGGAAAGCAACCAGTTCTATTAAACTATTGTGAAACCTCTTCCTGAACTATGTCATTTACCTGACATAAGATAGTGTTATAAATCAATTAATTATATTTTTATGTAAAAGGCACAAAGAAGTAGAAATACACATATCAAATTTATACAAATAGTCTTTCAATACAAACAATTTTGGTTTTCAATCCTTTCTGAGTATAAATGTGAATATGTTTTGCTACTAGTGTGTCTTGGTTCATTACCTACATGGTAGAGTGGAAAATATTTTGACCTTAGCATCAGATAATCCTGGATGTACCTACTGACTCTTCTTTTGCCTGCTGGGTAGACTTTAGTCTCTGAGCAACATTTTCCTTATGCATAATAAGTATTCAATACATGTTAGTTTCTTTCCTTTCTCTTCTGATTTTTCCCATGATATCCTAATAATCTAACCTATCATTACTATTAATATCAAATCAAATTTATTTATTAAGCAATTATTATTATTAAAACTTTTTGTTTTAAATTCATTTGTTGTTGGTTATATCTGCTATTCTTTCTTTTTTTAACGTGCATGGTTTCTCCTATTGAACTCAGGATTGTTCTGCCACTGAGCTACATCTCCAGGTCTGTTTATTTTTTGTTTTGATAGTCTCACTACATTGCAGAGATTGGTGTCAAAATTGTTATCCTCCTGCCTCAGCCTCCTGAGTCACTGGGATTACAGATATATGTGCTACTGTACCTGGCTTGATTTACTTTCTTTAACCAATATCTATTTATTTCCTTCAATTCAAAGTGAGGAATTTCTCTTTCTGACAGTAATTCTCTCCATAGGACTATTTAAATATCCTCATGACATGACAGCTAGCTTCTTTCATAGTGAATGATCCAGGAAAGTGCAAGTTGGAAGTGGTGATGACTTTTATGACCTCCTTTGAATCCCCCACACTGTCATCTCCTCAGTGTTTTGTTGGTTGTGAGTTAGCCCCATTCAGTGTGAAAGGGGATTGCAGAGGGGCATGCACACTGGGAGGTAAAGTTATATCAGGGAACTGTAAGGCTGCTGGGATGGTCTGAACGTATCTTGAGCTTACCAATGTGCTTTGAGGAATATCTGCTTTCTGTATCTTAGATTGGTTGGATTCACTAGAGAAGATTCTGTCAATTTCCTACCTGGAGGACAAATATTTTAAAACCAGCATTTTGGAAACCCTGAGGGGAAAGAGAGGCAGGGAACATTTCAGTATCCAGAATGCCCACATTCTCTTCATCTTTGTCTTTAGACTTTGCTACTCAGGCAATTGAATAACTTCTGGAGGCTATATTAGACTTCGGTTGGAATTTGTCATTCACAATTCTGTCTTTTAATCTGTCTTTCATATTTCTCTTCTCTTTTTGGGTTTAAGTCACAATCTGGTCAAATTTCTCAGATCTATATTCCTGCTCACTGAGTTTTGTCTATAGTAGTGTGTTTAAACTGTTGAGTTTTTAATTTTTATTGGTGCACTATAATTTTAGGTAATTAGCTGGGATTTGTTGTTACATATTCACACAAGAACATGATATAACAGTATAATTTGGCCATTATCATTCCCTGGTATTTCCCCTTTTCCTTCCCTCCTCCCTCTCCCTGGTCCTTTTCCTCTACTCTACGGATGTTCTTCTGATTTTCATGAAATTCTCTGCTCCTGTACCCACTGCTTTCTTTTTGTTTTTCCTCTTTAGCTCCCACATATGAGAGAAAACACATGACCCTTGACTTTCTGAATTTGGTTTATTTTACTTAATATTAATTTCCTTAAGTTCTATTTTCCTGCAAATGACATATTATTCTTTCTCGTGGCTGAATACTCCATTGTGTATATATAACCACGTTTTCTTTATTCATTCATCCACTGATGAATAACTAAGCTGGTTCCATAGTTTGGCCATGTGAATTGTGCTGCTATAAACATGGGTATGCATGTTTCACTATAATATGATGCCTTTAATTCTTTAGGATCAATATCAAGGAGTGGTATAGCTGGGTCATATAGTAGTTCCATTCCTAGTCTTTTGAGGAAACTACATACTGACTTCCATAGTGGTTGTACTAATTTATAATCCCACCAATAGTGTAGAAGTGACATTTTTCTCCAAATCATCTCCAGCATTTATTATTATTTGTATTTTTGTTGGTTGCCATTCTAACTGGAGTGAGATGAAATCCTAGTGAAGGTTTTATTTGCATTTCCCTAATTTCTAAAGATGTGGAACATTTTTTTAATACTTGAATACTTGTTGACCATTTTCTTTCTTCTTTTGAGAAGAGTTTTTTTTTTTTTTTTTTTTTTTTTTTTTTTTTTTTTTAGTTCATTTGCCCATTTATTAATTGGGTATTTTTTTTTGTGTGTGTTGTTTTTTGAGTTATTTATATATTGTGGATATCCTCTGTCAGAAGAGTAGCTAGCAAAGATTTTATCTTGTAGGTTGTCTCTTCACATTCTTAATTGTTTCCTTTGCTGGGCACAGACTTTTTAATTTGATGACATCCCATTTATTAACTCTTGGCCTTATTTTCTGAGTTTTAGGGATCCTATTGAGAAAGTTATTGCCTGTACCTACATGCTAGATTGTTGGGTCTATGTTTTCTTCCAGGAGTTGCATGGTTTCCTAGGTCTGATTCCTAGGTCTTTGATCCATTTTGAGTTGTTTTTGTGCAGGGTAAGAGATAAGGGTCTAGTCTCATTCTCCTACATATGGAGAACCAGTTTTCTCAGCACCATTTGTTAAAAAAGGCTTTCTTTTCTCCAGTGTATGTTTTTGGCAACTTTGTCAAGGATTAGATGACTATATTTATGTGGTTTTTGTCTCTGTGTCTTCTATTCCGTACCGTTGGTCTATGTGTCTGTTTTTATGCTAGTACCATGCACTTTTGTTACTAAAACTCTGTAGCAAAATTTGAAGTTGGGTATTGTGATGCCTCAAGTATTGCTTTTTTTTTTTGATTTGGATTGCTTTGGCTATTCTGGGTCCTTTATTCTTCCAAATGAGATTTGGGAGCATTTTTTTGTCCTAATTCTGTGAAGAATGTCATTGGTATTTTGGTGGGGATTGCATTGACTCTGTATATTGCTTTTGGTATTATGGCCATTTTAACAATATTAATTCTACCTATCCATGAACATGGGAGGTCTTTATATCTTCTCGTGCCTTCTTTGATTTCTTCAGTGTTAACCTGTTAAAGTTTAATTTGAATTACTATATTCAAATTAATTAGATTTTGTGTGTGGGGGGTTATTTTCCAAAACTGCCTAATCTTCCTTCTTAGTGTCTTGTTATTCTTTCATGATTTCTATTTATTCTTTTAGCTCGCCAATAGTTTTAACAGTATTTATTTTATACTCAAAGTTTTTAACTAACAATATTGTCAGGATTTGTGATAGTAGCTCTAGTGGATGTGTTGTCATATCTGGTTGGTGTTTAAATTCTTTAATAATTAATGTTTTTTATTTTATTTTATTTATTTTTTGCTCTTGTAGGAATCCAGGGCCTTGCAAATGATAGGGAAGCAGGCTACTACCAAGCTATATCCCCAGACTGTGTTGATCATTTTAAAGTGCTTATTAACCATTCATGTATCTTCTTTTGTGAAATGCCTATTAAAATCTTTCATGTTCCTATCTTCTTATCATTGAATTGTTAATGTTTTTAACATATTTTCTAAATATAAGTTCTTTATCACACATATGATTTGCAAATATTTTTTCTAGTCTGTAGCTCGCCTGTTTTCCTAATGGAGTATTTTGAAGTGCAAACTTTAAATCTTTATTATATGCAATTTATCA
Source organism: Sciurus carolinensis (assembly GCF_902686445.1). Classification (NCBI taxonomy): domain Eukaryota; kingdom Metazoa; phylum Chordata; class Mammalia; order Rodentia; family Sciuridae; genus Sciurus; species Sciurus carolinensis. Next base: position 125,430,968 of record NC_062214.1, on the reverse strand, counting down.
ATTTTACATTTAGTGATCATACATTTGGTGTCACAGCTAAGAAATCTCTTATTTTATCCAGTGTTTCTTCTATAAATTGTATCAGTTTAGCGCTTTAACTTAGATCTGTGGTTTATTTTGAATTAATTTTTGTATATGTGTGTGGTGTGAAGTAAGGGTCCAAGTGGTACTGGGGATTGAAACTAGGGGTACTCTATCACTGAGTTACACCATCAGACGTCTTTATTTTTTAAGACAGGGTCTCTCTAGGTTGCTTAGGACTTCACTAAGCTGCCTATGCTGACCTTGAACATGTGATCCTCCTGTCTCAGCCTCCCTTGTCATTGGGATTACAGGTGTGAATCACTGTGCCCAGTCTAAATTCATTTTCTAAAATGTATGGCTATCCTATTGTTCCAGGACCATTTGTTGAAATGACTATCCTTTTTCTATTAAATTACTTTGACACCTTTTTCAAAAGTCAATCAACCATAACCATAAAGGTTTATTTCTGTAATCTCAATTCTGTTCATTTGAACTATAAATCTATTTTATGCTAATACTATGTGGTCTTGATAACTGTAGTTTTATAGTAAATTCTGAAATTAAATAGTGTAAGTCCTTCAATAATGTTGTTTTTTCAAAATTGTTTTAGGCTATTCCAGGTCCTTTGAATTTCATATCAATTTTAGAATCAATCTGTCAATTTCTTCAAAAACTGCTGGGAGTTTGATTGGAAATCTTGTGACGATAGAAATAAATTTGTGGAGAACTGTCATTTAACAAGATTGAGTCTACCATTGTAGGAAGGATAGTAGAATGAAACAGACTTTATTACTTCATGTACATATATGACTGCATGACTGATATAATTCTACAATATGTATAATCAGAAAAATGAGAAATTATACTCCATTTATGTATGATTTATCAAAATGCATAAATGCCTTCTACTTTCATGTATAACTACTTAGAACAAATAAAAAATAAAAAAGATTGAGTCTTCCAATCTCCCATTAATTTAACTTCACTTATTTATTTTTTATTTTTACAGACTGCATTTTGATTCATTGAATATAGATGGTACAACTTTTTGTTTCTATGGTCGTGCATGATGTAGAGTCACACCATTTGTGTAATCATACATGTACATAGGGTAATTACGTCTGCCTCATTCCACCATCTTTAGTACCCCCGCTCCCACCTCCCTTTCATTTCCCTCTACATAATCCAAAGTTCCTCCATTCTTCTCTTACCCCCCACCTCCCCACCCCCATTATGTATCATCATCCATTATCAGAGAAAACATTCAACCTTTGTTTTATTGTGATTGGCTTATTTCACTTAGCATGATATTCTCCAGTTCCATCCATTTACCAGCAAATGCCATAATTTTATTCTTCTTTATGGTTGAATAATATTCCATTGTGTATATATGCCACAGTTTCTTTATCCATTCATCTGTTGAAGGGCATCTAGGTTGATTCCACAATCTAGTTATTGTGAATTGAGCTTCTAGAAACATTAATGTGGCTGCATTGCTGTAGTATGCTGATTTTAAGTCCTTTGGGTATAATCCAAGGAGTGGGATAACTGGGTCAAAACACTTTTCTTTCTCTTAGTAATGTTTTGTGGTTTTTAGTATACAGGACTTACATTTATTTTGCTAAATTTATTTATTCTTTTTGATACTATTATGGATAGAATTATTTTTCTAATTTTATTTCAAGTTGTTCCTATTGTGTAGAACTATGATTAATTTCTTCTTGACTTATATAAAGGGCTTTGGGTTTTATTCTGATTATGATTAGAAGAAATTGGAGAATTTTGAGAAAAGGTATGACATTAACTGACTTACATTTTAAAAAGATCCTTTACTCTCTCTCTCTCTCTCTCTTTTTTTTTTTTTTTTTTTTTTCACCAGGGATTGAACCAGGGACACATAACTACTGAGTCACATCCCCAGCCCTTTTTATTTTTTATTTCGAGACAGGGTCTGGCTAAGTTTCTTAGGACCTTGCTAAGTTGCTGAGACTGGCTTTGAAATTGTGACTCTCCTGTCCTGAGCTGCTGAAATTATAGATGTGTGCCACTGTGCCTGACAATAAAAGATCCTTTACTCTTGAAGAATAGACTCTAAGGGACAAGAGTGGAAGTAGAAGAACTGGGGATATAGCTCAGTGGTAGAGCACTTGCCTAGAATGAGGCCCTGGGTTCTGTTACCATCACTGAAAAAAAGGAAAAAAAAAATGTCAAACTAGAGAGATGACACAGAAGACTATTACAGTCATCCATATTGGAGAAATGAAGAATGATCAAATTCTTAATTTCTTTTTTTTTTTTTTTTTTTTGGGTGCTGGGGATTTGAACCCAGGGCCTTGTGCTTACAAGGCAAGCAGTCTACCGACTGAGCTATCTCCCCAGTCCCAAATTCTTAATTTCTTTTCAAGGTAGAGTCAACAGCACCTGATGATGGATTGAATGTACAATAAGAGAAAAAATAATCTTTGGTTTTGCCATGAGCATCCAGTGAATGATAGTTCCAGGAGGAGCAAGTGTCAGGGAATAATCAAGAGTTGTCTTTTTGACATGTTAACTTGGAGATACCTATTTGAAATGATATTCATTAGGATTGGGTTCCACTGTTTATTAGACCACAGAAACCCAGTAGCTTTAGTAAATACTTTCATTTCTTTTTCATGTAAAATATTTTTATTTCTTTCTCATATGAAAGAAATTCAGGGATAGAATGGCAGATTCACAATCAAGGCCACAGTGATTTTTTTATTGTGTTGCTTTGCTGTACTTACATTCCTATGTCATGGTCCAAAATGTGACAGGAGTACCAATTATTATGTCCACAATTGCCCCCTTTAAGAACCTTCCCCTGGAGAATAAACACTTGTATCCCATTGCCTAAAATCTTAGTTACCCAGCTGTATCTTTCTTGGAAAAAGAGGTTGGGACTGTTGTTTTATGAGGGGTGCTTAGGTTATAAGGCAGAGCAGGAGCTGGGGATGTAGCTTAAGTAGAGCACCTGCTAGCATAGGCACATGTGCACACACACAAACATGAATCATTACTGAGAGGCAAAAACAGCCTCTGCCATGGTCATTCAAGTGGAGATGCTGAGTAGACAACTGAATATATGCTGAGGGGAGAGATTAAGTCTGCAGATTTAAGTTTTTGAGTCATCAGTATGTAGGTGATTTTTAAAGATGTGGAACCTGGATGAGCCCCGCTAGAGTTGGTGGTAGATGGAGAACAGGAACGGTCTGTGAACTGAGTGCTAAAGCTCTACTTTTACTATTCAGGGGGTGACCTTCCTGAAAAGGCCATACATTGTGGTGTCATACTGTGAATATATAGTCACGGATTATTTTTTGGTGTTTTACATGTTGTCATAGCTGAGGAACTTTTACTCCTCTGGCATGAGGCATAATATCTTTTGGCAATACTTTCACTGGGTTGAAATTTTTCCAGAATATCAAGTGTCTTAATCAAAGTTTTGTTTTTAAAACAGTTTTGTTTTTTAAAAAAAATAGTGGATTTATTGAGGAATCTCAATTATCAGGGGTAAGATCATTGCTTTGGTCGTCTCTATTTGCTATTAATAGAATACTACCAATTGGGTGGCTTAAACAATAGAAATAATTTCCCCTCCTCCCCCCACTACTATTACTATTACTTCTTCTCCTCCTCCTCCTCCTCCTCCTCCTCCTCCTCCTCCTCCTCCTCCTCCTCCTCCTCCTCCTCCTCCTCCTCCTCCTTCTTCTTCTTCTTCTTCTTCTTCTTCTTCTTCTTCTTCTTCTTCTTCTTCTTCACAGTTATGCAGGCTGGAAATTCAAGATCAAGATGCCCAGTAGGATTTCTATCTAATCAGCCCTCTGCTCCTACTTTGCAGATAACCACCTTTCCTCTGTGTCCTCATATGGCCTGTTCTCTGTATGCATGTGGAAAGAGAGAGAGGGAGAGAAAGAAAGAGGGAAAAGAGTGTGAGCTAGCACTCTAATGCATCCTTATTTTCTTATAAGGACACCAATCCTATTGGATTAGGTCCCCACCCTTATGACCTCACTTAATCTTAATCATCTCCACACAGTCCCTATCTCCAAATGTAGTCACTTTGGGTTAGAGGTTCAATGTGTGAGTTTTCAGGAACACAATTCAGTTCATAACAATCATGAAACAGCTTTACTTATTTTTTCCTAATAACTGCTTCCCAGTCAGACTCTGTGATTCCCTTCTCTTCCAACAGGTCATAGGTTCTATGATAATAACTCATCCACGGTCTGTATATTTCCAGTCACTTTAAATCCTCACACTTTGGTATATAATTCAAGTCTTGTTTAATTTAAAATGATCTTTGATTTGACCCTTTGATCTTACAGTCAATTCTTAGTCTTTTCCTCCCAAAGATTAAAGTCCTAGCTTCTGTGAATTTAGAGTGAAGGTTGAGGGTGAGATCTATTGGCTTCAAACACTCTCCTTCCATAAGTTAGATGCTCCAAGGGAAACAACTGATAAAGGAAGAGAAGTCTCCATGAAATAGTGATATTATAGTTCTTTCTCTGTGAATTGTCTTTGCTCCTTTGGACAAAAGTTGATGAGTTGCTGGAGAACTTTTATGGTAGGCATTTGGGTGTGGGTTCTGCAATAGGGTCCTGCAGGACAGATCTGGCTTTGTCCAGCTTCTTGCACCCCACCCCTGGTCCCCATTGAAGACTATCCTTCTCATGGTCTCTTGCTGTGAGTTCCCTTTCTTGATTACCATTAATCTGGGTAGGGTCCCAGAAAGATGGTTCAGGCTCAGATGTCTTCCTTGTCATCTTCTTGAATCATGAGGAATACATCTTTGGGCAATAGGGAGTGGATGTGCAGGCTGCCACTGCTCCTCAGATTTAGCATCTCTCTCTAAATTTCATTTCTGTTTAATATAGAACTGATAAGCAAATCCATTGTCCCAGCAGAACTGAATCAAGGAGTAAAATATTTTTATAAGGGACCCCAATCTTTGGGAATAATTCTTTCTATGACATCTCTTATATTTTCAAGGAAAGGGACTACACTCCACCCAAAACCTTCAATTTACTCTCTTCTCAGTACTTTCCTGTGTGTGTGTGTGTGTGTGTGTGTGTGTGTGTGTGAGAGAGAGAGAGAGAGAGAGAGAGAGAGAGAGAGAGATTGTTGCTGGTGAGACAAGTATGCTGTAGTATTTTCCAGTAATCCCCAGAATGAACTCAAAGAGACTCCAATTGCTGTTGACCACTTGAATTTAGAACACAAGATACTTAGCACAACTTTTTTCTGTACTTCAGAGATAATTCTGAGGAAAAATACCATTGGACATCCTATTACCCAACTAATAATAATCTACAAAGTACTCTAGGGCTGGGTTTGTGGCTCGGTGGTAGAGCACTTACCTAGCATGTGTGAGGTACTGGATTTGATCCTCAGCACCATATAAAATAAACAAATAAAATAAAGGTATTGTGCCCATCTATAACTAAAAGTATTTTTAAAAAGTACTGTAGTCCACAAGAAATTATTCAAAGAGTATGTATTAGTTACCTATTGTTGCATGTCATATAATCCAAAATTCAGTGCCTTAATAAACACATATCTCAGTTTCTGTGAGTCAGGGATTCAGGAATGACCTTACTGGGTTGTCCTGGCTCAGGGCATTTCCTGAGGTTGCAGTCAAGATGTTGGCTGTGACTGCAGTCATTCGGAAGCTTGGCTGGGGCTGGAGGATGTACTTTCAAGATAACTCATTCACATGCCTGGCAAGATGGTGTTGGCTATTGGCAAGAAGCCTGTTTTTCTCCAGGAGGGCTTTTCCCAGTGTGAGCAAAGAGAAGACAAAGTGGAAAATGCAATGCCTTTTATACCTGGGCCTCAGAAGCCACACATCATCATTTCTGCAATATTGTTATGATTACATGTGTCAGCCCTAGTCACTGTGGTAGGGCACTGTGCAGGGCATGAATACCAGAGGTGAGCACTATTGTCAACCATTCTGAAGGGTGGTTACCATGTTACCTTAGGATACCATAGCATATTCTGCATCCCAAGGACAGGAGGTGCATCTGGTTTCACAATAAGCCCTGGAACCTGAAAGCCAGAAGCATAAATTGTCTTTTTTTTTTTTCCCCCCTCTGTTTTCTTCTCTTTCTCTCTTCCCACCCTCTCTTCCCCTCCCTCCCTCCCTTTGATTTTTTTGGATCCATTCACACTGCCTCTCCTTTTTTCTGTGAACAATAAACCTATAAACCTCCTTTATCTGCCTTGGTTATACTTCAGCAGACATAGCTGCTGCCAAATGGTAGGCTCATTTCCTCAGTTTTCATTACATTCATTTAAGCGAGTAGCACAGAATGCCTAGAATCAGTGAGTCCCAGTTCCATATTCTGAAGAGATAAAATCTTTTGTCTATCCTAGTTTCATCAAGTAAGGAAAAGGGTTCAAGATTCATACAGTAAAAACATGACCATAGCAGTCCCAAGAGTGGTGGATGGGTTGTGAACTGGCAAATGTCCCTGAGTGTTTGTAATAATTGACCTCAATGATATCTTTTCAAAACTGTTAAACTGAAGCTGGGTGGTGCCACTTGTAATCCAAGCAGTTTGGGAGCCTGAGGCAGGAGGATTGCAAGTTTGATGCTAACTTGGGCAACTTAGCAAGGTCTCAAAATAAAAAATACAAAGGTCTGGCACTCTACCACTAAGTGCCCCTGGGCTCAATCCTAGCACTGTGCATGCACACACAACACACACACACACAAACACCCCCCCACACACACAAATATCATAGAACTGAACTGTATCAAAAAGTTCTTCAAGGATGCCAATTCTCAAAAGGGTAAATTCTTTTATAGATAAGTCTTTCATACAACCATTTAAAAACTCCATAAGAACTTATGTTCCCTCATTTCTCAATTTGTTCTTCAAACCAAATTGTTTAAAATTTGTTTTGAATTTATCTATAAAATTCTTCAATGTGTAGCTTGTGATTTAAGAAAATTCTGAAAGAATTGACTTCTGAAAGTTCAACCCAACCAACTAAAAGTGATTTTTAAAGAGAGAGGAGAAACTTAAGTCATTTCCTGGGAATTTCTCTTATCAGGATGTTTAACACAGTAGTTTGAGGCACTTGTCTTTGCTGTACTAAAGTAAGTGATTTGTAAGCAGTTTTCAATATTTTACTTAATGGATCAATAGGTGGAATCAGAGAAAATGACTTGATCACAAAATACAGATTTCTTCCACTTTAGTGAAGTCAGTTTTCTTTCCACAGAGTATTCTGCTGATGGATATGCTGAAATGAATGCATGCCTTGAGGAGAATACCTTACCATGAAATAAAATTTATCCCAATATTTGGCAGTAAATATTTGGGTAAAATGATGACTAAGACAATGAGTCAAATCACTCTTTAAGCCCCACTTTCCTCATTGGCAAAATGGGGTTCTGGTTTCAGTTGTGTAGAAAATCACTCTGAACTTAGTGGTGTAAAACCTGGGCCAAGACTTTAGAAAGGACTTGGCTGGGAAATTCTCCCTTGGAAGGCGTCTCCTGTGGTTGCAGTCAGATATCCACTGGGACTGCAGTCACCTGACAGTTTGATTGGCCTGGGTGTCCAAGATGCCTCACTCACATGGCTGACAGCTGAGGCTGGCTGTTGGCTGGAAGCTTAGCTGCCACCGTTGATTAGAAACACTGATATATCACCCTCCAGCATGATAGCCTTTAGTAGTAGGACTTCTCAAGTAATTTCTGGTTTTCCTGAAACAAACTTCCCAGGAGAGGCTGGTGGAAATTGTAGACCTTTCTGTGACCTTGCCTTGAAAGTTATGTGACATTATTCTATCATATTCAATTGATCGAAGCCTGTAGGTTTGAAGGAAGACACACCAGGGCCCACCCTGTTGACTGGAAGAGTGGCAAGCTTACATTGTAGAAGAGTGTTTGGGATAGGAGATACTGTTGTGGCTGATTTAGAAAATACTATTTGCCACATGTAGATTATATTATTGCTGATTGCATGAGTCTTGTTAAGTATCAAATGAAAAAAGTACATGGTGAAGTGCTTAATATAGTGCCTGGCACATTGGAAAAGATCAATAGAAGTTATCACTCTTGCTATTCCAACACTGCCCTTTGGAGAATTTTTCAGTTTGGGGTAAACACGAGTTTGATAGTGTTCTGAATTGCTTTCTGGTTCTCAGAAATATCTGATTAAGTTTAGACAGGCCACAGTTAAAAAATACAAGTGAAATTGGATGGACAAGTGAAATTGTAGTTACCTTTGAAGTGTCTTCTTGAATTCTGAAGTACAGAGCAGCCTTTGTCTCAAAGTCAACTGTCCCATACCAGGAAGTATTCTCTGAGGCTCTTTTGCTTGCTTTGAGATAATGAAAATGCTTTGGATTGGAACTCTAACTAGAGTGTTAGCACCTATTGCTTTTGTCTTTGTTTTCTCAGCTTTAAATATGTTGTAATGATGAAGTCGATGTAAACTTTCTTATCACGGTTTACAGGAGTATTCTTTATTAGGATTGGAAGAGTCACAGATTTTCAGATGTTGTGAGGTCTAACAGCGGTAACTTTGGGAAGGCCCAAAGCAATTTGAAATGAGCATCCCAGACAATGAACCTACCTCTGACAAACTCAGCTTGTGCTTTGTTGTCAAGCTGTGATGATTTAGATTCTCTTTTCCTTGGCTTTAGAAATCGATGTCACAGCTGTGGTAGGTAGCGGGCAAATGATGTTTTCTCTATCTGCCTTTAGCTATGAAATTGTGTTCTTCTTATCACTGTGGGTTGAAGGACATCTTTGTACCTGACCACTTTGATTTGAGGGTGATGTCAAACAGATTTTGACTCAAATAAATATTCAGTTGTGACAGGAATGTCAAATAGAAATTTTGTGACCTTGTTTCAGTCAGGATAAATGTAAAATGAATTAGGGAAGGAAAAATATTAAGATAAGATTTTTGTTTTCTTTTTACTATAAAATAATTTATGTGCCTCATAGGAAATTTTAGAAAATCCAGGCAAGTAAAAAGAAAAAAATCACTTGCATTCTTATCACCTGGATGCAATAATTAACATTTTGAAGTATGTATTCTGGGCATACACATTCACATACACACCACAGATTTTTAAAGAAATGGATAGTTATTTAGCATATTTTTATCTTACTGAGAGGTTAATTTAGAAGTGGAAAAATCAGCAAACATTATTTATCATACTGTCAGCTAAATACTACTGTAGGTTGAATAGACCCAAGGAAGGAAATGTAATTCATGTCATTTACAACTTTATGATTTGAAGGAAAATCTTTCAAATGTCAATCAAGATCTAGTCTAAGATAGATCCAGGTTTTGTAGCTCTGTTCTTATACAATTTAGGAGGCTCTCTCAAGAGAAAAAGATACAAAATTATAAATACAACATTGTAGAGTCTAGCCCTTCACCTTCAAAAGGGCCTCAGTGAGTGAAGGGCCCTGAAGTCTTAGCTTCACTAACTTCATAGTAAATCTGCTTTTGGGTCTAATGGTCCACCGCCCCTCTTTTGAAGCTTCTTTCACCTGCTATAGGGCATATTCAGTGGCTGTCATGTTTCTTGTGTCCTGTGAGTTCTGGTGCCCTTTCCATTTTGCTGGAAGTCTTTCTCCAGCATTTTATTTCACAAAGGCTATACTTGGAGTGTTTGTATGTTGCATAGGCATTTCTTTTGTCCAAACTTGATTGTTTGGATTAATTTAGAAATCTAAATTAACTTTTTCCCAGCTGGAAGGATAAACAGGAAACTAATAAAAAATGAATAAAAACTAATAAAAATTACCTTTGAAGTTCAATGAGTGGGCATGGGGAGAGTGGGAAGGGTAGGAATGGGACTCAACACTTTTTTATGTAGTTTCATCCTCTTACCAAATTAGTGTTACTTTCAAAAATAAATAAATAAATAAAAACACACAAATATTTGCCTGCCCTCAAAAGTTTGAAGCTACTGTCCATTTGTCTTTTGAGTACTGAATGTTGTTGAGAAATTTGGTGTCGTTCTTATACTTCTTTTGGTAACTTGTTTTGTCACTTCTCTGGAAGCTTTCAGGTTTTTCTCCTTACCCTGGAGTTCTGAAATTTCATTAAATTGGGTCTGGGAGTGGATCCTTTCAAAATTAATTTTGTTTGGCTCTACACAGACCATTTTTAAATGAAGACAAAGTTCAGGGGAATTTTCTTTTTTTTCCCACTTTTTTAATTGATGCATTATAGTTGTACATATGATGGGATTTGTTACATATTTGTGCATGCATACAATATGACAATATAATTTGGGCAACATCACTCTCCAGCACTTCTCTCCTCCCTCCTCTCCTCTCACCCCACGGTTCCTTTTCCTCTACTTATCTCCCTTTGATTTTCATGAGATTCCCCCTTTCTTTTCCTTTTTCGCTCTCTAGTTTCCACATATGAAAGAAAACATAGAACCTTTGACCTGATGAGTCTTATTTCTCTTAACATAATGATCTCTGGTTCCTTTCAGGGGAATTTACTTCAGCTACTTCTTTGAATATTTCTTCCCTTCCATTGTCTCAGTTCCTTTTTTTTTTTTTTTTCCCATTTGCTAGGTTTAAGACACATGTTTGACTTCTGGATCCATCCTCCACATGTCTTAAATCTATTTTTGTACTCCTGAATTCCTTATTTTTTAATCACTGTTATAGGACATTAAAGTTAATTGATTTCTAATTAGTCTCCATGTTCATTTTATTGTTCAGACAGTCCAGTGAAATTTGTTGACAATTATACTTGCAATGTCTAAAAACTTCTTTGTTCTTTGATTGTTCCTTTTTGCTCACAGACTATATGCTTTCCTGGACACCGTATCTACTGAAATCATTGTAAAATTATTGCATGAATTTAAAAAGTTATTTTTAGGTTCCTGAGTCATCTTGCATTTCTTCAATGTTAGTTGCTTCTTTTTTCATCTTTATACTCTTTCTTCATGTTATTGACTTTTATCAAATATCTAGTGGTATTTTCTGCCCATTTGGGTAGGACAATTCCCTTAAAAGGCATTTCCCTTGAATGAGAGAGCTCATCTTTGGTTCTACATAAGTGGGCTAGGTGGTCAACAGGTAAACTTTCCTTTAGGGCAGGAGGGTGTGAATTAGGCAGGCCAGTGACTCTAGCTCTGCAGTTGCCTAAGTAAAGAATTCTTTTGTGGTGAGAGACTTCAGCATATTTCAACCTCTGGGTGGAGCTGCTTCTCTACCTCTTAACATTTTTCTCCGTGTTTTGGAATTCAGTAGTTTGCTCTCAGGCCTCGGTATCCTCCCTAGAAATTTAGGTAGATCATTGATTATTTATTTATTTATTTATTGGTACTGGGGATTGAAACTGGGGCACTTTAGCACTGAGCTACACAACCTTTTTGTTTTATTTAAAATTTTGAGACAGGGTCTCGCTTAGTTGCTTAGGGCCTTGCTAAATTACTGAGGCTGGCTTTGAAATTTCCATCCTCCTGCCTCAGCCTTCCAAGTCACTGGGATTACAGGCATGCACCACCATGCCCAGTTGTGATCATGGTTTATTTAGAGAACAGGTCTCCAGCTTTAGTGGAAGGGTAACAACTTCAACTATTATCCACTCTGTTCCTTGGGGAAGTGCAGGGAGGACCCCAATTGCTCCAACTATTCCAATGCCCTGTACTTACATGTCTGTCTGGGCTTCACAGGGCTGTGGGCAGGTAGTTTATTCTACAACTTGGGCAGTAGATTGCATTTTTAGTATACCCAGTGAGATTAAATACCTTTAGTTTATTGACCATTTGTATTTATTTTTTCCCTGTAAGTTACTTATGCTTAGCCAGTGCCTGTTTTTGTAAGATTCTCCTTGTTGAAAAATATTTTAATTTATAAGAACTCCTTATGTGAAGCAAGAATCAGAAATAAGACCTACCTAGAGATTTAATAAAAATTAAAAGAATTATGAGTTTGCTTGAAATGCTGTGGGAAAAACAAAATCCCTTTTTTAAAAAAAATATTTTTTTGCAAAATATAAATAATGAGTTGTAGATATCAAAATGTTGCATCCTGAATAGACTAATTGAATAGTAGAGACTGGGAAGGGATTAAAGATTTAACAGTGGGAAGGGAGCATAACCAGATAGATTCACAGCTATATTATGTTTAATCTTTTAATACCAGATAATTTCAAAGTTATTTGAACTATTATAGGTCACAGTAAAAGATAGAAATCTCTGTGATTCATTTTGTGAAACTAACCTAACTTTAACCTAAAATCTTAAAATGAAAGAAAGCACATGCATCAGACTTGCTTTAGAACGTGAGGGAAAATTCTAAATTGCTACTAAATAAGAATCTAGTGTTTATCAAAAGGATAATAAATCTTGATCTATGATCTAAAAGGTTTGAAGAATATAATTGGCTCAATATCAGGAAACCTAGCACCATAATCTATGACAGTTACAACTTAAATTTAAAATTATGTGATCATGTTGATAGATGCTGGAAAGTCATTTGACAAAATTTGCCAGCCATTCTTAATTATAAAATTATAAAAAGAAGAAAAGAAGCAGTCTTAAATAATGAAACCAATTACCAGACACATGAATAAAACTAATTGAAAGTGGTTCCAATTAGAATTAGGAACTAGATGGTCCTTGATATCAACATTGTTATTTGACATTATCTTAAAAAGACTTTCTAGCAAATGTAATAGCACAAAATAAAATAGCTAGTTGAGTCACTAGAAAAGAAGAGATAAACACATTTCTTCAAGTTGGTAATATAATTGTATAAAACTCAAGAGATTTAGTAAAATATCACTAGAATTAATAAGGAAGTAAGCAAATGGGGCAAATAATTTATTCACAGTAAGAACTATAGAAATAAGAACTATAAAATGCTGACATATACATTTAACAAGAAAGGTAAGATATTTATGAAGAAAATAATTTTATGTAAAATTTGAACAACAGGAAAGACATACCATGTTCTTGGGAAGTCTTACATTAAAAAAAAAACTGATTAGGGCGGCAGAAGACTGGCAGGTGTGGAGTGTGGTGGTGTGTGCTATTTGGAGCTCGTTAGAGCTGTGCATTAAGAAAAATAACCATGGGGGCTGGAGTTGTGGTTCAGTGGTAGAGCACTTGCCTGGCATGTGTGAGGTGCTGGGTTCAATTCTCAACACCACATATAAAAATATTAAAAAAAAAGAAAAGCAACCATGGAGAACGGTGAAAACTCAGTGGATTCAAAATCCATTAAAATTTTTGAAACAAAGATCATATATGGAAGCAAATCAATGGTCTCTGGAATATCCTTGGACAATAGTTACAAAATGGATTATCCAGAAATGGGTTTATGTTTAATAATGATCAATAAGAACTTTCATAAAAGCATTGGAATGGCTTGTTGGTCTGGTACAGATGTAGATGGAACAAACCTCAGAGAAACATTCATGAACTTGAAATATGAAATCAGGAATAAAAATGACCTTTCATGTGAAGAAATTGTGGAGTCAATGCACAATGTTGCTAAAGAAGATCCTAGCAAAAGGAGCAGCTTTGTAATTCTAAGCTATGGTGGTAAAGGAATAACTTTTTTTTTTTTTTTTGGTACTACAAATATCACATTTTTTACATTTCTGGGTATTAAATGAAAGCAATATTGGTTAAAGCAAAGGCACCTAATAAATATTTGTTGACTCTCAAATGCATGACTCAAACAAAAATGACAAAGCATCCAAGTGTACGAGTGAAAATTACTTCATAGATCCTTTTTAACAGATAGTATTTCATTCTTAAGAGAACAATTCTTTAACCATTAGCAAAATATTGCATTCAAAATACTTTAAGGCACTGAAATAAATTCATACAACCATATTATCAGTACACTGAAACATCATGAAAATATATAAAATAAGTTTTAGCTTCAATAATGCATAGTAATTTAACCACTAAATCAGAATTTGTAAAATTAGAAATATACTTCTATATATTAGCCCTAATTATTTTCCAAAAATTGATAACGGCTTTGAAACAACTGTTTAGGTAAAACTGTATTCCACACCTAAGATGTCTGCGTATTTTCAAATTTTCCTTCTCTTGGCAAATCCAGTTGTTTCCCATATTCAATCTGCATTGAGTATTTTATGCATTTAGTAACTTTACAACATATAAACATTCAAGTAAAAAGCTTTCTCAGATGATTAACTTTTCCTAAAACATTTGAGATTATTATTCACATTAACACAAGTTTTCACAGTTAAAAAAATGAAGGTTATTGCTGATGATAGGTCTTTATAGGCACCTCTCACTGGGGCGAATGCTACATGCACCCATAAGAAACGTCCATTATATCTTCTGGTTAATGAATTACAAATTGGAAACTCCACAAAGGAGGGTTTTTCTGTAGGTATATGACTTTTTTTTTTTGGTACCAGGGATTGAACCCAAAGGTATTTAACCACTGAGCCACATTTTTTTTTTTTTAATATTTTATTTAGAGACAGGGTCTTGTTGAGTTACTTAGGGCCTCACTAATTTGCTGAGGCTGGCTTTGAACTCTTGATCCTCCTGCCTCAGCCTCCCAAGCTGCTGGGATTAGAGGTGTGCTCCACCACCCTGGTGATATATATATTTAAAACTCTTACTCTGAGAAAGACTGCTTGTACAAACACTTGGGGAGTCATTTATTCATTTTAATTATGCAAATAAAAATACTTCATGATAGGCTTCTATGAAACATCTTACAGAATCCTGATTATATGAACACTCATAAATTATTTTCCATATCTGAAAGAGAAGTTCATTGATTTAACCATTTTTTTTTGAAAGAATGTCATTATTTCTGTCTTACTAGAGAGGACTTGACATTACCGTATGTTACTGACAAACATTTATTTTCTACTATGTACCTGCCCATTTTCTAGGGTAAAGGACAAAAGGAAAAAGGATCTCTTTTCTTCCTCTTTTTCTCATAAAAAGACCTCTGCCGCATGGACAGCTGGGAGCTAGGAAAGGAAGTGTCCTTAAAATAGACCACGAAGAGAAGCCATGCCATGTAGTTATGTAAATACTTCCCTTTTGCTGTTCTGACCCTTTGGGAAAAAGCCTCATTCAAACGTTCCAGCCCTGTCTCATCTGTGTTACAGGAGACAAAGCACAGGATTACATCATGATCTGTTCAGGTTAAAGGGGGATGGGCTCTCTGTAAGAGCAACTGGTGGATGAGGTATAGCAGCTCTTTTTTGAAGTCTTCCACTGTCCATGGTGAAGCAGGCTGGCTTTATTTTCTTAGGGTAGAAGCTTAGTGCAGGATTTCCTGAAGAAAGTGGTACTACCGCCACATCCCTAAACACCACTCAAGATTTCAAAAGCAGTGATTTGGGACCTACCCAAAGGAGAATGCGATGTTTGTGGTAGGTGGTAGGAATGGGCATTACTGAAAAGTCAAATGATTCTTACACTAAAGCTCGAGTATTGTGAACTCTACATTGCTTTAAAGGACTGAATCTTAGAGGATCCACTGGGGGTTCCTGAGACCCATTCAGGGGGTTATAATATCAAAACTTTTTTCTGAGTAATATTAAAGTGTTATGTGCTTCCTCTCTCATGAATGTAGGTGGTGTCTTCTGGGGGTTAGGGTTGTGTGCTACTGCAGCAGTGAACATGGAAGCAGACAGGACAAGCCATCTGGGGTTGGGGATCTGGCTCAGTAGTGGAGTGCTTGCCTGGTATGTGCTTGGGCTTGACTCTAGTAGTATGCCAGGAAACACAAAAACAAAACAAAAAACTCCCCACAACAAAAAAGAATCCATAAGCAAGACAGAAAGGACATTCACAGAAAAAGAAAACAATGTCACTTTTCTTACTTAACCCCTTTTATGTTTTGGAAATTGCTTTTTATTTTATTTTATTTTATATTTTATTTTATTTTATTAAAGAGACAGTCTTACTCTGTTGCCCAGGCTGGATCTGAACTCTTTCTTGAGCAAACCTCCTGCCTCAGCCTCCTGGGTGGCTGGGACTACAGGCACATGCCCAGCCTGAAAGTCATAATTTTTAAGTAAATAGTTTAAAACTAAATTTTTGGAGCCAGAACTGTGGTGCATGCCAGTAGTCACGCCTACTGCGGAAGCTGAGGCAGGAAGAGGTTCCAGAGTTCAAGGTGCCTGGGCAATAGAGCCAGACCCTGTCACAAAAATAAGTTAAAAACTTTGAATTTTTAGTATTATATTGATATATATAATACACATAAAACAAAAGGTCTTGAGATCCAAAGCCTCACAGCCTCCATCTAGCACCCTATGAACATTACTGCTGATATGGGCCACTTAATCCTTGGCATGCTCGACACCTACTTTATTTATTTAACTTTTTTTTTTTTTTTCAGTTGTAGAGGGACCTTTATTTTATTTATTTACATGCGGTGCTGAGGATTGAACCCAATGCTTCACACATGCTAGGCAAGCGCTCTACCACTGAGCTATAGCCCCAGCCCCAATACTTTAATGATTCATTGGCAAAAAAAGCATCTTAAATTTCAAGCCAGGGTGTTTAATCTGATTTAAATTTTGAAGTTTAACTGGTCTTAGTTAAACTCCTAAGATGTCTTGGTGACATTAGAATGTTATAAATAATCTGTTAATGTATGCATAGAGAACCAAAGAAATTAAAAAATTGTACTTCAAGTGATATATTTAAAAACATTCACTAATTAGTAATGTGATAACCTCGTAGCATATTCTGACTGGTGGGAAATAAATGGTTAAATACCTAATTGTTAACTAACAATAAATCCCTAGCTAGGCATGGCAGTACATATCTTAAATCCCAGTGACACAGGAGGATGAGGCAGGGGGCCAGCCTCAGAGACTTAGCAAGACTCTGTCTCAAAATAAAAAATAAAAAGGGCTGGGGATGTGGCTTAGTGTTAAAAAGCCAGGATTTCCCCCCACCAAAAAAAAACAATTCATCCATTCCCAATTAAATAAAAGGTAGGGGGTGCTAGGATATGGCTCAGTAGAGCACTTGCCTAGCATTTAGAGGTACTAGGTTTGATCCCCAGCACTGTAAAAAAGTGAAAGATAAGTAAAAATAAAAAAATACATTTAGAAATACAGAAATGTGAGTGGGTATGTTAACACTGACATTACATTAAGTCATGCAATTTTATTTCTAAATGAAAATACAACTTAGATACTGTAGCCAAATTAATATTTGAGTGTATCCTACCAGCATAGTGAAAACTTAGAACACACTGAGTTTTAAACATACCTATGGTGGAAGGTCTTTCTACCCTTCTGATTATATCTCATTTATAAAATAATTACACTGATGCTTTTAACCTGTTATGTATAGTTTCTTAATATATTGCTATTTAAAAACTCTGAGATAGCTAACATTTAAATAAATACCTGCTATTTAGAAATGTTTCAATGATTAAAACTGTGAACATTTTTTATTCATTTATACCATATTAAGATTCTAAATGATGTAGCTACTTAATATATTATATGTTGATTAACTGGTTTTTGAAATTAAGTATATTTTTCTTTTTGAGTAGCCTTCTGGGAAAAGTACATTAAATATCATTAAATATAGCTTCCAGTCATGTTACTTTCTTAACTTGAAATTATTCAAAAGTCTTCTCCTCAGAAGCAGTAAACAGTGAATCCGACGGGTCCTTCCTCCCATTTTTGCATGTCCACTTCCAACCATCATTTCTCTGTGAAATTTCTACTTTGTCTCTTAAAAATCAATACTATGAAAACTCTCTAAGAGGTCCGGCAGTTTTTTTGAGTCTCTGAATAATTACAGCATTCTGTAAATCTGCTTCTTCTACTGTGAGGGTCTCATCCAGCAATCTGAGGAAAGGAAGAGCTGTCGCCAGGGAAAAGGGAGGACTTCTTTGAGGTCCTTGGTATTTTTCAATGAAGTCTTTGATGTGGCTTACCCTATGAGATGTATTGAATTTCTGAACAATCCTTTTCCCATTGGCTTACCAGATCTGTATTAGTGATGGGTTCCAAGTTGTTCAGTGAAACAGTGGACAGATTATTTTTATTTTCAACTTCAATACTCTTTGCTTAAGGAAACTATCAGCAATGCAAAGAGAGAGCCTACAGAATGGGAGCAAATCTTTGCCACTCATACTTCAGATAGAGCACTAATTTCCAGAATATATAAAGAACTCAAAAAACTCTACACGAAGAATACAAATAACCCAATCAACAAATGGGCTAAGGATATGAACAGACACTTCACAGAAGAAGATCTACAAGCAATCAACAAACATATGAAAAAATGTTCAACATCTTTAGTAATAAGAGAAATGCAAATCAAAACTACACTAAGATTCCATCTCACCCCAATTAGAATGGTGATTATCAAGAATACAAGCAAGAATAGGTGTTGGAGAGGATGTGGGGAGAAAGGTACACTCATACATTGCTGGTGGGGTTGCAAATTAGTGCAGCCACTCTGGAAAGCAGTGTGGAGATCCCTTAGAAAACTTGGAATGGACCTACCATTTGACCCAGGTATCTCACTCCTTGGCCTATACCCAAAGGACTTAAAATCAGCATACTACAGAGACACAGTCACATCAATGTTCATAGCTGCTCAAATCACAATAGCCAGACTGTGGAACCAACCTAGATGCCCTTCAATTGATGAATGGATAAAGAAACTGTGGTATATATATACAATGGAATATTACTCAGCTATAAAGAATAATAAAATTATGGCGTTTGCAGGCAAATGGATGAAATTGGAGAATATCATGTTAAGTGAGATAAGCCAATCTCAAAAATCCAAAAGACAAATGATCTCACTGATAAGCTGATGATGACACAAAATGGGGAGTGAGAGGGGGGCAAGAATGGAGGAAGGAGGGACTCTATAGAGGGAAAAGAGAGGTGGGAGGGGTGGGGGGGGAAGGAAAAAAATAATGGAATGAATCAAACTCATTACTCTATGTAAATGTATGAACATGCAAATGGTATGCTGTTACTCCATGTACAAACAGAAACATGTATACCATTTGTTTACAATAAAAAAAAAAAAAAAAAAAAAAAAACTCTTTTGGTGTGGCACTTCCCAGTCTATGCCCCTGTCCTGAGAAGGGCTGTAACACAGGCTTTGTAGATACACACAGTTCACTTTTCTTGTCTTCAACTTTAACATCCACCTCTTCTTTATCAAAAATTCCTTGTAACTCTGAAGGTAATTCCCCTTTTTTGATAGAGTTCAGAAACTGCTGACTTGCACCATCAGAATAACTTCTAAAATCACCATTGACTGTGAACCCATTTTTCCATAATTTTATACTTACATCTGCCTCTTTCTTCTGTTCAGTGGGGGACCAGCATTTGGCACCAATCTTCTGAGCTTCCTCAGAAAGGCTGTCAACAAAATATTCACAATTTGTTTGTTGATTATCACTAAGAGGTTGATTGTTGGATCCTGTTTCAGAAACCCACTTCTCTTTTACACTTTCGAGATTATCAACTTCTTTCATTCTCTTTGTGTTACTCTGGGCGCGGCCTCGAGGCCCCGTCCTCTATTCGCCCGGGGCCCGCGGGCCCCAAGCTGCCGCTTGGCTGGAGCCCCTCGGAGCCCGAGCGTCGCCGCCCCAACACCCTTTCAGGCTTTTCCGTCGGGTAGCAAGGACCCGGCCCGCCCTCCTCGGTCTCCGCGGGGCGCCGCGGGGGCCAGGAATAACTTTTCAAACAAATGAACCTGTTCACCTGATAGTGTGTACCACCATGCCCACCCTTTAACTCCCCTTGTTATAATAATTTTGGAACGTTTCTGTTTTGCATTTATATTTAAGTATTACCTCTGGAAATGATTTATAGTGTGATATGAGGAAAGGCTACAATAGCATTTTTTAGTCACACAGGTATCCCATTTTCCCCAGCAGCTTTCTCTGGAAAAGGTATCATTCTTCTACTTCCCTGCAGTAAACTCTTGTCATTTATCATTGTTTAGATTGCAAGTGTCTTTTTAAAGGTTCTGTCTTTAGATTAACAGGTCTGTTTATTCATCTTATTCTAAGTTGCACACCGATGCTGTAACTTTGTAACTGGAGCCATGTGTGGCATGACCCTTTGGCTGGTGATGGACTGCATGTACAATGACGGTTATCACACATAGTCTAGGTAGTGTGCCATTTAGGTGTCAGTGCCCTGTATGATGATTGCAAAATAAAGAATCATGTTACAGTTATTTACAGGATTGTCATCTAAAAAAAAAAAAAAAAAAAAAAAAAAAAAAAAAAAAAATTAACAAGTTTCTTCAGAGGAGATTATTGTAGAAGTCTAATGGAAAACCCCAATTTTTCATTATTCAGGCCTGGCGGGGTACAGAACTAGACTGTGGCATTGAGACAGACAGTGATATTAATGATGACATGGCATGCCAGAAAATATCAGAAGAGGCTGACTTCGTATATGCATATTCCACAGCACCAGGTTACTATTCCTGGCGAAATTCCAAGGATGGATCCCTGGTTCATCCGGTCACTTTGTGCAATGCTGAAACTGTAGGCTCATAAACTTGAGTTTATGAATATTCTTACTTGGGTAAAAGGTAGCAACAGAATTTGAGTCCTTTTCCCTTGACTCCACTTTTCATACAAAGAAACAGATTCCATGTATTGTGTCCATGTTCACAAAAGAACTGTATTTTTATCACCAAAGAAATAGTTGATCTTTTTTGTTTGTATGCCAAGTGAGAAAATAATATAAGTAATATTTTATTTCCTCTCTTGCTTAAGTTTTATCTAAAGATAGTACTTTGAAACATGTCGCTTCTGCAGTATAACCACAATGAAGCTATCTCAAACTCAAAATCAGTAGTTGAACTTGAATTTAATTAGGAACAAATTAAAATGGATAATAATGCAATTGTTATGAGAGGAAATTAATGTAAATTTACACCTTTCATAATTAGCAAAATTAAGTGATGTCAATACTATGAATTTCCAATAATTTATGAAGTAAACATTTCAGTAATGATGAATTTTAATATATCTACCACACACTTAAGACTGTACATTCTAGTTTTTGTCAAACTATAGAAATGATGGTGTAGAATCATGGATCTTAGAACCTGGGGACATGGGCATGTTCAAAGGCCTTTATTTAAGAATTGATAAGTGGAAGTCAGCCAACTGCATTTTTATCACTTGCCATAGTTCATGGGTTTGTGCTATTTGTTCTGAGCATGTCTATTGTGGGAAAAAAAAAAAAAAAAAGACATGTTTACTATGAAGAAGGGAACTAAATATTTTAGAGAAAGTCTGAGCAAGCTGAGTTGATTCTGTTAAGACTAACTTACAACATCAACAGAGGGACAGAATCATAACTATAAGGTGCTAAGATCTATCAGGGTATGTTTCTTCTCATTTGTTTTTATGCAAATTGACTGAGATGTATAGATCAACAAAATGTCTAAAGAACTAATATGAAAAAGAATTCAATTTTTGATTGTTAGGATATTTTTTATATGAAGACATGCTACAGGAACATACTAAAATATGATTTGTTTTATAAATAGTGAAAATATAAGGAAAGAACAATAATGATCTGCTGGGCACTCTGTAATTTGAGAGAAGATGGTTTGAGCCTGAGATGCAGCACAGCCTGTTCAATGTAGGCAGAGCCACAGACTCAGCTTCAGAAAAGAACCACTAGCTGACATCTTACATGTACAGGTGTGCATGTGGCAGGTGCTCCTTAAGCATGAATAGTGATGTAAGATGATGAACCAAATCAGAAACTTAGGAAATGGAGATTTTTCCGAAGGTGGTGGGAGTCCCTAATAAAAATCAGAGTAGTCCCTGTGGTAAAATTTGTAGGTATTATTTTCTGAAGTTTACAATCAAAGTAAAATAGTGACAACCTTTTTATGTAGTTACCTGAAATAAAAGGCAGGCACACATGACTTCAGAAGCATCCAGTTGGAGCCTGTCCTGTGCATAGAGGGAAACTGGAGGCCAGGGCTTAGCCCCAGCCAGGGAGGCCAGAATCCTGGCTTCCTCACTCTTGGAGATACTGAGCCATTACCGACTGCACAGTGGGTCTCACTGGCTTTCAGTCAAATATTTCACAAGAGTTTTGTAATGTATAAAGCTGCTCCCCTGCCCACCAGGTACAGCCATTTTGCCCGCCTCCCAACCACTTGTCAATCTGTGAACATCCTAGCTAGCTATTGGTTCATCAGTCAGCTTGCAAGTATTCTTCTCCCATATTGGTCCCCTGTTAGCCCGGCAGAATTCAACTGTTTTACTGTAGCTTCCCCGCCATCTTTTTTCAATTCTTCTGTCTGTCCTCCTCACTTTTCTCTATCCTCCTGGCTTTCCACTCTCTCTAGCGTGCGCCCTTTCTTTTCCTTTCTCTTTTCCTCTCATTTTCTCTCTTACCCTGCAGGGAGACAGTTTGCTTAATAAATTCCCTTATGTGATTTCCGTGTCCGGCGTGGGTCCATGGAAATTCCTTACAAGTTTTCTTTTTGCTCAAAGAAAGGAACTCACATTTTAATTGACAGTTAATTGACAGCTAATTGACTAGATCTGTTGACTTTATCTAAGATAGCATGTAATGGTATCTTAAGGTGTGTTCCTGTGTGACAGTTTTGTAAAAATTTATTATTGCATTTTTATTTCAAAACATAAATTCAAACTTAAAATAAAAAATCCTGATTATTTCAAAAGCAAATCCAATGCAACCACTTTAGAATACTGTGTGTGTGTGTGTGTGTGTGTGTGTGTGTGTGTGTGTTTAAAAACAAAGTTTGAATAAAAGATGAGTGCTTCAGAATAGCAAAGGAATAGTTCAGGAAAATTAAAAAGTAGCAATAATGAGCTTGCCCTCCCATATAGGAATAGCTACACAGCAAAACAGAATGTGTATTGACATAAAGATAGCAAGTGGACTAGTGGAATAAAATGGAGAATCCGAAATACATCCCATTTTGTATGAGACTCAATGTTAGTTTATTAGGCTGGAAAATCCAATATTTAGGTACCAGCAGATTCAGTGTCTGGTGAGGGCTTATCTCTTGCTTCCAAGATGGTGTATTGAAGGTTGTGTCCTCATGTACATGGTAGAAGGGAAGGAAAGGCATAGCCCTTTTATAATGTTGTTAATTAATCCCCTTTTATAATGTTGTTAATTATGTCCAGTCATGAGGACTCTGTCTTCATGATAGAATCACCTCCTATGGCCTCCACTTCTCAATATTGTTTTAAGTTTCAACATAAATTTTGTGGGACACAAACATGCAAGTCATAACTCTAGGTTACAAGACAACTATACTAAGAGCTATTTTTTTTTTTTTTTTTCAAAATCTTTCAGGGACAAGGAAGTATGAGCTTGCCCTCACACATATGAATAGCGACATAGCAAATATTTGGTGGTAGAGCACTTGCCTCACATGTGAGAGTACTCGGGTTTGATTCTCAGCATTGCAAATAAATAAGTAGGAAAGCTTTTTGAACTTTTTTAATTGGCTGATTGGGATACATGCTCAATTCTATAAGCAAAAGACAGAAAAATATAGATTTAATTAAATTTTAAATACTGATATATAAATATTTTTGCTATTTTCTTATCTACCTAATAATATGGAATGAATTGATTCAGGGCTTTGTTTTATTAAAGCATTTATATCAAGGCTCTTTCCTTCAAGGTACTCTGAAATCATTAACTAAAGCTTACAGCTCTTGTCTTCAGTTTTAATCTCTAACCAAGAACAAATTATTGAATATAGAGCTTATATTTTTCTAATTTTATAATCGGAATTATTTTAATATTTCAACATTGAATCTAATCATTTATTGGACTTATGAGTATTTGGAATTCTCACTATCCCTGGCTTATTAAAAATTTAAAAACTGAATTAAGGGGTGGGTTTTGGGTATTCATTGTATTATTTCTTATCTGTATATCTGAACATTCTGTAATGAAAAGTTTGAAAAAATTAAATACATTTATGAAATTACAAGAAATTACAAAATGTAATTTGTAATTTTGAAATATTGCAAAATAATAAAAGAAGGAAAGGGGTCAGTCATGGGAAGGAACCCAATAGCTGCTTGAGTTGCGAACAGGCAACCATTACCCTCTGCTGTTTTTCCTTGTGGAGAGTAGAGACACTCAGTGGTGTGGTGGGAAATATATAGCTTAGATATAATACGGAATGTTCTTCTGAAGGAGACCATGCAGCTTCTTTCCCTGTTCTTAAGAACTTCATAGATGCTCTCTGTAGGATGGTGGCAGTCACCTGAGGCTGTCCTTTGGTTGGAAAGAAAAGAGAACAAACCGGTTCCTCCAACAGACCTGGGGGCTGCTGCAATTCATACACGTTTGCAGAGTTAGTAGGATAGTGCTAGGTAGGAATATAGATTAGGTTCTGCCTGCAATAGACCCATTGGTCTCCACAGGGTTCCCTTTGTGGATTAGCCTCTGCCTTGTATCTCAGAGCAGTTCCTACAGAACTTAGCGCAAGGCAGGAAGAGACCCTGCAGTTCACGAAGCCCAGCTGTTTGTTCTTTTGGGAATTAAGAGTTTATACCAATCTGGCACTTCCAAAAGCATGGGATTTTCCAAGAGAAACAATCTTTATGTCATTAGTTGGGCAAATTTCTGCAACAGTGGAAAGTGATTCATGCAAAAGCTTAGTTGGTATTGATTCTATCCAGAGGCATATTGAGACTATTTAGTCTAGTGGATAGTTTCCAGAGTGCCACACATATAGCACCTCGGGAACAGGCTCTGCACTTTCATCTTGATTTTATTCCTTATTGCCCATTGAATAGCTATGTAACTTTGGAAGCAAGTTCCTTAATGTCTCTGTGACCCAGTTTTCTCCTTAATGGACTGGGTATTATAATAAGAACACCTCTCATAGGGTTTTCTTGGAGGATGAACTAAAATAACATACTGTAAATAGCTTGGAATGGTACATAGTAAGTATTCAGTAACTGTTGACTATTATTATTATTTAGCTTCCTTGCATTTATCTTCTTTTATAAGTCCTGTACTCCTTATTTTCTAGTTACCTTAAATTTCTAAAACACTTCAGCTACTTACTCTTGGAATTTTCTAAGTCACCCAGCTGGAGGGGGTTTCCATGCACCCCAAGAACTTCCTGCTTCTCTAGCCCATTGATATCAAATTGTTAGGTGAGAGAACTCTGACCCTGCTTTTGGGTTCTGCTGGTGAGGGGCAAGTGAATCATACTATGGAGATGACCTTGGAGTTTCTCCTGTGTTCTCTTGGACTCAAAGTGTAACTTGGTAAATGAGATTCACTGACCTCAATTCTAGGCAGTACCGGACACTCTGCTGGATTATCAGAGTAACTTCCCTAACAAGTGCTTGGTATAAGTATTTTTTAGGAGACTTTGTGACACTGTGCATCTAGTACAGATCTGGTATATTTGAATTGCTTTCCAGTTTCTATGAAATTTTGAAATGTGAGGTCCCAAGTATTGACCCAATAAGGAAAACTTTCCCCTCTGTGGAGTGAAGCTACAGAGCTCTTGAGATTTGTCACAACACTGTGCTAACAAGGCCCCAGACACTTCTAATCCCTTGGCTGTTGATTGCTCTAACTTTAAAATTGGAAGTTCCAAATCTCTTGGCTATTGATTTCTCTAAGTTTAGAACTGGAAATTTGCCCTTTTCCCCCAGTTGTAGAGCATACTAACTTTGGATAAATTTTAATGAGCCTTGTTGAAAGTAAAGAAATAATGGCAGGCAAGGCCCTTCCAAGGGCAGGATCAGTGGGGTTAAGGCCATGGGCAGAAGCCATGTGCACTCTTGGGCTATGACGGCCAGGAGTAGACCACTCTCCAGAGCACTACCTGATATCTTATTTACATATTTATATTTGTTTGTCTTTCTTACTAGAGGGAAAATTCCATGAAGGCAGGGACTTTGACTTGTGCATGTCTCTTTTTGTGGTAAAATTTCCTCTCCCACAGTCATTGTATGAAAATGTCCATCTTTTTCTTTTCTGTTAATAGATATTATTTAAAATTTGTCAAGCTGAATGTAAAAATAGCATCTCATTATTGTCTTTTATTTCCTCTATTACTAGTGAGGTTCAGTATCTTTTCATATGTTCATTGGTCATTCATGTGTTTCCTGTCAATTACTTAATTCATATGCTCTTTACATAGATACAACATTTATTTTTCTTCTGGATTCTTTTTCCTTTTCTTTCTTTATTATTATTTTTTCTTCAGACCAGTTCTCACTATGTTGTTCTGCCTCAACCTCCCAAGTAATTGGGATTATATGTGAATGCCACCATGCTTTTCCCTTTCTGATTGCTTAGTATAAATTATTTTCATTGCTTATACAAAAATACCCTTCAATCTTGCAGTCTTCTGTCTGGGAAGGAAATCACTGGGCAAAAATATATGTACAGGTGTTGATCACACATTGTTTATAACATAAAAATATTTGGAAGCAACTTTGAAATCCAACAACAGAGAAGTGGGTGAATTATGGCAGTTCCTCTCAATGGAAGACAGTGCAACAATTAAGAATAATGACGCATTTCTGTAGACTGTATATTTATTGATGTAAAAAGAGATTTAGTTGGGTGCAATGGCGCACACCTGTAAACTCAGCTACTCAGGAGGCTGAGGTAGGATAATTTCCAAGTTTGAGGCAAGTTTCCAAGCTCATGAGCCAGTAGTGAGAACAGGGCATCCTGAAGGACCTTCCTGACTCTTCTTGCACCTGCTCCTAAGAGGTGTTTCTGCACTGGACTGGGTTTGGGGAAATCAGATCAACATCATTGTAGTCTTCCAGAGAAAAGTGACTCTGGGGCAAGCAGGATGAACTTCTAGGGGAATAGGCCCCACTTCTACACAAGGGCTTTCCGGGTCAAGAGTCAGAGATACAGAATCCCTTGGATCAGTGACCGCAGAGTGGGAGCATCAGAGTCCCCTAGGGAATGCCTTTTAATGCAGATTCAATGGTCAGATTTCATCCAGGTTTACTAAAGGGGGAATAGAGCCCAGAAATCTACTTTAAAAAAATAGTTCCAGGTTGTTTTGTTAAGTGAGAAGATTTAGTAACTACTGTACTGCCTCACTTGGACCGTTCTTTAGGAGGGAGGTAGCATCACTTGGTGTTGACACCACGTTCTTTTAATTTAATCACCCAAACGTCTCTTGCATCTTTCTCCACTAGCTACTAGTCAAGTCCAATCTGCCAGTAATTTTGGCTTTGGCGATTGTGGAGCGTCTGAGTGTTCCTGCAGGAAGGGACTCATCTCCCTCCAAGCTGTCCCTCAGAGCAGCCGGAGTGACTGTTTCAATATCAGTCTGATCCTATCACTCTGCCCCTCATCCTGACCAGAGCTCTGTTCCTTCTGCTGCTTTTTAGGATGAACACATTCTTCCCATGACCAGAGGGTCGGTTAGTAGGTGCTTCTCCAGACTTACCTCAGAGCCACCCTCCCTCAGGGGCCTTTGCAGTTGCTGTTCTCCTCAAAGGGGCTCCTCCCTCCCCCATCCCCTGCCTCACCTCAGCCCCCTGCATCAGGCTTCCCCAACCTTCCGTGGGCAGCACTTTTCTGCTCCAAGTTCTCATTGATTTACATAGTTATTAGATTAAGTATGTCTCTCCAAGTAGGCTGGAATTTCCTACAAAGGTGGGGACCATGTTTCTTCATTATTGTAATCCTAGTGCTTGGCCTGTAGTAAGCACTAAATATCTGCCCCCTTTCTCTATATAACAAGGTCCAGAGAAGACACAGGGTCCTGGGGATGGATCAGAGATTTGTACTCTTCCAGGTGTTCTATTGGTTCATGTAGCTCTTTGTCATGACATAGACATGTCGTGTGCCACTCAGTTGTAATTCTGGGCTTACCTGGAGTCAGCCATAACTGTGGGTCATGATTTGAATACTCTTTTGAACACTTGACATATCTCACTTCCCATGACTTGCTCAAAACATTTATTCATGAACTATGTCCCAGATGTGCCCCCTTGTCCTCATGTAGTTTGTTGAAGGAAAGATAGACATTAAACAAGTGACCATAAGTTTAAGAGTTTTACAAACAGGGGAAGTTGAGTGTACCATGAAGACATAAAACAGGTGTTCAAGTCTAACTTGGGAGCTCACGAGAAGGCTCCCTTCAAAAGGAATATTTGGGCTAAGATCTGAAGGATGAGTAGGAGTTACAACAGGCTGCAGGGAGCAGTGCATGTGTAGGTCCACTGAACTTAGAAAGTATCTAATGGGAAGCAGGGAGCACCCAGTTCTGCCTAATTCTCCTTCTATGAATTGGGGTTGAATCCATCCACACTCTGGGTTGACTCCTCTTCTATCACGAGTGGTTGTTGAGATGGTATGTGTTGACCTAGGCTCTGGGCCAGGTCTGGAGGGCAAACACAGCACTAAACAAAATGGGGAGTGGTGTGTAAGTAGACATGTCTCAGGGCTTCCTTCTCTGACTTGGGCACCACATGGACTATTGTGAAGTCAATATCACCCAGTACTCTTTGTGGAGCAATATTAAGTATCATCGCCACCAGCAGTTTTTATTCATTTCTTTATTAATATAGAAAAGGAGCCCAAGGCAGCTGGACCAGTAGTACACAGCACCAGGAGTTAATACTATTCTGGTGAAAGGGTTGGCTTTACAAAAGTGAAGGAGCAGGCAGGAGCTGCCCTGCTTCTGGGGTCAGGACCAGCCTACAGCCCAGACCTCAGAGCAGCACATGGAATGAGCCCCTGGGAGAAAGCTGACAGGTACTTTAGGGGCTGGATGAGCTGGAGACTATGGGGACAGATGATAGGGATAGAGGGTCAGGCAGTGAGAACCATCCTGTGGATGATGAGGGCAGGGACCTGCTGGCTTGAGGCTCCCCAGTGGATCATGGGCAGGGTCTCTTGGTGGTCCTCAGCTCTGGGGGCAGGTAGAAAATGCTATGACAAGTGGTGGGCATGGCGAATCCAGACGTGGCCCTGGGGTTGAAGGGCTTTCCCCGCCTCTCCACCAGGAGCCACCTTTGCTCTATACTACACATGGGGCTTCACGCCCAAGGCACAGAGGGAGAATCAGAAGTCTCCCATTGGGAGGAAGATGGGACAAAATGGGGGTTCTTGAGTGACCCTAGTTTAGGCAGCCAGGACAGCCACAGGGCAGGACAACAGCATATCTGCATAATGGAGCTAGAATACAGGGTAAGGATAGGTTTGAAATCAGTCAGTGACCAGCCCCACGGTGCCTGCCCCATGGTACTGCACTGTGTCAGTAGACCTGCATTCCAGTCTTCACTCTGCCAGAACTATTATCACTCGGGGCTGTGTCACCATGTCCTGCCCTGGTCTGTTTCCTTATCTGCCAGTGAGGGCTTTGCATATGACCTCTGAGGTTGTGGAAAGGACTCTGAAAGTGAGCAAAGTTTCAGGACCAGCTCTTGGTAGTGAAGTGGGACCTATCCTAACCAGAACCTGGATGGACTTGGCATGGAATAAGAGTGAGGGGGTGATGGAGGAGGAAGATGTTCTTGCATGGAACCTACCCCCATGAACACTCCAGAGCTAGGAAAGACTGCTGGGAGACCTCCTCTGCTCAGAGGAAGGAAAGGCCACATAAGGAGGCAACGTGGCTTGGTGCAATCCCTTCACAACAATCATCTGAGTGACACTTGACATGGAGAGGCTGGAGTGGCACTGGGCAACCCATCATATTCTTCCCCAGGGTGGGGAGCTCAAGGCCTCTTGTGGCTTCTGCCTCCAGCCCTCAGCATAGGATCAGAAGTGCTCTTTTTCACGGTGGTCCTATCTTGGGAACAGCCCAAGACTCTGCCTGGCTGGCACGTGTTAGTTGGTGAGGAAAGAACAGAGGGTGACTAAGCAGACAGGGAGGTGAGAGCAACTCTCTGGCTTTCTCCTCTTCCTGTAGCAAGAGCAGCTCAATCCACTGAGTCACAGATCTCTTCCACTACAGCATTAAAGATGTGTGGCTGGTCAGCATAGACATGGTGCGATGCACCCTCAATCTCCTGTGGAGAAAAGACCCATCAGGGACAGAATGGCCCTTTATTCCCAATACTGGAAAACTGCTCCACCATTTCTTCTCCCATTAAACTTGCTTTTCACCCACCATCTCTTATCAGAAATGTGTTATGGCTTGTCCCCCAAAAGCTCCTATGCTAGCTAATGCAGGTGGTGAAATGATTGGAGTATGAGGGCCATAACCCTATCAGCAGATTAATCCATTTGATTGATTAATGAGCCAAATGGATTACTGGGTGGTCACTATAAGCAGGTAGGGCATGCCTGGAGTAAATGGGTCACTGGGGGCATGCCTTGAGGATTATATATTTTGTCCCTGGCCCTCTAGCTTTCTCTGCTTCTTGGCTGTCATGAGCTGAGCAGTGTTTCTCCACAACATCCTTCTGACATGATGTTCTGCCTCATCTGAGGCCCAGAGAAATAGAGTCAGCTGATCAGGAACTGAACCTCTGAAACTGTGAACCCAAAATAAACTTTTCCTTCTCTAAGTTGTTCTTGTCAGGTATTTTGGTCAGAGCAATGCAAAAGTGATTAATATATAATGCTCTATCTTTCTTCCTGGACCTTGGTATGTTGCTTTGGGAACCAACGAATCTTCATATCCTGTTCTATTTTTCCTTTGGCCATTCACTGTATCTTTCCTAACCTATAAGTTCCATCACTATTCTGCTCCTTTCATCCAAAACCCAGTACCAGGGTCCATGGGCAGCACCCAGTCTAGCTAAGTGTGCTTTTTGGCAAATGAGGGAGGGGGAAGAAAAAAGGGGAAGGCAGAAATGTAGCAGGAAGTCTTCATGATGGCCTCTACTATTCATGATACTGGTTTGGGGCAGGAATTATGGGGCAAGGGGTGCTGGAGTGGCAGTGTGTATGCCTGGCTACTGGACAAGAATCTGCCTTTTAGCTGAACTGGGCTATCCAGAAGTGGGAAGTCTCTAATTTTGACATTAAGACTATCTCAAATCTACTGCCCTAGCTCGACCTGTTCATTCCCCTTTTCACTCTGACTCTGATCATCCTTCTCTACCCCAAGGCAGAGGAATGACTAATGGAGAGTCAATTAACATGGGCTGTCATTCAAGTTACAGCATTTCCACCTTGGCTCCCACTCCTTGGGTAGACCAACATACCATGTCTCGGACATAGGAATCTGGCCGCTGCATCTTCACTTTTTTCCCTGTGCTAGTATCTATCCAGGTGTTGGCCCCATAGATCATGGTGATGGGTACATCTTTTCGAATTAAGTGAATTCTCTCCAGCATGGGGCGCCGGGCCCAGCCAAAGGACTCCATCATGGCTTTGAATGCTGTTTCACCACTGACAGAAGCAAACCAGGGTAAGACAATGAATGTAATAAATCCTGCAGCAGATAATGTCAACTTCTTGGTCCCTTCAGAGGCTGGGACATAATCTTATTCCTCTTTGTATTTCCCCAAAGCCTAGCACATTAAATACTGGTAAGATTAGGAGATGATGGAATCTCCACACTATGGAAAACCCCATGGCACAGAGAACCATCTCAGAATGGAATGGGTTGCTTTCATTCAACAAATATTTATGTCATGCCCTGGGCTGGTGAAGGGACATATGAACAGACAGATAAGGTGTCTGCCCTCTGAAGCTCACATTTTGGGTAGGTGAGTGTTAAATAGCTAATCATATGATTAAGCATTTAATTTAAAAATTTTCTGGGGATTATGAAAGGGTGGTAGAGAGCCATGAGAGCACAGACTAGAAACTTATCTTGCTGGGTGGAGGGTAGGGCAACAACTTGGGGTGAACTCTGAAGAGAGAGGACTATAGTGGTAAAGAGGGCTTCCTGGAGAGACTCTGGGATTCAAAAACCAGTCTTATGAGGACTAGGGGAATGATTTCTGCTAAAAAGAAGCAACAAATGCCAATTCAATATACTTTACTCCCTGGTCACTTCCTAAGTAGAAGTAACTGAGGCCATATCATGAGGTGTCTGCAAATATCCCACAGAAGCCAGCTTTCTGGACTGGTCTGTAGCTTTTGCCACCTCCAAGGCTCTCTCTTCTTACTGTGGTTATACCCCCTAGTCTCCTTTTTATCCCCAGGATGAATTCTGTCAATGCCACAAGAAACTGAGAACTTTTCCTTAATATGTCACAGCATAGTAGGTAAATCATGGACTTTGGAGCCAGATAGACATGAATTCAAATTGTGACTGTTTTCTTAGCAAGTCATGGAAACAGTATACATATTAATTTTCTCATTGACAAATTTTCTCATGATTAAGAGAATGAAAATATATACGAAACCCCTAAGTTCAGGTGAAGTGAAGTAGGTATCCCCCCAAACATTTTTCTCTTGACCAGATTTCATGTTTTCTGAGGGACTGATCAAAGTCATCATGAACTTATCAGTTACAACTCAAAAAACTCAGGAAATTATAAAATTGAACAATGGGGGTGAGGGAGTTGGTTATCACGATGTCCTCTTTGCTTCCTCTAGGACATGAATAAGTTGAAAGATTATTCTGTGACTTGGACTGGGATGCCATTGTACAGAACTAGGTCTATGATAGGGAAAATTCTGAGGGAAGGGTCAGGGCTAGGTGTACAGAACTGGTGCCAAGCATGTGAGGGCTGAGATAAGCTAAGAGCAGGGAGCCAGAGGTGTCTGATGTGACTGGTGAGGGTCTCTGTTACTCTGCTTTACTAGGCCCTTCCATAAGCTGAACTTATGTGCAGTGTTGGCTAGGCAACTCCCACAGTGTCCCAAAGCTCTCTGGGTTTGAGGCCAATGCTGATAGTACTGCTGGAAGGCAGAGCCCCAACTTCCTCACAGCTCTGGGCTCAAGGTGGATGACTTGGACAAGCCTGGTGGGGCTGTGACCCTGGCTCCTGAGATGCCTCCCAGGAACTTGGGGAGAGGCCTCCACAGAGCTGGTGCCACCAAAGTGGACTTGTGTTATCAGGCACTCACAGGGCATCTGCTACAGGAGAAGACTGCCTCCTTGGCTTTGCTCTGGTTGTCAATGTTCCAAAGACTACAGACAAGCCAGTGGGACCTGCTGTGTCAGTGAGTAGTCAGGGATAGACCTTCCCAAGGTTCTGGGGATACCCCCAAACCTCCAGAAGAGTGGGAATTTCTGTCCCAATGATTTTATTTCAAAGTGCACATAATTAAATTAAGCACATACTCTTTCACTCAACAATTCTATTTGTAGAAATGTATTCTATAGATGTATTACATATGTGTGTACAAAGGAATATGTGCCAGGAGGTTCTCTGAAGCAATGTTTGGTGACATCTTAGACTGAAAATAATGAGGAAATTTAGGAACTGCCGGTTAGGGATAGAAGATGTTCTTTTTTTTCTCTTTGCCTTTTAAAACATACTATGTTTGGATTACTTCTTCAGTTAAAAAAAAAGTATTTAAAAATGTTTCCTAGACTCTTGCCCATCAGGCCAACTGCCTGTCTCTAGGGAAGAGGGAGGACCTTTCTCTAGAGATGGGCAGCATGTTTAATTAATCTATTATCTTCTACATTCCTTTGTACTCATCCCTGGAGAACTCCTTGGAAATGATCAAGCTTGCTACTACCTGTGTTCCCCTGAATCAGTACTTTGTAGAAGAAATAAAGCACAGTACTCCCCAGCGGAAATTTTATCTTTAAACCATCCACCTCAAGTGGGCCCTGAGAGCTGCCCTCACCTGGGATTCTGTGCATTGCAGTGGTAGATATACTCTGATATAGTATCATCTTCAAAGAAGTCTGCAAACTTACGCTTGAAGTCTGGCCGAAATCGCTGCACCAGGCCAGGCCCTATGAGGGGATAGAAAAACATGAAAGGTCAGTTTGGGCAATGCAGGGGATAAGACTTCTGCCTGTGTATGTTTAAACAACTTTAACCAAATATTATTTCTCCTAAGGGTTTATTTGCTTTATGCATTTAACATTATAATGGCAAAAAGAGTGCTGAAGGCTGCTGGAAAACTCAGATGACCTCAAATGACAGTCAGTTGGTCACCAAAGAATTTAAAGATAGTCTAATTCACTGAGAAACCAGATTATTTTCAGCTCAATGAAGTTCCAAGGTCTTTTCCTACAAGGATCATAAGTACACAAGAGTAGATGGCTGAGATGTTTTTCTTAGAGTCTGAGCCATGTTCTCTTTCTCCCTGGGACCTTTATGGCCTTTTAACCTTCTGAAGGTTGTAGGTGAAATTGGACCACCTCCCAAGAGCCCTCTCATTTTCAAGTCTGTAACAATATGTGGAGAAATATCCTTAATGATGCTGGTTCAGGGCACTGTGTTAGAACAATCTGTTCTTTTCACCTTTCTTGATGGTACATATCTAAACAGTACGGCACCCAAAAGAGACTGCAAAAATTGGGCCTAATGGTCAGTTTCTCATCTTTCTCTCTCTCCTGGTCTTCTCTGCTTGTGAGAAGTAGCTGGGAGGTGCAGTGAGGATATCTACAGGCCCTGCCCCATTGCTGACTCAGTCCTCCATGGCTGCCAGCCAACCCCAAGTATAGCAGTTCTGATACACTGCATGCACCTGGCCAGATCCAAGGCCAGAAAGGGGGATGGTGGTTAGAGTAGAGCTTCTTCCTGTGGAGAATCTGGGCGAGTCCATAATGCTGGGAATCCTAAGGTCAGCCCTCTGCCCATGTAGTCTCCTTTGGCATCTGTGTCTCTTCTAATAACCCCCTTTATTTGGAATCATTCTGTTTTTCTTGAAGAGACCACAGAAAGAACTTTTATTTAGCCATTAGAACATTACTATGTAAATGTACATAATTAGTATAAAACAGGGGTCACTAATTTTTTCCATAAAGGAAATCTGCCTTTTACTTCATCAGAGTAATAAGTTTCCCAAAAGGAAGGGTGTGGACAATGAGAGGTAAGAAGACCAGAGCTACTAGTACTAAACATGGCTGGCTCCCCACCTCTACCTCCTTCTCTTCCTTTTACTCAAAGAATCACTTAGTACTCAGCAACCCAGAGCAGATGAAGATGCAGTGTTTTCTTGAAGTAGAGCATGGCTTAGAGGGGTCTGCTTTCCACTGTGAGTTAATGTTCGAGGCTCAGATTCTGACCTTCCCTGCTAGGTGAGCCCCTGGGATGGGATCCAGAGATGGTTATTTCACCTGAATCATGGATAGGTTGTCATACAAACTCACATATGTAGCAGAGAAAGACTCACCTCACAGGCCTTTCTTTTCTCTGGGGGTCTGCCAAGGTATGGGGTAGCTGTTCTGTTCTATCTATTCCCTACACAGTTGAATGGGTGGAGATGGTGGGAAACCAGATACAGCAAGGCTTGGCTGAATGAGACAGCCTTGGTTTAAGGAGAGGGTTCCTTCGTCAACAGGCTACTTACCCCAGGGCCCAGCTACTCGGAGAACAGCCAGTGGATTAGAACGCCCCAGGACAGACGCCACCGCCTTGACCCAGGTGGGAGGTGCCCGGATCTCACTGGGGTCAGTTGGACGGAGGGGAAAGCCCCAAGGGTCCACCAGGATGAGGTGTTTAACTCTATGTTAAAGAAAAAGGAGAACATGCTTTAGTCATTTGATACCACAGCCCTTAAATAACCCAAGAAAAACAAAACTATTGGAAATGAATACTTTAAAGTTCCTACAAGGTAAGGAATTGGGTCATGAGGAAGAGGGGTGGCTGCCTCCTTGTTACCTTTCAGGATACTTGATAGAGTAAGAAGTGGCCAGGAATCCTCCTAAACTGTGCCCTAGGAGGATCATGCTGGGGATCCCCATGGTCTCCCGCCATGTCTCTATTGAGGTCACAAACTCATCCTCGGCCCCCTCCGGGTCTCTCGGGAATGTTGGTCTTGAGCTTCGCCCAAAGCCAAGCAGATCAAAGGTGTGCAGTGTGCGGCGGGCACTCAGTGAATCCATGTTGAGGATCCAGAGGCCCACGCCGCCCCCAAAGCCATGCACCATCACCAGCGGAGTGCGGTCCTTTTGCTCAGGGCTCACAGTCACCGTCCAGATCTTGTTCTGGTTTGGGAGAGACACATATCGGGCCAGGAACTTGTTCTGGAGACCTGAGGAGGGGAGAATCCCAGGAGAAATCAGCAAGAGTGTTTTCTGACAGAAAAGTCATTCTGCCTGGACTGCTCTTCAGATTTCTCTTGATAGTCCCAAACCCTTCCCACCTCCCTCAGCTCTTCTCTTCTACAACCCTCTGACCACAGACTCTCTTCTTGACCAAACTTGCCTGCCTAGTATCTCAGAAAAGGCAAGCTTAACAAAAATTCCCTTACCTTTTATAGTTGATCAAGTACCTCATTTCCTACCTTTGACCATCCTTCAGCATAAATCCTGAAGTTAATTTGGTAAGAACTCCCCAATCCTTGATATCTCCTCTTAGTAATTTTCTATTCCCTGAACCCCTTACCCTGGCTCCTCAGTTATAGATCAAGCTTGTCCTTGCAGTGTTTGGAATAGGCTTGAATAGTCTTCCTAACAGATTTAGTAAATATCAGAATAATTCTTTGTTTTATACCACATGCCCCAAAGAATTCAAGTTCAGGCTGGGCACAGTGGTGGACGCCTGTAATCCCAGTGACTTGGGAGGCTGAGACAGGAGGATTGAGAGTTCAAGTCAGCCTCAGCAACTGTAAGGCACTAATTAACTCAGTGAGACCCTGTCTCTAAATGAAATACAAAATAGGGCTAGGAGTGTGGCTCAGTGGCCAAGTGCCCGAGTTTAATCCCCAGTACCAAAAAAAAACAACAACAACAACAACAACAACAACAACAAAACAAGTCCAAGCACAAATTTGTATACCATTTAATTTGTGAATAGAAGAGGAGTCATCTTATTCCTTGAGGCTATGTGCCCAGCTTGCTTTGGCAAGTGACACCACTGATGCCATGTAGCTCTTGCATCCATCACTTTTGAACCTGGGGCTTGACAGCTGGGCAGAGCTGTGATCCAGTCAGATGGAGGGAATTTGGGGAGTGTGTTGAGCCTTGGGCTTAAGACACTGAAGTGGGGTAGTTTTTTCTCTGTTGTCATACAACAGAGTTGCCTGGGTGATGTAGCCTGGATCTTTCAATGTTGGAGGGGATAAGGAGGGTAGCCATGGCTGGAGGCAGTAGGGCAAGGTGGGGATCATCATAGGCTAGGCAGGTTGAAGACAGGAGCAAAGCCAAGGTCAAGACATAACTCAAGGGTCTTGTTTGAACCATTGGCTACAGCTGTTTGTGGGATGCCCTGTCTCAACATGATGCCCAGGAGAGCTAGTCTGTGAGAATCTCAAACTAGCGGTAAGTAGATAGGTGGCAGGCCACAACTGGGTAGAACACAGGAAACAACACTAGAGAATATAGGGTTGCTGGTCCTGAGGAAGGAAGATGGTGAGTTAAGAAGAGCTTGTGTGTTAAGAGAGAGAAAGAGGAGGAGGAGAGAGGGATGGGGATAAGGAAGCACGATGGAGAGAAGTGTACATATGTGTACTGATACATTAGATATGTATAAGGTTTGAGGTGAAGTTGTAGGATGTCGTGAGAACTGGATGGCTATGGAGAAGCCAAGGAACTACTACCATAGAATATGGTGTTCTCTGTGTGAATCTTGCCTCAGATCATTGCTATGACTTCCTTCACTCCATACACTGTTAATCGGAACTCAGTGGACTCTGTATACCCAGCTCTGAACAGATCCTGCATCTTTCTTGGAACTTCTAAGGGACGGAGGACAAGCTGCCCCTTCTACTTACACTGGAGGATCTTGGCTTCCACATTCTTCAGCTGAGACATGGAAGTGGGACGCCAAGTGGGCAGCCAGCTACTCAGCCAGCCTTGAGGCCTGGAACAAGGAGAAACAGATATTTACTGGCAACATTGGAAAGGAAACACTGAAGCTCTCAGCCTTGCTGATAGAAGAGTTATCAGAGCACAAGGTGTTTCTCAGCCTCAGGAGACCTGCCCACTATAGCAGTCAGAGTTCTCTACTGCCTGTTAGACTGTTACTCTTCCCTGGTAAATGGCTATTTAAACAACATGCTCATTGTTTCAACAGATACCATGTACTTTACAAAGTTATTTCTCATTTATTATCTCATCTGGGTGTTTCAACTCCCCTTCGTTACTGGTTATCATAATTTATGTTCAAGGAGATTAAAAGGGGAGAGAAAGCAATTTTTAACTAAGATTTCAGTTATCCTTTGCCAATCCTAGGACAAGCTGTTCCTTTAGGGTTAGACAAATTTCCATGCCACCTACCCTCCTAGCCCTCTTCCAAGCTCCTACAAGTGTGGAGCATTGTGTCCATGCCTTGATGAGCTCTCAGGTAACCCAATTATCCTAGTCCTGAACATGGAGATTGGGCAGGCAAGAGGGAGTAGACCTGGGTTTAAGCCTCACTATGATTCATTCACAGGGCACAGGTTAACTTTGGTCTTGTTTTCCTGGTAGTAAAATGAGTAGAAAGTTTGCCTATGTCCTTGACACACAGAATACAATAAAACATAAGATAACCCATCCTGCTTTCTCCTCCATACCCAGTGACTTTAAGTCATTGCAAAGCACCAGTTTTGAGGGGCTGGAATTGTGACTCAGTGGTAGAGCGCTTATCTTGCATGTGTGAGGCACTGGGTTCGATTCTCAGCACCACATATAAATAAATGAATAAAATAAAGGTCTATCAACATCTAAAAATATATTTTAAAAAAAGCACCAGTTTGGAATTAATAAATTTAAATCCAACTCCTGGATGTGAATCACAGTACTATCATTGATGAGCAGACAGGTGTTGTTCAGTTAACCTGTCTAGATATGTAAGGGACCTCAACAGGTGCCCACCACAAGTTAGATGCTCAATGAATGACAGTTTTTGCTTTTCCTTTGCCATCCTACATGGTATTTCTCTTTTCTTGAACTCTGCCTGAGTGAAGGGGGTTCAGGACAGACACCAACAGCTACAAGAAGGGCTTGCAAACATCAGCATAATTAAGTCAGGGGCATTCTGAGGAGGGGCTATTACCAAACCCCCTAAGCACACAACTGGGCATTCCAATGATCATTTGAAGCACGGAACTTTCGATTAGGATATTTCCGTAGAAATAGAGCCTAGCCTCTTTATTTTACAGCTGAAAAACTGATGCTCAGGGAGGTCATATAGTATATTAGTGAGATCCTGTCTTAAAAAAAAAAAAAAAAAAAGCAAGAAAGAAAAAGAAAAGGAACGAGAACTAAAACCCAGATCTTAAATCCAGGTTCTTCAGTACTTCCTCCCTGGACCTTCTGGCCCCAGTTTTCGAGGCCACTCACAAACATTCACAGTATATAACCACATCTTCTTGTGTCTGTTTTCTGAAGGGAGGTGTTATCTAAAACCGGATTGCCAGAGTTCTAATCCCACTACTATCATTTATCAACAATGTAACTTTGGCCACATTACTTAATTTTCTGTATTCATTTTCTCATCTTTAAAAGGGAGAAAATAGTACCTACCTCATAGGATTATTGTATTAAATGAGTTAACCCATCTAAAGCACATACAATAATGCCTAGCATAAGATAAAACTACCAACAAACCACCTTTACCTTCAGTTAAATCACAGGCTGTCTACATTCTTACTGTTTTGCAAGTAGCAACTCTCAGAAAATGTTTGAGGTTTGAAAGAAAAACTATGTTGCAGTTGGAGTGGTACATCAATGGTTTTAGCCAGAGGAGAGCTTTCAAGCTAATCCTAGGAAGACAGAATCCTCTTAATATTCTACCAAAATTTCTTGATAGCTTGAAGCCTGGGAACCAAGACCACAACATTTTGCCAGTTTCAAAAGCCAGACATTCTCTCCACACCATCAAAGAGACTGACAAGTCAGATCATAACATCTGGACCCCACATTGCCCTATAATTGTCCAAAGCAGAGCTGGAGAGATATGCTGTCCCATAGAACAGCACCACAGGCTGCTCAGCAGATATTCCTTGGGAAGAGCTTTATTTTGCCTTTCTTCTTCACCAAAAATGTTACAGGTAAATTCCAAGAATTGGTGCCTAGCGCACTGCATCTCTTCAATGCTATTGGGGAGGTAAGGCCTGAGGCAAAGAGCAGAGAAACCATTTAGTCATCAACTTAACCTGGCCAGCGTGGTCTCTTCCATCCTGAAGTGGATAAAGCAGATATCTATATTGGGGGAGAATCCTGTTCTAGACTTCTGTGATCTTGGGCAAGTCTCAATTTCTAAGGGCACCAACTTCTTTATTTGTAATATGGAGCTGAATAACTTGCATCTCTTCCAGGTCTAATATTCTGTTTCCCTAAATCATTATAAATTTTCTCTTGGGAAAAGTAGTCTTTGAAAGCAATGCCCTCTGGGGAGGTTCCTTCAAGATCAGGAAGTTATTCATTATTGTAATAAATCTAATTAGTTTTGCAGGCTATCGTTTTGCAGGTCTGAAAGGGTGAATTCTGAGTCCAAGGCCCTGTTCCTGTGAAACCAAGTCTTGGCTTGGAGCTGAGTCATTCTCCTCCAAGCAACTTTTTCTTGCTCCCATCAGACTGTGAACTGCTGCTAGTCACACCACCTACAGGTGGCATCCCAATCCTGATGCCCTTGAAACAGTGGTTTAAAAAAAAAAAATCTAATTCTGAAACCACTGTATTAAGGATGTCGTTATGATGATTAAAAGCATTGTCAATAGAACTGTAAGCCGCAACGTGTCTCGGTGGGCGAGAACTAAAGTAACTTGCAAACCCATTACTCCATATCAATCCCGTGCATTGGAGACCTCGCTGTTCTTCCCACGCCTTCTCCTTGTCGGGCTAAAAGGCTCCTTTCACACCCACACTACAGTCCTGGGGCAAGTCAGGACAAGCACCCCCAGCTGCTGCCCCCGCACCCGCGTCCCAAAAGCTTGCTTTCGGGGAATCTCATGCATTATCACTAAGTCTAACCCCTCTGTAGAGGTACTCGAGGAAAACAAGGGGCGATCGCGAAGACTAATTGGAAAGTCAGAATCACTGAGCTGCTGCTGCAAGCTCATCTACCATCATTCCCTAGGCTCTGCCACCGCCTCTTCTGGGCAAAAGCAAAGCAGGCAAACGCAACCCCCAAGCCCTCCCCGGAAGCCAACCTGAAAAAGGAAAGGCGGGAAGGTGTCTAAAATTGTTCCTCAGTCACAGACAGTCCCAGGATCATGGCCCAAACAGAAAGAGAGAAAGAGAAAGAGACGGGATTAACTCACTGCTGCTCCAGATCATCAGCCATAGTAAACAAGCCCTGCCGGGTCGAGCTGAGCCAGCCCATCCCTCTGCCTGACGCCAGCACCAGCTGACCCAGAAAAGTATCGGATAACAAAGGGGGCGTGGCCCGTGCGCCCAGCGCAGAGGAGGGGCTAACGCGGCCGCAGTGGCTGGGGCTAGCCGCCGGTAGCTGCAGCTGACAGGTGAACTTCGCCACTGCGGGTTGAGCCAGTGGGGCCCTTGGTGCTCTTTCCTATTACTAGTCGAGATGACTCTGGGTTGGGGAAGGTGTCTGAAAATAGGACAGTAATCCTGGCCACGCATTCGGGGGACAGTAAAGGAGATGGGTAGTGCCAAAAATCCGAGTCCCTCACAGAAACTCCATCAGCCCTCTTCTCTCATCAACCTGCTAAATTCCAAGTTTTCAATTCTGCGAATATGCCCATGTAATAGACAATTGTGCATTAAAATAGGTTGGAAATGGAGCTTATAACATTAATGTTAATTAGTATAATTACTTTATTTTATAATTTTATGTTACACACTATAAGTTTTTATAAGTGTTCCACATCCACATTTAAACTTTGTTTAAAAACAAAGTTTTTAAAATGACAGAACTACATCTGTATTCCAGAACACATTCTTTGGGCTTCCTTTTATGACCTTCCCCAGAAGTTTCCCCTTGGTGTTCCTTCTGATGGTAAGTTTAAAATGTTTGTGGAAACATCACTGGTTGATCCTGCAAAGGGCCTGAGAGCTTGTATCCCAAGTACATTGTCAGATTTAGAATAGTATTTTAATAGATGTTTGAGTGGGACTCCTAGATAAATTTGAATTTCAGGTTGTGCTGGGGGTGGAGCCTAGGGCTTCCCAAATGCTAGGGAAATGCTCTACCATTGAGCTATATCCCCAGTCCCCGAATGGATAATTTTAAAGAATAAGCATATCTCATGCAATATTTGGACATAACTGTGCATCTTTACTGAGCCTTGACTTCTGTCAAGGCAAACATTCCTCTGCTCAGGGAATGTGTTTGCTCAGGGGATGGGTTTGTAGCTCAACCCTGGTCTCCTTCAGTTTGGAGGATCCCCAACTCCAGAGGAGAGGAGGAATGCTTTAGGGTATGTTTAGGTATGAGGGTGTGGGGACATGAGAGGTGAGGTGACTGGCTTACCCTAGAGGTCCCAAAAGTACTTCAGGCTAGCTCAGTAGAGAAACCAAATCTTTAGGCTGGCTGCAGAATTCACTTGTGAAAAACAGGGCCTGAAGTCCTTGGAGCTGCCAGATTTGAGAACATCCCCTTCATTAGGATAAAATCAGACTGGGGTGGTGTGGTGGATTGGTGGGAGAATGCTGGTTTGGGGAGATTTTTCAAGGCAATTTTCTGCAGAACCTGGGAGATTCCAAGATTTCTTCTTTCTCAAAAGTGTTAAACTGATCATTATAAGTATTTAACATTTAAGAAAACTGGCATTTGCAGAATTTAGAGGGATTAGGAGTTTGCAAGATGTGGGGCAAAGTAGTACAAATAACAGAGGACCTGTCTCTTACATTTTTTCAACCAAAC
Organism: Sciurus carolinensis; assembly: GCF_902686445.1. NCBI lineage: Eukaryota > Metazoa > Chordata > Mammalia > Rodentia > Sciuridae > Sciurus > Sciurus carolinensis. The sequence goes on along the minus strand of NC_062214.1, from coordinate 125,388,139 downwards.
ACAGTAGTACTAAACTTTAGCATGCATAAGAATCATCTGAAAGAATTGTTAAAAAGGTAGATTTCCAATCCCTACCCTCAGATTCTAATTCAGCTGGTATGGCCTTTTACTAAAAAGCTGTAATTTTGGAAACACGACAGATGCTAGTGTTTGATGAGACCCATTAAGCAACTTAGTGAAGACCCTGTCTCAAAATAAACTATAAAAAGGGCTGGGGATGTGGCTCAGTGGTAAAGAGCCTCTGGGTTCAACCCGAAACAAAAACAAAAACAGTTTCCAGGGTCAGAAGGCTGGGTTAAGGTCAATCTTGACTTTGCCATTTATTTTGCCCACCCTTGAGCAAGTTAATTTGTATCTCTTAATTTCTTCTTCAGGCTTGTATCTTGTGAGAATTAACCAGGATAATTCAATAGACATTTAGTATACTTATTTGTGCTAAAAATGTTACTTTTTATTATTCAAGGCCAAGCATTATGTTGGGGGACTAAGAATGCAATTATTAAGAGGAAAGAAATTAATCAATTAAAGAAATTAAAAGAAAATAAATAATTCAGTGGTACACATGGGCTTTCTATTTGCTGCCACGTGGAGGTTGTTATTGGTTTTGTAGAGCTGGCAACTTTGTATTCAGAGCTCAACTCAAACTTTCCCTCTTCTGAGGCCTCTGTTGACATGGTCTAAAAGGGAGTCCCATCACTCTATCATATTATCCAATTTTTATTTTCTTCATATTACTTATTACTATCAGAAAGTATCTTGCATATTTTTTTCATTTATTATCTGTTTCCCTCAATTAGAGATTAAGTTTCATGGGGAAGTAGTCTGTGTCTCTATTTTGCTTTCAGTACGTAAAACATGTACAAGAGAGCAGGTGCTCAGTACTTGTAGGATAAATGAATGAATGAAAAGTTTAATAAGGCTGGGTGAGGCTGGGTGAGTTGAGCTGTAATTCCAGTTACTTTGGCGGCTCAGGCAGGAGGATCACAAATTTGAGGCCAGCTTTGGCAACCTAGTGAGAATCATCTCAAAACTAAAAAGGGGGTGGGGATGTAATTCAGTGGTAGAGGGCCCCTAGGTTCAAGTCCCAGTACTGGGATGGGGGGAGTCTAGTGAGGAAGCAGAGGCATATAATTATAAAACAATTAGAAAACAATAGGCAAAATGTCAAGGGCTTTGGAAGCTGTAATTTAATTGGACTATGTAGGAAATTCTGGGCTATATCACCCTGACACAGGATAGCAAAACCTTCCACTTTTCTGAGAATCTATAATAAGATGTAAGGTTTTTTTGAGGTACAGATGATTGGGCAGAACTGGTTTTAGAACTCTCTAGACCCTACCTCGGTAGGTAGTGAAGAAAAGCATTTGTATTTTGTTTCTATGTATGCCAAATCAGCTTTAGAGATTTCTTGGAAGCAGGGAATTTGAATATCTGGAAGATGCCTTTTGTAATTAACGTTATTAGATCCCTTAAGGTGTCTCCAGGGTTAGGATAACTCAGAATTAGGCTGGATCTGCTAAAATTGTACAAAATGGAAAGGACTCTCAATGCCTATTCTAGAAAGGCTTCTCGGGAGAAAATGTAACTTTTTTCTTCTTACCTTCAAGACAAGACACGTCATGTACAAATATGAAAGAATACATTTTCCTTCAACCTCCAACATGTGTGATTTTATATGATTAAAATATTAATATGGCCAGACATGGTGGTACACACCTGTGATCCCAGTGACTCAGGAAACTGAGGAGGAGGATGATCCAAAGTTCAAGGCCAGCCTCAGCAACTTGATGAGACTCTGACTCAAAATAAAAAAATAAAAAAGGTCTGGGGATGTAACAGTGGTAAAGCACCCTGGGACTCAATTCTAAGTACCAAAATAAGTTAAAAATCAATCAATAAATAAATAAAAATAAATGAAAATAAAAAATAAAAAAATAAAGAACTGGTTATGAAACTCAGTGGTAAAGCACCCCTGGGTTCAATTCCAATAATAAAAATAATAATAAATTAATGTGGTCTTTATGAATGAAAACTAATTTGACAAACCCTCTTTTCTGTTTCTGTTAAGTCATCATTAAACATTCTTCAAGAAGGTGGAGCTGATAAACTAATAGCTCAAGCCTGGCAAGGACAGATATTTTGTTTCAAAATGGGCGTCACTGCCTTTTGAATGAACTATGAACAAGGTGTGACTAAACATAGGTACTGAGTGAAATAGTTCTAAAGTCACTGTGTCCAATGATAGCCACATGGGGTTACTAAGTTTTAAATGAATAAAAATCAAAATTTCCTTAGTCACATCAGCTATGTTTCAGGTGCTCAAAAGCCACATGTGTCTAGTTGCTGCTAGGCTGGACACCGAAGGACATTCTCATCATCACAGAAAATTCTACTGAACAGTGCAGTATTGCTTGGGCACTGATGATTTCAGCTCCCTGTTGTAGGGAGGACAGTAACTCTTATTAACCAAGGCTTAATAGTGCCCTTATAAAGGATAATATGGTGGACTTTCTTCTGAGTACTAGGGAGGGGACAAGACTGAGGCTATTATGGGACTCCCAAAGAGCTGGGAGGGTGGGAAATCAGACAAAAGAGCCTGCAAGTTGTTCCACTCCCTCAGGGGCTGGAAGCATGAAGGAATATGGGTTCATCGAAGATATTTTCTGCTTAACTAGAACTTGGATCAGAAACCTGATATTTCAGAAAATTCACTTTGTGCTGTTTCATTCTCCTTAAAAAATTTCCTTTTGAACATAATAACTTGTTTTATCTGTTCTATTAGAAAACAAGGAAAGTGGGGTATTGGTCAAACTAGGGCCAACGTTTAAAAGGTGGACTGTTAACAAGAAATTGTAGTAGAGAGAAGCAAAAGGGACTCTTAAAGCAAAAGTGAAAATACAAAAAATAAGAATTGGAAAAAAGACTCTTCCACATAGATTTTTTTTTTTTTTTTTAAGAATCCTTTTCTACTCAGAGGATATATGTTTCTTTTAGCAAAGAATGTAATTTCTTATTGTAGAGTGACATGGTGTGGAACCATGGCCTTTGTTCATAAGGAAGCCTTCTAGCCTCTCCTCTCTCCCATTGTTTTTGTAAGGAATCCCATGGAAACCACACTGGACACACACGGGAAATCACATAAGGGAGTTTATTAAGCAAACAGAGTGTCTCCCTGCAGGGTAAGAGAGAAAATGAGAGGAAAAGAAAGGGAAAGAGAAAGGGCACGCGCTAGAGAGAGCGTGAAAGCCAGGAGGATAGAGAAAATGAGGAGGAGAGACAGAAGGGTGAGAAAAGATGGCCGGGTAGCTACAGTAAAGCAATTGAATTCTGCCGGGCTAACAAGGGACCAATATCGGAGAAGGATACTTGCAAGCTGACTGATGAACCAATAGCTAGCTAGGATGTTCACAGATTGACAAGTGGTTGGGGGGGGGGGAATGGCTGCACTGGAAAGGTCAGGTATAAATACCTTTGTACATTACAGATGCCAAGTGTTTCTATAATAAAACCCTTAGGGTCTACTCTGACTTCTGCTTCAGCTTATAAATCTGATTTGGCCTTTGGGAACAGTCTGGTGCCACCTTTTGTGTGCCTAGAATACTGGAACTCTAGAGTTTGGTCAACTTTTAATTATTCAGAGAAATAGAGGGAGCAGACATAGTTAATATCAGAACTAGTAATATATGTATATATATAAAATGATAAAAGTAAACATGTATCCAACATTTATTAAATCTATTTATTGTGTGCCAACCACTATGCTAATTGGTTAATACTTAGCATGATCTCGTTTAAACCACACAATATTCCAATGACTCAGGTATTGTTATTTCCATTTTACATAAAAGGAAAATGAAACTGTCAGACTCACCCTGTAGGGTTGGATAACTAGTAAATGTTAGAATTGAGGTTCAGATCCAGGTTTGTATGACTCAAGAGCTTGCACTCTTACTCCAATACTCTGGACATAAAGTTATAAATATACATTAATTTATACTAATTAAAACCAACACCAGTATTAGCAACTTCCTATCTATAGATCAGTTAAATACAATCATAAACTGAACATGGAATAAGACCTTCTCTTGTGTTAAGTAGTCCAGAAAGGTTTTAGTTCATTATATTAGTGGAACTTTACAGGTCTCAGAAAGGGATGCATTCAGTAAGTGAATTTGATGTTTTTCATCTCTTCTGCTTTCCTCCTGTGGGAGTTCCTGTGGCGATGTTAATGATGATAGTTGACAAGGATCAAAGGCAGAAAAACATAAGGAAGTATCTGCTGGAAGGAGCCTGGCTGATGGACTAGAAACCCCTTGAGAAGTTCATTCCTGAATGATTAAAAAGCATCGGCCCAGCCTGTAAAGTCTGAAGTAGAATACTACCCTCCTACTTGCTGATGAGGCAGGGAGAAAGGCTCAACTGTCAGAGAAACTGACATTTTCTACCATATTATGTCGAATAGGAACCTGTTTGGTTATCCACTCTTTTTTCATAGCAATATAAGTGGGTTTAGGTTGAACTTAAATTCATCTAGCAGTACAAATTTCTTCAAATACACTGAAAAGCTTCCTAAAGACATTTCTCTTTTTTTCTAGAATCTAAGCAAGCCTTTGCTTATCACTGAAAATCAATACATTTGTTGATGCTGATGTTTTCAATCTAAACGCAAATAAAAGTCAAAATAAAGGAACGTTGTTGTTCACTTGCTGTTTTAGAAAGTTTTGCTCCTGTACCTAGGACAGTTCAGAGTTTTACAAGCTGAGATAAAGTACCTGGTTATGTGTCGAAAGGTTTACAGTTGAAAGGCGAAGGACACAGATGCATTTGAGATTACAAGGGCAACAAAAGTCAAAAGGCGGGACTGGTTTTTAAAAGTTAAAACGCTAAAAATAGTTAATCTCGTTTGTTGAGACACAAAACCTCAAACCATCATTTCAGAATCCTCTGGAAAATGAATCGGAGAGGGTGGGGTTGAAATAGACATGCACTTGCGGGCCTTTCAGCGTTAACATCCTGGGATATTGCACCAGGTTCAGACGCCGGCTTGGGGGTGGAGAGCTCTTACTCTTGATGACATGATCTATGCATGATAAGCGACCATTCTTCTCTTAACGCCTCTTTTAAAGCCGAGACTGTATAATCTGATTCACCAGAAAGTCTCTACAATTTAGCACCCAGCCAGGAGGCGCCCCATAGATGCTGAATGAATGAATGAGTATCTGCAGGTTTAGGTTCTAGCTACTACAGGACCAGACCTAAGATCCAGTAGAAGTCAAGCTCCCTTAGCCCTCAAACAAGTCTAAACTGGTACGTGCACAAGGATTAACCGCGATAGTTCTCACAGTGGAGAAACTTGACTTGCTCTAATGATCTGTGATAGGCATTGGCAGAGTCCTTAACAGAATTAAGGCTGGGCTGGTACCGAACCCTGAGAGCGCCAAACGTTGTCTCTAAACAGATTCAAACATTTAATCTTTGAGGACCCAGAGGACCAAACAGAGCCGGAACGCTCTGGTTAGCTACGCAGTGCACTGCTAAACCTCTCCCCTTCTTCCTCCCAAATATCTTGTTGCCAGAGCAACAGTGGGCGTCACCAACCGGTCGGCGGAAATAGAAAAAGAGTACACGTCTCCAGTCCTTTGACGTATCCAGTGCGCAGACGCATTCACTATTTCTAGCCATAGTTCTCATTATGTGGATGTAGTTTGCGTCTGCGCATTAGTTGTCTCTCGCCTCGCCCTGCTTGTACGCCTGCGCACATTGGTTCATGGGGGCGGGGCAGAGTTGGGCCACCGCACTGCGCGCGCGCAAACGCTGCATCCGTTGTGGACGTCGGATTCTCCAGGAGTTTGGGACGAGCGGCCTGGAGTTCCCTGCTTTTAGTCATGTCCGCATCAGTAGTGTCGGTCATCTCGCGTTTCTTAGAAGAGTACTTGAGCTCCACTCCGCAGCGGCTGAAGTTGCTGGACGCTTATCTTCTGTATATACTACTGACCGGAGCTCTGCAGTTCGGTTACTGTCTCCTCGTGGGGACTTTTCCCTTCAACTCTTTTCTCTCGGGCTTCATCTCTTGTGTGGGGAGCTTCATCCTAGCGGGTAACGATTCTATAAGTAATCACAACAATAACTTGTTACTTTGATGAGCAACTTTGTTCTCTCGGTACTCTTCACTATTTTATAACAGACCACCGCCTTCTAAAGTTTTGGAAGAGCTTGTCTAACAGTACTCTTCTTGTGAGTGGGGAAATTGAGGCTCTGAAAAGTTGTCTGTCAGTCTCCCAATATTAAATAGCTGTTTAGGAGGTGGAATTTAATATCTAAAGAAACCCTCCTGTCGCTGCTCCTCGTGGTGAATCCCTGCACTTAATATTGGACCAAGAAAAACCCAATTCCAACTTTCACTTAATTTAACACAACTTTAAATTTGGTAGACTTTTAAATGAAAAATCCAACCCTGAATTATCTCTCTCATGTTGGCCTCTGATGAAAATTTTAAAGTGTAAGGAAAATAAATGAGTGCTTTGCTTGTTCAACCAGGTCTTATTTGATTTTGACTTTTAGCTGCTCCCACTTTTTTCTTGTGGATGAAGCTATTCAATTTCCTTCATTATCTTAAGCTCCATTTTTATTCACATAATTCTGGTTTAGCTTTCTTTTTCAGATTCGCAGCATTTGATAACCTTGTAGAGTACTTTTTTTTCTTTTTCTTTCTTTTTTCTTTTTCTTTTTTTTTTTTTTTTTTTTGGCACCAGGGATTGAACCCAGGGGCGCTTAACCACTGAACCATAACCCCAGCCCCTTCTAATATTTTATTTAGAGACAGGGTCTCTCTGAGTTTAATATTTTATTTAGAGGCTTAGGGCCTTGCTAAGTTGCTGAGGCTGGATTTGAACTTGCAATCCTCCAGCCTCAACCTTCCGAGCCCCTGGGATTACAGAAGTGGGTCACCGCCCCCAGCTACACTGCCATATTTGTTGAGAACGGTCTCTCTACATTTTTACCGAAATTTGACCTTTCTTGCCCAGCTGGATTCAGTGAAAACTGAGAACAGGTTTAGCCCAGGAGTATTAGTTAGCTAGTCCAGTTTATAAGTGACCACCATGTAGGCTATTCCAGTTACTGGCATTGGCTACTAAACTTTGAAAACATACCAGGATTTATTTTCTTTTCAGTGTGATATTCAGGCAGGCTATGAGATGAATTTTGAGTTGAATACCCAGTGTTATGGTAAATGCTTTGGGGATTCATTAGCTATATGTTTCTTGTTTTCAAAGTGTTTACAATCCAGTTGGGGCACAGAAAAAAATACAGTGTTATAATTATTTGGGGACAATTTAGGGTGGTAACCTGCTTAAAGTTTTAGATCTATAGAATACATTTTACGTATTAACAGTTGCTAATTAAGACACCAGAGATATTTTTACTTCTCAGAACTGAATATAGGCCTAAGGGGAGGTGTGCGCTAGCTGGGTCTGGGGTTGCACAATTAACTTGTTGATTGGCTATTTAGTTACTGTTTTTGAGTTTTGAGGACCAAGACTTGGTCCTTTGTGGCAGCATCCTAGCCGCCTTTGCTCTATGAACCCAATACTAACTATAAGAATTTTATAATTTAGTCAAGAGGTCAAAACCTCTTGGTTTGATTTTTTTTTTTTTGTCTCCCTGATGCAAATCCCTAAAGCAGATTTTTAAAAGATGATATTGATTAAGAATGACTTTTCAGGGCTACATGGAAAAGAGTGATTTGGTGAAGAGTGGACATGGACTAGTGATAGTTTAGTGTGTTAAAATCAAAAGATATTGAGCAAATGACTTCTACTTAATGCCACGTCCTATTTTTGAGCTTGTTGATGCTAAAATTGAGTGGCACACTGTCCTCCTCTCTAATGGGAACTAGATGACTTGTTATTGAAGAGAATGCTTAGTGAAGAGACATATTAGTTTTAAGGTTGATAACGGGGATCAAGGTTTCCAAATCTGTTAGAGGTAATAAGGACAGAGAAATAAGAGTGGCTTCAGAAAAAGGGTTCATGACAATTCATTGTTGCCACAGAAAGGTATCATTTGCATTTATTTTGACAGCATTGAGTTCACTTAATCCTACCTCCTATGCTAGCCTAAGTCATCATTTGGAAACTAGATTTAATTAGAAATTTGAAATTTTGATGTATATCCTTTTTTGATTGTTGGTAAAGGAAAGCTTGTATCAGTTTGTGGGCTTTCTGACTTCTGTGTATGGAAGAGAATGGAGAATGCCAGTAGGGCTGGAGAAAAGGGTATTGTAGGAGATTATGGTGAAGGATTGGATGATGCTAGATGCTGAAGCTTTGAACTCCAGGCCAAAGAATTTGGACCATATGTGGGTAATGGAAGAGCATCTGAGAATTGGAGTAGAGACTTGAAATTGTTATGTAGAATGGATTGGAGGGCGAAGTTCTTTAAGCTGTTTCCCTAATTTCTTTTTGACAGTTTATTCTGTTCTCTCTGCATGGGTTAATTTAGCATATGCTATTTAGAAAACTTGATCAGTGCATTTTAAACCAGTTTTAAGAATGCTATAATATTTAAAAAACCCAAAACCATACAAACAAAAAACTATTATCTGGGTCCAGTGGTATGAGATTGTCTGTTCTATTCCCTTATCTAATGACCAGGAGATTTACTCATGGTTTCAGGAAGGAGCTAGATGTACAGGGATGGTAATTTATAAGTATATTACATATATTTGTGTGTGTGTATATATATATATGTAAGTGTGTATATATATATATACACACATACACAAACATATATACAAGTGTATATTTGGTATAGTAGGCTTTAAACACATATGAAATATGTATAGTCAGTTTTAAAAGAACCTCAGAGAGAGACTTTTTCTTCCAGACGAATTTCAGACATCCTCAGCAGCTGTTTATCTAATGGTGAAAATATCGCTAGAGTAGGACATATAACCCTTTTTTAGAGTAACATTCCAGTGTTGGCAGCCCTTTTAGTTTCTTTTCTGCCTAACTGAAATCTCTAGTGCTATGTAGGGTGGATATGTGGAAAACAGTAAGACTGTTCTTAAAATAAGTCTTAGGTCTTGAAATCAGGTTTTAGTCTTGGGTCTTGAAATCAGTAAGAGTGTTCTTAAAATTAAGTCTTAGGTTTTAGAATGGAGCCAGGGGAGTCTATGCTAGGGATTGAACCTAGGGACCACACATGCTAGGCAAGTGTTTTACCTATTGAACTACATTTCCAGTCCCTGAAATCATTTTTAAATCACTTCACAGCTTTGGTCTATTCTCTTCTCTGGTTTGTGAAACAATTTTGACTTTAAAAAAAAATTATTTTAAATAGTTTTGTTACCCTTAGTTTACAAATTTAAAAGAAGTTGAATTTGAAAGGCAAGGGGACCTAATCCAGAGTGTTTTCTATCTCGAGGGAGCTTTTAGGCTGAGTGGACTGAGGTGCAGCATTTCTTTTGGAACTGTCCATCCAATTTGTGGATTCTATTATCTCCCATAACTGCTATCTAGGAGATTGGAAGTTTGCTGTCTTTGTGCCTGATCATTCTGCTTCTAAATGTCTTCATGTCTGTTGCTATCTCTTCATCCTCAGTGCCTCGGGTTTTTTCATATCTCTTATCTAGACCACTGTAATTCTTCTTACTGGCCTTCGAGTCTCTGGAGTCCGTCCTACTATGTTTGCAGGCTTGATTTGACTTGCAAATCTGATTGTCCTACTCTCCACCTTTGTCTGTGTTTCCCAAAGGAAAGTTAAATTTTTTAAAATGACACAGGTTCTTTCATGTTCTGGCCTCATCAATATCTCCAGCTTAATTTCTTGCCTCTGTCTCCTCTGTGCTTTATGCTCCATTATCGGAAAGTTAGTTCCCTCAACACTCATGATGTCTCTTAAGCTATTATTTTACTTTTATTTGACTTTCTTAAAGTTCCTTCACTTTTTAGACTTTGCAGCCCAAGTGGTCTTTCCTTTGGAACCCTTTCCTGACTTTTCCTGCGGATTGAGGTCTTCTCTATTCCTGCTTCATTTTTTTGTGTTTGTGTGTGCGTGTGTGTGTGTGTGTGTGTGTGTGTGAGAGAGAGAGAGAGAGAGAGAGAGAGAGAGAAAGAGAGAGAGAGAGAGATATGGAAGGAAGAGGAGGAGGAGAAGGAGGAAGAAGGGAGGAAGGGGCGGGGGGAGATGGTATTGTATTTACTGTTGTGTCTGTCTTCCCTCTGAAAAGTGAGCCCTTGAGGATAGGGGCCATCTTTCATCTCTTCATCCTCAGTGCTTAATATACTATGTTAAATTGTGAGCATGCATATAATAATTTAAGGAATACTAAACAATTATGTGCCAGTTTCTCTGCTAAGGTGAAGCACATGAACATGTTCTCTGCTCTTACAGAGTTTACAATCTAATGGGAGATGCAGAAAAGTAACTATAATTTTGATGCTGATGGGGAATTTTTGGTGAGAATGGGAACATGGTAGGCACCCAACCCTAGCCAGTGCTTCTGTAATAATGCTTTGCTAATATGTTTCCTTTGCCAAAACATGCTTTATAACTTCTCACTTTTTTCTCTTTTTCTTCTTTCTTATTCTCAGTTGATGACTATTATTTTCTTTTTTTACTAAAACCATAAAAGACAGGAATCCTTTCACCTTCTACTGATTCATAGCAGCCCACCTGCTTACACTCTGACTTACTTCTCATGGTGGTGGATGATGTGTCCCTTTGCTGTTAGCAGCCAGCTCCTTGACTTGTGCAGAGAATATAGTCTTCTCATGCCTCTGAGGAATTCAGCTTCTGCAGTTATCCCTCTATTCTGCACCATTAATTTCTTAATCTCTACTGGATCATTCTCATCATTCAAACATTCTCTAATATTGTTCAATTAAAAAAAATTTAGCCAGGTGTAGTGGTACATGCCTGTAATCCCAGTGACTTGGGAGTCTGAGGCAGGAGAATCGCAAGTTCAAGGCCAACCTGGGCAACTCAGTGAGACCCTGACTCAGAAAAATAAAAGTGTAATAATTTATATTACTCAACTACTCAAATCCCTGAAATACTGTTCCCTAGTACTTAGATCTAACTCCAGACTCTTCTCAGGATTTAGAACCCTTAGAGAATTTGTCTTTTGCTGATTTTTTTTTTTTTTTTAAACACTATCTAGAATGTTCCGCCCCTAGATCTTTGTCTTTTAGATACTGGTATTAAGTAGCTCTTTCTTAAAGAGGCCTTCTGTGACCCCTGAGTAAAAAAATATCTTCCCACTCACTCTATTATTTGTTTATTTTCTTTATAGAATGTATTGCTATCTGATATTCCTTGTTTGTTTACTTATAACATTCGTTATATTTCTTTCCATAGACATATAAGTTCCTTGGGAGCCAGATTCTTTTTCTGTTTTGTTCTGTGCCATATTCCCAGCACCTGGAATGATGCATGACTCGTAGTGAATGCTCAGTAAATATTTTGCTGAATGAATGAACATTTAGGGAGGCAGATTAAATTAGAACTGCTAAAATGAAACAGGCTGCCTCAGGAGGTAGTAAATTTCCATCTTTGGAAGTGCTCAGGGAGACACTGAAGGCTTGTTTCTGGAAGAGCCTTTTAAGCAGGCAAGGTTCTTTACCTTTTTTTTGTTCCCAGTGTATCTGAGGGATGTGACACCTTTATCGGTAACACGGGCTCTGGTAGGTTTGTAATTCTCCCCCTTGGGGTGGCTTACCAAATTCTGTGAATGGTAAGTATACTTTGGAAAACTTCCCAGGTGATTCTTGCAGCCTCCCCAGCATACCTACCTCCTCCTCCTCCATGAAATACTCATTTTTTATGGCCTCTGAGGTTGGTTCTTTCCATCCCTGTGGAATTCTTATGTTGTCATTGAAATAAATTGTGTTACTATGATGATAACATCAATTTTTAATCTTACCTGCTTTCACAGGGAGGTTTTTTTTTAGTCCCCTCAAAATTCCCCAAACACTAATAACCCACTGTTAATAGTTTAGTATTTATTTCTCTGGATGTTTTCTAGATACCGACAAAAACCAATGATAATTATATTATATAAATAAAATATTTTTAAAGAGAAATATGGAATGCAATAATTCTTTTTTTTTAACTTATCGAAAGTGTGTAGCTTTACTATCACTGTGTAGACAGTTTGCCTTATTCTTTTGAATAATTGCATGTGATTTCTTTGCCTGCCCATAGTATAATTTAATCCCCGAATGACATTTGAACTGTTTTCATTTTTTTTTTCAACTTTACAAACATGCTGTTAGAATGTTCTGTAAGATATATTCCTTTGTCAAAAGGTAAAAACATTTTAAATATTAATGGATATTGCCATTGTTCTCCCAAATGGATGAACCAATCTGTACTTTGCAAAGCAGGATTTTAATTGGTTGCCCTTTACTTGGTCAGTGTCCTTCATATTTTTGAAGAACTTGGATGAGTGGCAGTTTCATAGTGTTTACGTTTTTAAGCATAATGAAAACTGTTGTTATGGTGCTGGAGTCAGGAGAACTAGTCTAATAGTTTTCTGACCTTTGGATTAAATTTCAGTTTGTTTTTTCTTAGTGATGGAATGGATGCTAGCCTAAAGCAAATTTGAGTTTCCTTAATCTTTTTAATAATTTATCACAGGCATAAAAGTATTTTGGGAAAGTGTACTCCTGTAGTTTCTTTTTCTTATCAGTTGTGACACTTACTAATGTGCCAAGTTAGAATCTTCAAGGGTATATAAATGTGGCAGTGGAGAGTTCTTTGTTAAGAGTTGTATGGCTTAGGGCTGGGGATATAACTCAGTTGATAGAGTGCTTGCCTGTCAAGCACAAGGCCCTGGGTTCAATCCCCAGCACCATAAAAAAAAAAAAAAAAAAAAGAGTTGTATGGCTTAGGTCTCCTGCCTTTTTGAGACAAGCAGCTGTCAGAACTTTAGATTAAAGATAATTTATCTGCAACTATGAAGTAGGTCCTCATGGATGAGCGATTATATTTATAATCTCTCCTGTACATTATGCATGTATTTTGTTAGAAAATAATTCATATTTTTAAAACTTTGTTTTGTCATTCAGCCCAGCTCTTTTGTTACCACCTCAGCTACATTCCCATCTAGGTATAACTAGAAACCTTTAAATTAGGAGATAAATTCTTAGAGTTTTTTGGTTATATATATATATATATATTTTTTTTTTTTTCCCTCAGTAATTGTGGTTTTTAGTGTAATTCTGAGAATAGGTTTTTTTTCCTTTAACTTTCTTTGCTTTTTGAGGGGAGGACTGAGGATTGAACCTAGGGGTGCTTAACCACTGAAGCTACATCCCAGTCCTTTTTATGTTTTATTTTGAGATGAAGTCTCAGTTAGGTGCTTAGGACCTCGATAAGTTGCTGAGGCTAGCCTTGGCCTTTTGGTCCTCATGTGGCAGCCTCCTGAGCTGCTGAGATTATAGGTGTGTATCATGTCTGACTCCTTTTAACTTTTAGCAAACAGGTAATATCGTGAAGCTTAAGTGTACAACTTGATGAGTTTTTAAATTTGCCAATCTAATCACCAGCCAGATCAAGATATAGAACATTTCCAGCACCCTAGAAGGCTCCTTGCATCTTCCCAGCCACCTTTCCCTTCATGAAAGAACCACAGTCCTGACTTATTACCATACATTTGTTCTGCAGAATTTTAAGTTTTATGTATATACATATATATAAAAGTCATCATATATATTTATATCAGATGGCATGTGCTTTTTTATATCTGACTCTTGTTTATTTCATCTATATTGTATATAGTGGAAGCTCCTTTTCATTGCTGTATAATATTGGATTGTTTGCATATGCTACAATTCATCATTTTTACTATTGGTTGATACTGTTAGAGGCTATCATGAGTATCCTTGTAGGTACCTTTTCATTTGAAAATACATTCATTTCTGTTAGAGTAGAATTGTTGTATCATAGATGTATGTGTGTTCATTAGCAGTCATATTTGTTTTGTATTTTGAAATAATTATTTTTGATTATTTTTGTGTTCTGCTTCTTTTGCAGTATGCCTGAGAATACAGATCAACCCACAGAACAAAGCAGATTTCCAAGGCATCTCCCCAGAGCGAGCCTTTGCTGATTTTCTCTTTGCCAGCACTATTCTGCACCTTGTTGTCATGAACTTTGTGGGCTGAATTGTTCCCAGTTACTAAATTGAGGAGTAGGAGACTGAAATAATGTAAGTGATGAATATAGTCCTTATCCTATCATGATAATTTTGGAAAGAGAAATTAGGTGGTTTGATCATAATTAGCAGAATTCCTGTATTGCTTCTAAGAGATTTGCAGAATTTTGAGATGGTCTGTAAAGTATTTATTAATATTGACCTTTCAGAGCTACTGCTCTCGGTCATTGTCTTCTTACTATTCTGCACATCATTAAGATAACAGAAAATAAGTGTTGCTTATAGTTAATATATTCATTTCTAAATCAATAATTATGAAAATAGCTCAGGTTTTTTTTTTTATGTGTGTGGTGCTGGGGATTGAACCCAGGGCCTTGTACTTGTAAGGCAAGCACTCTACCAACTGAGCTATATCCCCAGCCCAATAGCTTAGTTTTTAAGACACATAAATTGCAGATTTTGCCTTTAGTTTTTTTTTTTTTTTTTTGTACTGGGGATTGAACCCAGGGGCACTCTTCCACTGAGCTGTAACCCAGTCCTTTTTACTTTTTATTTTGAGACAGGGTCTTACTAAATTTCCCAGCCTGGCCTCAAACTTGCTATCCTCCTGCCTCAGCTTCCTGAGTCTCTGGGATTATAGGCACGTGCCACTGTGCCTGACTAGATTGACTCTTAAATTTCTTTTTGATTTCTATCAGATGACTTTAAAGGCTGGGCCATTGTTCTCATAGTATCCAGTATGGCACTTATACCTGAAGGCATGTGTAGGATGAATGAATGACTGTAACCCTTTGCTAATGTGTGTCCTACACTGAAATTAAAGGGGAATTGGATTAACTTGGGAGAAGACGTATGTGATACAATTTAGTTTGTTTGCCATTTTCCTTGATTTAGCATGAAGCGCTCCCACCCTACCCAAACAAGCTCATATATAGAATTCTGAGGGAAAACAGAAGTGGAGTGGGAGTTGTTTTGATTGATAGAAATCAAAAAGCCCTCTCTGGCCTCTCCTTCATGTGTGGTATGCCCTCTTCTCCATTCTTCCCTGCCAATCAGAATTCTAAAGGTCTAATAAGTACATGGATGTTTTCCAAACTGTATATTGACAGTTACTTTATATATGCGAAAACAGAATCCCAGAACAATCCAGTAGCCTTCCTCAGCCACATAACGTGGTTGTAGAGAAGTGCCTTTGTCCAGTGGTGCTGTTGGCACCACTTACTGATGAATGCATATACTCTTTGCCTTTACTCTACAAAATTTAATGCTGCTGTTACCAGGTGGTAGAGAAAAGAGAACCTTAGGAAATATTGGGGGAAAAATATTCCAGGATAAACTTATTTATCACAACTTGGAAAGCTACAATTTTTGTACTAGTCAGCAGAAATCTAACACAAGAGTTAGAGCAACCATGTGTAAAGTGCATGCAGTGACAGTATAGTTTATTTTCTGGCATGTATTAATGAGTTACTAATAATGTTACAGAAATTCTTTTCTTTGAAATTGCCTCAAAAATAGTTCTGTTAGTTTGGGTAAGAGTTCATTTTTGGTAGTGCCAAGTTGGCAGAGGTGGTTTATGTCATTGAAAAAAATTTGAGAACCACTTCATTCTACTATCCTAACAGAGTTTCATTCCTTGGAGACCTAAGACTAAGTTTGTCCTCCTCCTACGTGCCCCTGTCTTTTCCCCTCCCTATTTGCAGTCAGTGCCTTGTTACTGAGAATATAAAGAAAAGTAAAATGTGGATTCTGTCCTCAGAAGTGAGTAATCTAGTGGCGGAGATGTGTAAACATAACTGTTGAAATACAGCATAGTTAGAGCCTCTCCAGCGTTTTGAGCATAGTGCTGTGAGAGACTGAGAAAGAGTAACTGTGCCATCTGCAAGCAGGAGCAGCAAACAGTAGCTCTCACCAGTTACCAGTTATCTTCTACCATTGTATAACCTGGAGTGCAGCTAGGAAATGCAGTCTCTAGCCTTGACCTTCTTATACTTGTACATATTGCAAGTCAGTCTTGGACTCTCTGATAAACTGTTGGGAAGGCCATAAGTCTTTTGATTGCTTCACTCTAGATATTCTAAAGTTCTTTTTTTTCCTAGATGAGTCATGGTATATACTTAGGAAGGTGACAGAGCAAACATTTCAAGGATGTTCTTTATGCTCAGGGAGATACCAACTCATAGAAAATTATTTTCTAGGACTGTTAGGATTGGAGGACTCTGCTGCAGAGAACTTAATATTTCAAAATTACGACAGAAACAGACAAAAATGCAGGCTCAGCAGAAACTGTATACTGCAAACCATATTAACAACCTAGGACCACCTGTTCATCTGGGAGTTATGGGCCCAAGGTACAGCAGAATCTTTCAGTTCCAGATTGCAGTGTTAAATCATTCTATAGAAAGTATTTTGTTCATAGAAAAATTCTCTTCTCTGGGGGATTGCCCAGAGCATTTTCCACAGAGATTTTTCATGTGATGTATACTACCCTGTCCTGCTCTCAGTTTTTTTAAATATACATTTATTTGCCCCTTTTATGTGGTTTTAACTCAGTTATATGTACAGTGTGCCACAACACATTAAAAAATAGTTTCCAAGTGAGTTCTCAACATTTATACCAACTTTGAAGGTAAAATGAAACAGGTTGAACATTCTCCATATTTTCCAGCTGAGAGTTGGGTATTAAAAAAATAAACATCTATAGTATAACTGATATTGCATGAATTTGAAGGTCATATTTAAAACCAGCAGCTATTTTAGAAAAGGCAGATCAAAAGAAAGTGGCACTGAGCTAAAAAAAAAAAAAATAAAAATAAATAAATAAATAAATAAAATCTAGGGGAAGTAAGAAAGAGATACTGAGTGCTCACTCTGTGCCATGCTTTAAGTGCTTGTTCTGTATCTCATTTTCAAAATTAACTTTATAATGATAGGCTTATTTGCATTGACAGATCAGGAACAGATTTAGAGAACTTTGCTAGAAGTCTTATTAAGTCTGATAAAACAGTTCTGCTTCAAAAAACAATGATATTTGTGCCCTATTTTTGCTCAGAGGTGTTTACCATATATTATAGTGTTTGTCAATTGCAGTGTTAAAGAAGTGGGCTTTAAAAAGATAGCCCAGGTGTTTTATCACTGTCCTCACCTTGTGACTTTCTTTACTTTTATTATGACAATTTTGAAGGGAGAGAAAAGTATGGATGATATAACAAGCACCCCTGTGTATCTACTACCTGGAATTGACAGATTTTGAACAGATAAACATTATAGATTCAGCTTATGTTCCCTTTGAGCCCCTCTCTAGTCTTAATTTCTTCCCTGTCCTATAAAACTTGAACTTCATGGCAATTTTGGTCAGCCAGGACCAATATTACGCATAGATCTAATAATAAAACCTTTTACAAACTTGAGACTTCGTGGTCTCCTGAAAACATGTCCAAAGATGGCAGTTTGAGAAACTCAAATGATAAAAGTTGCTCTGGCCATTAGTGATACTGATTATTGACTATCCAAGTGGTTATGTTTAGACTCAGTATTTTTTAGTTTATCATAAAAGTGAGAGTATTAAAGTAAAAATGTTTCTAGTGTGCTTCTGAGCCCCAAGAATCCATGAACACCTGAAACAGTTATTGGCACTTAAATGGCAGTAAATTTTGATAACTACATGACAACTCATTAGATTTGAGTATTAAATTTATGTATTTTGGGGCTGGGGTTGTGGCTCAGTGGTAGAGCGCTTGCCTAGCTCGTGGATTGGAGTTTCAGCACCACGTAAATAAAGGCATTGTGTCCATCTACAACTAAAAATATTTTTTAAAAAAATTTATGTACTTTCCATAATTTCCTTTTTTTTTTTTTTGTGATGCTGGGGAGTGAACCCTAGACCTTGTGCTTACTAGGCAAGCATGATACCAGCTGAACTATATCCCCAGCCCTCCTATTTTATTTTTCCATGTTTCTTTGAAGTTCTTTTCTAAAAATGCCATCTCAGGTTTCTGAAGGAAATGAGGAAAAGGGGAACAGAATTACATTTGATCAGTTGGAAAATTAAAGTTCATGTTGATGTGGGCCCTAGGTTAGAGGGAAAGGTGAACTCACCGAAGAGGGACAAAACTGAGCTGAAGTGTGCTCACTTCCTGGGGAGATTGTACTCCAGATGCTTTGACTAAAATTTCTAAAATGTTGCTATGTTTTTTTAATGGAGACATTCTCCCTCCAGTTGTTAAACATTCCTATTGTTTAATTTGAGCTAGAGCAAGGAAACTGTGGGGTTAGGCAGAACATTTAAACTGTGACAGTACTGTTTATTAATTGTGTTGGCTTTTGGAATTCATCAAAGTGTGGGTAACCTAGAGAATTACCTGCCTCTGGCAGGAAATCTAAATATTATTCTTTAAGCTCTGCTGCCACCTAGTGGAATGTACATTTCCTTTGTTGAGAGTATGTATTATAAAGCATAAGAAAAGTAGAGTTGGGGTAAGAACCACTGATCTGTGATAAAACCTAGTTTCTTTTCTAGTCATAGGAGGGCAGCAGAGGTCCAAGAGGGCTTAAATGCTGGATTGGGAGTTGCTTTACAGCCTGACCAGAAGTGGGCACTGTTGAGCTAGGAACAGAAGAGCCCAGAACTTTAGGAGTGGCCCAAGGATTTTATTACACAGGAAAGACCATATGCACATAGATCCTCAGATTTCACTTGTGTTTCCTTTTCTTGTCAGTTCAAGAGCTTCCTTTTTGATTCATTCTAGACCTTTTATTGTCCTCAACAATGAGCTCCCACTGATAATAATAATTACATTTTTTTGTTGATGGGGCACCTATTTTTTTTTTGTCTTTGACATTTCTACCTTATATTGAATTAGGTCCAGTCACCAAATAAGTTCTCCAAGAGGGTATTATCCTGAATTTGTAGAAAATCTTCTGAGGTAGGCCCAATATTACTTTTTCCAACTCATTTCCCCCTGGTTGGAAGGTGAGATTAAATTACCTTTTAAACCTTGAATCTGCTTATTTTATTACTAAAAGAGAACTAATTGATGACTCTAGATTTGGTGACTGAACTCTTTTGTATTTGGTCCATAAGACTACTAAAGCGGGGAGGGAGAAAATATCTAGTAGATTTGTGTTTATGAATTTCATTGCTGTCCTAAACTCCCTGCCTCATTTTCTCCTTTGGAATGGATGACTCCCATTCCAGGATATCCTCTTCTCCCTCTGTTGTATAGGACCTTCTCTGGGCTCTCACATCCACTGTACATGTCTCTAAGGCTACACAATCACGTTGTTACAAAACTGTTCATTCACATTCCTGTCTCTCTCCCATTAGATTCTCAAGTTTCCTGAGAGTAGGAACCTCAGGGTTTAGCATAGGACTAGTGCATGTTTGTCGAATGACAAACATGTATGGATGGATAAATCATTTTCTGCTGTAAGACACCTAGGTATGGCATTAGTTACTTGGACATTATGACATGTGGAAAGTGCTATGAAAGAAAACAGTCAAAGACAATATTGATACAAGAGGCTATGCAGTGGGAAGCACTTGTGATGACAAGTCGGAAGACCTGCACTGTGGGCTTTGTATGGTTAATTTGTTGAAGGGACAACTAAGTTTGTTTCTGAGCCTCAGTTTCTCTGTCTACATAGGTCTGTGACCTGGTTAGTAATCAAAGCCTCTTCTGGCTTCTAACCTTTCATTATATAATTTATGATGTTGTGTTTGAGGAGGATTGTGCTTTTTTTGTAGATCCTCAGTTGGGCTTTGCTTTTGTTTTTCCTTCAATTGTTGCATTTTATCTTTATTTCCAGATTTCCACCATCCACTCACAGAATGTGAAATGTTAAAAGTTCATAACAAAATGCACACTTTCTACATAAGGCTTTTTACAAAATTAAATAACATTTGTAAACTGTCTTAACACTGATAACATTATCAAGCTTGTAGGTTCACATGCCTTCCACATGTACTTTTACCTACATTAACACATTTGATTTTTACCATCCCCCCTGAGGAGAGG
Source organism: Sciurus carolinensis (assembly GCF_902686445.1). NCBI lineage: Eukaryota > Metazoa > Chordata > Mammalia > Rodentia > Sciuridae > Sciurus > Sciurus carolinensis. The sequence goes on along the minus strand of NC_062214.1, from coordinate 125,367,961 downwards.
AGGTAGGCAGATAGTAAGTGGTATTCCTATTTTATACCTGAGATAAAAATTTTAAGAAATTTAAGTTGACTTATTCTCCCTGTGGAACTAATAAGTGACTGAGTGTGGACTTGCTAGTGGACATTTGGACTCTAAACTTTTATATTCTTTGCTTTCTATTATGTTCAAGGACTTTTGAATGATGACTGTATGCATCTTTCCCATTAGAAGGTTTTCATATTAGGCTTAAAAAAATACATGTATTTTTTAGTTCTAGATAGACACTATACCTTTATTTTATTTATTTTTATGTGGTGCTGAGGATTGAACCCAGTGCCTCACATGTGCTAGGTAAGCATTCTTTCACTGAGTTACAACTCCAGCCCAGCTTGCTTTTTTTTAAATGACAAAATTTAGGAGAGGTTCATAAGAAAGGATGAAGAAGTTGATCTCAATTATTTCTGCAAAGTCAGGCATCCCTGATATGGTCCAGGAAAAATGCAGGAGAATGCAGATCAGACCTGACTTAAGTCTAGAGAGGGTGACCCTGGACTGGCATCTTCTGCAGTGTGGAGGTATTCTGGGTCTGTGTTGCCCAGTGTGGTAACCACTAGGAATGTGGTTATTGAATATTTGAAATGTGGCTAAGTAAACAAGAAATTGAATTTTTAATTTAATTATTATAATTATTTCATACTGGGGATTGAACCCAGGCAGGGCCTTGGATATGCTAGGCTCTATCACTGGCCTTTCTTATTTTATTATTGTTGTTGTTGTTGTTATTATACTAGGGATTGAACTCAGAGGTATTCTGTCAACTGAGCTATACCCTCAACCCTTTTTTATTTTTAAAAAATTTTAGACAGGCTGGGGTTGTAGCTCAGTGGTAGACTACTTGCCTAGCCTACATGAGGCATGGGTTTGATCCTTAGCACCACATAGAAATAAAATTTATAAAAGGTATTGTGTCTATATACAACAAAAAAAAAATTTTTTAAAATTTGAGACAGGGTCTCACCTAGTTGCCCAGGTTGACCTTGAACTTAGCTCCTCCTGGCAGTTTCCTTAGTAGTTGGGATTACAGGTATACACTTAATTTCACTTAATTTTATCTAAGTTTAAATAGTTACCTATTTAAACTATTAGTGCCTACAGTGATGAACAACACAGCTCTGGAGGTCAAACTTTGAGGTTAGAGTTTCCTCATCTCTAAAATGAGAGGATTGGCTGATTTCTGAAGCACCTTTCATTTTTAGAAATATCTCATCTGTGCCTTCTAAAATTATGATTCAAATTGAGCTCTGAACTTGGAATTTCTGCAGAATGGTTTTTGATTTACATTATTTCAAATTTCAGTTTTAATTGGGTGGCCAGTATCCAGGAAAAGATGGATTCTAAGGAAAATTCAGTATTTGATCGTATTTACCTAGTGCTAATATCTGAATAGAGATAAAACTAGAGAAGAATATGATTCCAAATAAAAACGACCCTGTCTGGCATATCATTTCTAGCTATAGAGAGAGTTATTATTTTTAACAATTCTTTGTTATGCTGACTTTCTTTTAAGATGATTGGACCAGACTGATCAAATGTCATTGTCCTTTGTGCATGGGTAAAATAGACTGAAGAAGTCCTACTTTGTCAGTAGGTATCTTTCATTTTGCACATTTCACATTTCCACATTTTAGTATCAGGGGAGGAGTTTTTTTTTTTTTTTTTTTTTTTTTTGCAGTTCCTGGGATTGAACCCAGGGCCCTGTGCTTGGAAGGCAAGCACTGTACTATCTGAGCTATATCCCCAGCCCAGGGGAGGAGATTTTATTAGTCATTTTCCCAAAACCTTTATCCCTTTATTAACAGTTGACACCACTCTTTGAGTGGTAGAATAGTTTGATTTTATTGAACTAGCTTTTGTGTGTTTGTGTGTGTGTATGTGTGTATGGTACTGGGGATCTAACCCAAGGCTTCACACATGCTAGGCAAGCTACTCCTCAGCCTAAAACTTATCATTTCAAAGAATTCTAGGACTTCTGCTTTTGGAATAGTGTCTGGTAAATATGTCTTTGCCTTAAAAGAAGGGAGCAGATCAATGTAAACGGGATTTTCTGAAAACCACTAGAAAAGAGACTCCTTTACTATCATGAATTACTTTTCCCTTCCACATGAACTGGCCTCAGAATCTTAGATTTTAATGTTTTAATATAAAATCTTAAAATTTGACTTTATTAAGCTAGGAGTCCTTTATAATTCTAAATGTGTCAAGAGTTTATCCACTAAAATGGCCTTATGCTCTCATCCTCTCTCACCATTAGAACTTTTGGTTATTAGAACTGATGTTATATTGATTCATAAGTTTGTTAGAGAGTTTGTTTTAACAAATGTGATGGAATGAACAGGTGAGGTTTTTAAAATAAATTTATTTTAATTTTTACAGACTGCACTTCGATTCATTGTACATAAAATGGGGTACAACTAGGGCTGGGGACATAACTCAGTCTGTAGAGTGCTTGCCTCTCAAGCACAAGGCCCTGAGTTCGATCCCCAGCACCGCAAAAAAAAAAAAAAAAAAAAAAAAGAATAAAAAATGGGGTACAACTTTTCATTTCTGTGGTTGTGTGTGATGTAGATTCATACCATTTGTGTAATCATACATGTACATAGGGTAATGATGTGTGTTTCATTCCACTATCTTTCATACCCCTGCCCCCTCCTCCCTGTCATTTCCCTCCACGTAAAGTTTCTCCATTCTTCCCTTACTCCCCACTCCCATTATATGTCATCATCCTCTTGTCAGGGAAAACATTCGGCCTTTGGTTTTTTGGGATTGGCTTATTTTACTTAGCATAATCTCCAGTTCCATCCATTTTTTTGCAAATGCCATCTTATTATTATTATTTATGGCTGAATAATATTCCATTGTGTATATATACCACAGTTTCTTTATCCATTCATCTGCTGAAGGGCATCTAGGTTGGTTCCACAATCTAGCTATTGTGAATTGAGCTGCTATAGACATATTTGTTCTTACATAGCACTGTGAACACTTTTAACTCCCTGTTTTTGCTTTTTTCTTTTACACATTTCTCACAGTTCCACCGATATATCTTCTGCAGTTATGTAGCATATCTTTAAATGTCATTGTTAGTGAATAAAAACATTCTGGATGGAAGCTCTGATGCTGGAATTTCTAGTCCCTTGAACCAGTATGCAAAATAAGGCGATGCCCTTTTTACCTACTGGGGTGGGTAGCCCAGTTCTGAAAGGTCGCATTTCCCAACCTTTTTCAAGTCATGGCATACATAGAAGGTTACAGTGTTTTTATGCTATGCTGCGGGAAAATTGGCAACTTGTGGAAATGTTGGAAGGAGCTCCCAGGGCCAAGAGATTAGTTTCCGGCTATACCCGTCACAGGGTCCGGTAGGTGGGAAGCTGACTCTGAGGACTAGAAAGGAAGACTGTATCTTTTGGAATGATGACACCACAATTTCCAGATCCCAGCTCCCTCCTGCTGTAGCAGCAGTTGAACCACTTCTCTTGGAGTCATTTTCCACCTTACCCAAAATAACCTTATCTTCAAATGAAAACTAAATTCTTGCTTTTCCTTTGGTTCTTTATTAAATCTGAGATTGAGAATTTTTTTCTACTTTCTTGAATCCTCTTCCTGTCCTCCTCAAAGCTGAAAATCAGTGCTTTATGAGCATTCTAACTACCAAAAGTTTCTTTAGGCAAAACTGCAACCCCTCTACCTTAAAGAATTTGTGGGCCAGCAGATGAGAGTGACTTATGCAAAGTAATACAACTAACTAGGGCCCATGTTCCCTAGCCCCTGTCAGTTTTGCCTTCATTGGCTTGGAATTTAAGTTTGAACAATTATTATTATTTTTAAAAATATTTTTTAGTTGTAGATGGACACAGCGTCTTTATTTTATTTATTTATGTTTATGTGGTGCTGAGGATTGAACCCAGTGTCTCTCACATGCTAGGTGGGCACATTACCACTGAGCCACAACCCCAGCCCCTAAACATATTTTTATAGATACTGCTTCCATAAAATACTCTGTGAAAAATATTTGCCTCATTCTGTTTGTTCTGGCTTGGCTTAAACAGTCTCCTGAGTTTAGGAACCCCATAACTGTCTCATGGATTTGGGGGACCTGTCTGTAGTATCTTAAGACGTTTTACCTTTCTGCTTCTTTCTTTTAGGTTCACTTTTTGATGTCCCTTGGATAAAAGTTATTGAGACGGAAACTTGTCGCACCCATAGATGCTTCAGATTTGTACTCACTCTTGACTCTTGATTTGGTCTGAGGTGGAGAGCCCAGAGAAGTTTTTTCTCTTTGTGTCAGACCAGCTTTGTAATGACCGTTTGTTAACATGACCTCTGCTTTTCATTAATTGTAACTTTTTACCTTCCACATTAAAAAACTTCATACTACTCCTTTCTATGTCTCTGACTGGTTTTTTTTTTTTTTTAATTGGTATCAAAATCTCCCCCATTTCTATGTGCTAATAAGGTCTTTTAATTGGTAACTTGTAATTGTAACTTTATGTGTTTGCTTTTATTAAATGTATTTGAAGTTAATGACAAAAGGCATTGCTGACAACCCTGGGAAATGGCAGTCCTTTGTCCTTTGCCTGCAGCAGGCAATCCTTTACTAATCCTTCCATTGTTACAGGTGGTTCCGCTCTTCTGACACAATGCATTCCTGGAGCTGCACCATTAAGTACTTTGTTAGAAATTGAACTAAAGAGTGCTTTCACATTTACGTTTGTTTCAACATGCTTCATTGGTGAAAAATGAAATGTGCATCTCTTAGGCATGTAATGTAGAGTGTAAAAAGTGGGGTTGTGTGTACGTTGATTTGTAGAGTGAGATATTTTCCATAGCACCTTCACAAACATTCTCATTTTATTCTTGCAGTTTTCTCAGGGGTTCTAATCCTCATTAGATAGGTGAGGAAGTCCAAGGTAGATTTGTGCCTTAAGATCAGAGTTCATGACAAAGCTTGGATGGAATACAGTTCTGCTGGCTGAATATGGTTTTGGACAAACCCTGTTGCTATCACGGGTGCAGTAGAGTTGCCATATATGGGAAACAAGCACAACCTGGGGAACTCAAAATTCAATGCTTGAGTCACACCAGACTAATTAAGTCCTTGGGGTAATTTTCGGAGATTAAGCTACCCATGTGATTTCAATGTGCAGCCAAATTGGGGAATCAGGTCTTTGGATTCTTGCTACTCAAAATGTAGTCACTGGTTAGCATCACCTAGTTGATTTGTAAAGGAAACTCCCAGGCCTTACCCCAAAACTACAGAAGCAGAATATTTAACAAAGTCCCCAAGTGATTTGTGTGCACATTAAAGTTTGACAAGCACTGATCTAGAGCAGTGATTTTTTTCAAGTTTCAGTGTACCTTGCAGTTACCTGGAATCTTTGTAAAAAACTTGGGTTGTTAGTTCTGTGATGTTAGTTCTCTGATACGCACTCAGGTTTGAGAATGTGATATGAGTCAGCAAGCTTTTTAAAAAATGAGTGCAACTGTGTTCCAGTGTAACTATTGACAAAACTGACTCTAGATCTCTGGCCAATGTGTTAACACCCTATGTGTAACCAGCAACTAGCCACATAAGAAACAGGCAAAACTCCCCAGTTTGATCAAACTGCATAAAATTATTTTTCCATCATTGCTTATTTCTTAAGCAGACAGGTGACTGAGTCTTACCAGTCAGGATTCAGCAGTGTCCCTTGACTGAGCTGCTGATAACAGAATGATCAGTTCACTAAGATTATGATGGAGCACTTTAATTTGCTTTAAAATTTAATATACAGATGTCATAGCATTATCTGGAGGCTTCCAGATTATTTTAAGTCTAGGTATTTCAAATAAAAGCATCTGAATTTCAAGACCAGTTAAAAGCTGAGAACGATAGTAATAACTATCAAGGAAGACAATTTTCAGGTTCTTTATAGATTAAAGTTTCTGACAATGATCTTGAGGTACAGTATCAGGTTAACTTGTGTCTTGAGGTGTTGATTTACCTAAGCCATTTATCATATGGGAAACTCCAACTTTGGTGTGTCTTTTCATCATTTGCAACATGGCAAAAACCTGCAGACTGCGATGTCTTGGGGTTTAAATTTAAAGGTAGCTGAGTTGTTTTTTGGTTTTTGTTGACTTGCTCTCTGGTGCTCTACTCCTTATGCACAGAAGAATTAAATGTGGAGCTGTTCCTTCAAGCTAAAGAAATGCATTGTTCTCCCTTCCTCAACTGCGTTTCCGATTCTTTGTTATTTTAGCTGAAGTGTTTTGAAGGAGTTGGTTTTGAGTACTACTGTATAGATGGATGGAGGTATACCCTAGCATTTCCTGCTGCTTCTACTCAACACCCTGATGGGGTGGTTAATTTTCTGTGCTCTTTTGTGGGACCGGAAGCCATCTACCACAACCACTGTATATTGTTCCCTGCCACTCTTTGCAGTGGTGGGAAGCCCAACCCTTAGCACCTCCTCCCACATACTTCCTGTCCCCTATCACATGGAAACCATCTCTCATGTTTTCTTCTCTTAGCAGCCTATTCCTTTGTCCTCTTTGATCACATCCTTTCATCTTGGGCTTCAAAACACTTTTTTTAGGATGGTTGGAAAATGCAAGATAGGTCATTGAGGCCTGTTTCCTGGTTTGTGAGGCTCAGCAAGCTAGCACTGGCCAGTCAGCAGTAGCTTGTGTACAAATAGCATGACCCTGCTGTGCTCTGGTCGTCAGGTTGTGTCCCTGTGCCCTGGACATCTAGACTATAAATTGAGTGCTCTATTACTTTAAAAGTATGGTTAATACAAAAAAAAAAAAAATTTTTTTTTAAACAAATATGAAAAATGGGTTTCTCCTGGAGAAAACACTTTCTTGAACAAGGATCTTAGGTGAGGGAATAAGAAAAAAGTAGGACTGAAGTTTATGAAGGACTGGATGAAAAGTAATTTATTCACTTACATCAAATTTATAGATAAGTCTGTGATTATGCAGGACTTTTCTTTTTTTCTTTTTTTATGGTAGTTGGGAATGAACCAGGATGCTCTACCACTGAGCTACATCCCCAGCCCTTTTTTATTTTTTGACGGAGTCTCATTAAGTTGCCCAGGCTGGTCTTGAACTTATGATTCTCCTGCTTCAGCCTCCTGAGTAGCTGGTATTACAGGTGCATATCACCATTCTCAACTCAAACTTTATTCAGTGGAATTCAGTGAATATTTTCAAATCATCAGGCAGCCTGGTCTTGAGGAAGGCACTTTGCATGATCTGAAAATGTTGATTCAAAGATCTGTTCTGGCACTTATTGTCTGTTGACCTTTTATAGACCTTTTGTCTCTAAAATTTGGCAGATAATTAGGCACCTAGGCTTTGTGCTAGATAGTGTAGGGAATTATAAAAGATAAGACAGCCCTTGCTGCCTAGGAGTAAGTGAGCTAACACCGAGCATCTACTACATGTCTGGCATGGTATTAAATCTCCTTCCTGTGAGGTGTATTCTCTAATCCCTTGAGATAGGTGGGTGGTATTCTCATTTTCCAAGTGATGAAATGGAGATAAGTTTGCTAGTATTAGGATTTGAATCTTATTTCTGTCTGACTCAAAGCATTTGGACTGGGCTTTGAATGAGAGGAATAATAAAATAATAACCATGGCGATAATAATACTTCATGGGAAAATACCTCAGTAACAACTGCTGTGCATCAGTGCTCTCATAGCGGTAATCAGAAATGCTGAGAACCATTCACCGACACACTGCTTTTCTCCATTTTCACACTGCACATCCATTGTACTGGCTTAAGCAAATGATAGGCTCTGTTTTTTTTCTGGAAGGAGAGAGTTCTTCCTAGGAACCTCAACTCTTCAGGTCTGCTGTACCTTGTTAAATCCTAGGGATGAACAACTTTGTTTTTAACTTTCTTTTGTTGAAGATTTCACACACACATACACACATTGAGGGACTACTAACATGAACTCCCAGATTTCTAATGCTTGACTTCAACAGTTATCAACATTTTACCCCAACCTGGTTGCAGGGTGAATTCATTCCTTCTGTTATTACTCCATTTAGTTAACAGATGTTTTAACTAAATGTGCCTACTATGTGCCAAGTGCTAGAGATATAGAAGTGATCAGAGAGGACTAAGTGACTCCCTTTCTGAACCCTAAATTCTAGTAGGGAAGAGCCAAGTTAGCACATAATTGGAATAAAATTGTAAGTGGGGGTGAAGGATATGTACAGTATGATGTGATATTAAATAGTGATGGGAAAAGAGCCACCTGAGTGGTCAGGAAAGACCTGAACAGATGGCAGTCAGGTTGACAGCAGAGAGTCAGCTAAGGGACTAGCCATGGGGAGTGTGTCTAGACATTATTAAACTTCTGCCAGATGATTGATAGTAGAATTTGTACATGAGAAAAATGTTGCCTCCTCAGACTACCAACATCAACAAATATTTATGGAGTATATGAAGCTCTGCTCTGGCATTCTAATCCTAAACAGGGACCACGTAGGTGCTAAGAGTCACAGAAGAGGGAAGGTACTTCGAGGCAGATTATGAGACACTGGTATTGGAGGGCTTACTCAGAACACTAGTCAGTTCGTGCCCCTTTCTTTATGATGGCTGCACCTAGCACCTGAGACTTGGGTCTATGGTGCTTGGTGGGAAGCCAGGGGATTAGGCACTGGTTCACTGTGATCATATGCAAGCCATTTCACCTATTTCCTAACTTGTAAAAGGGGGAGACAAATATTATGCCTATTGCTTAGGCTTATTGTGAAGATCAGAGGAGATATTGTTTGCTTTGGTGGTATATAGACACAGGACTTTGTTAATAGGGATTCTAGATAAGGCTGCTGTCCACCCATGTCCTTTGGTAAATCACTGGACTAACTTTGGTCAGCTAGGAGAAAGGAGGACACTCTAGAGGTTGATAAAAATAGTGTCTTGCAGTTTTCACTGGAAAGAGTTCCTTTTAAGATTAGCTTAGTTTCTTCCTGTCTAGGCTGGAAGCATGAAATAGACCAGTTGCTCATCACTCTCTAAACCACATTCCTTCATCTACTTAAACTTTCTTAAGTCCTCAAAGCCCTGTCTTCTTAAATTATAGCTCTAATATTTTCCTATGCTAAGTTTTATGTGGTGGTTCAGAGAAAGGGTAGGCTGTCATGCTTCCCTGCTCCTTAGCTGATTTTAGGAAGTCTGGAATGGGAACATGTCTCAGACACCAAGCTCCTCTCCTTTGGGGGAAATGCCCCTGGAAGACTTAGGTGTTCAGGCCTGAGAAGAGGAGTCTGCCCAGAAAACCTGGCTGCTGGAAGGTACCGCAGAGGTCTGGCTTCATGCTTTCTGACTGCCCTGCCAGTCGGGGAGTGGGGTCCTTCTGAAAGCAGGGAAGACCCCAGGGGTCAAGAAAGGAGATGACTAAGCCTGGGGATGACACAGTGAGGGGAGCCAGGGAGGCCTGGAATGCTATGGGGCCAAGAATGCTGACTTTTATCAGGAACTCAATCAGACAGCCTTGCCAGTGCCTCCTGGTCTTGTAATGTCCCCACCATCTAGCTCTCCCAGAAGCTGGAAGTGGTGGAAGGAGTGACAAAATGTATGTGATGGTGTGAAGAGCAGCTCCTGGGGCCATGAGGACAGCATCATTCACTATGGTAAATACTGAGCTCACCTGGGCACTGGCTTAGTTAAGCAGCGGCCCCACTTTCATCTCGGCGTGGTGGTGCAGTCTGACCAGGTCCGAGTTCATCTTTCTGCACATCTGAGTTCATCGAGGCTCATCTTTCTGTGCATTCTGAGGCAGCACTGCTTTTATATTTGCATTGGGATTTCAATTCACTAAGCATTTTCACACCCATTATCTCTTTCAATCCCTTCAATAACATTGAGAAGGTGGGCAGGTATTCTTCTCTCCATCTGAGTAATGAAAAAAAGAGGCTCAGAAAAGTTAAAAGCCCTGGGAGAGAAAGCTAGTGAGGGACCATGAAGCTTACAGATAAAGGGCTGGTTTTCCTGATTCCTGCCCCCATAATATATTAACAGAAGCCATGAACTTACAACCATGGATGCCTTTCTTTTATGCCCATGTACTCACTGACTTTTAGCTCCTTGAGCTCAGGAACTCAGTGTGTGAAAATTGAATGGGAACAGTACTTTATTGAGATGTCATTTATATACATTAAAATGCACTAATCTTACTTTTATGCCTCTTGCTATGTGCATCCCTTGTGCCCATCACCCAGAAACAGACACAGTGTTTCCACCACAAGAGGTTCTCTTGTGCCTCTTTCCAATCAATCCTTCTACCCTAGAGGTAACCAGTGTTCCAATACTTATCACCGGTGATTGCATTTGCCTGTTTTTGAATTTCATCTGTGTGAAGTTGCTTGGTTTATACAGAGGCTGAATCCCCAGAGTCTGGCACAGTGTCTGGCACATAGTAGGTATATGTGAAAGGAAGCTAGGAAAGAACGTTGGACCCATTGAAAAGCAGGCAGTAGGTGGTCAGTGACCTCTCCAGGGCAAGAGGCCAGGAAAGCCATGGATGCTGGGCCAGCCCAGACTCCCTGATCCTGATTGGAAACTCCCAGCAGTGTACCCCCAGCTACTCTCTGGGCTGCCTTTATTGAAGTGGGTCTCATGATCCTGGGCAGGCGGTGCCCCCTGCTGACTGAAGGCCTGATCCTACTCTTCTCTTCTGTGGGGCAACAGGATCATGCAGACCTGGAACCCCAGTGCAGTGACTGATTGGTACTGGGTAGTGACCTGTGAAACAAGAGAAGTCACCTTCCATCTTATTTTCCTTTGAAAAGAAGTTTTCCTGAACTTTGGGGACTTTCCCTCAGAATAAACAGACAGAGGGAAAAGAGGCCTTTTTGGTGGAGCACTGCTGCCCCCAGGTGGTTGACTTGGGACACTACCACAGAACGGCACATAAAAAGTCTGATGTTTTTCTGATGTCAGCTTCTGTGTTTCCTCTCTTGCAGAGACCTCCTCTCCTATTCCCTGAGGAGCAGAGGTCCACTAGGGCCATCACCTGCACTTCAGTCTCAACCTGGAATGGGGGAAGCGAGGGTACGGCCAGTGGTGGGAAATGTCCGTCAGAGAACCAGCCCAGTTGTGTGTGTGGGCAGAAGTATCCCTCCTGCCCAGGGGAGGATGGGCTGGACAGAAGCCCAACATAAGTGTGTCCTAGACTGTCTAATAGGTTTGATCTTGGGGCTGCCAGAGGTGGGTGAGGGAGGCTTCTCAGCAGTGGGGGATAGCACCTCCCCCGCCTGCTGTGGGGGTTGGGGCCGTGGGTGCTAGTCAGCAAAGGGGCCTGCCAGTCCCGCCCCAACGTGGTTTGATGGCCTTCGTGTTGCACCTGTGGTTGGGGGTGGTGTAACGGCCCAGCTTGCCGCCCCTCGGCACGTGGCCTGGGGCGATGCTATCTCTAACTCTGTATTTTTAACTCTTCTTTCCAGAGGATGTGGGTTCTGTGGGCAGGCTTCAAAGGGTGCCCTATTTGCCCCTGTCAGCAACCATAAAACGTCATGGAAATGGGAGGGGGATGCCCAGCCCCAAACACCTGGAGGGAAGTGGAACACTTTTTCCACTTCCTGTTCTACTTCTGGCTACTAACTCAATGTCTGACCTGTTTATTAATTTCAAAACGCAGTTTTCTGTGTGATGCTCAGAGGAAATCCTATGTACATGTGTGTCTGTATGGAAGGAGGCCTGAAGGCTGCCTTGCTGCCCAAGTGGCCTCTACACAGAGGGAAGGCATCAGCTGTCCTGTAGCTCCCCAGCAATCAGTGTGTTTATTAGCAAGAAGGATGGCGCTGGGTCTCCACATAGCTCACTCCCGCTTCTTCCGAGTGTTGCTTGATGGGGTAGACTGGAGACTGGGTTTAGGGTGGGTCATGTGGAGAAGCTGAAGTCTCAGACTCCTGAGAGCCCGTGTGCTTCCCAGAGTAACTGTTCTCCAGGCTTTGTTGGGTAGATGAATGCCTGGCTGGGGCTGCCCTGGCCCTTGGCCACCACTCAGGTTTTTTTTTTTAACGTGTCTTGCCAAGTTACTCTTGGCTCCCAGCAAAATTGTGAAATGGTGGTTTACCTGGTCTACTTCTTTATGAATCCCCACTTTCTCCTGTACTGCCAAACCTCAAACTCTGCTCCCTACCCAGTACCTAACGGTGCTAATAATTTATTTGTTTATTTGGTGGCGTCTGCTATGTGCCAGGCACTGTGCTAGCTACTGGGGACACACCAATGACCAAGGCACTCTTCCTCCCACAAGGAGTGCACAGCTACAGGAAATCCTTGCTGAGATGTTACTTAATAAGGTGATATTAGGGTTTTACATAGTAACCTGGGAGAGTTCAAGATTATGGGAGACACGCAAAAAAGTCCTTTAAGACTTGGATGGCTGCCTAATGGTGGGTAATGGCAGGGGGCCGCTCTGTGGGAACTGAAGACTCTGGACGCTCTTGAAGCACATCCTTACTTAACCTGCATTTTTGCTGACTGGCCTGTGACTCCAATTGCTCTCACAGCAGATCTCTGAGGGAAGTTGCAGACGACACTCCATAGACTTAGGTCTAAGTCATGAGAGGTCACTCGGGTTCATTTATCTGCCTCTAAGGCTGACCTTTGGGGTAGTGGGGCATATTTCCAGAGAAGTCCATTTCTACAACTGGCCCTGGTAACACATTCGTTGCTGAATTGCCAACCTTATCTCCATGCGACTGGATTCAAGCTGCAGCCCAAGTCCCTGGTTCATAGGTACTAGGGCTCTGATCATGTCTCCAGGTTTCCTCAGCTGCCTCCCTACAGGCTAAACAATGCCCAGTTCTTAAATTTGGACCTTCCATACTGAGGGACTCTGTAATGGTGGTGCTAGGTCCAGAACTGACCTTCCTGGTGGGCACAGGAACCCTTCCTGTGGGCCTCTCCACAGGCCACTTCAATGTTCCTTGACATCCCAGGTGGTGCCTGGAGCAGACTTGAGAACAGAGTCCATGCCCACGCACCGACACTTGCTGACCTGACCCTCAACCGCTTGCTCCTGGTCTACCTCTCTGACCTCAGCCCTTGCTGGCTTTAGGTTTAACAGCCTCAGATATGAGGGGCAGGTTCTTGCTGAGACCAAGGAACCCTGGGTATTAGATGGAAACTTCTTAGGTGTTGGAGTTGGTCCTGCTCTCTAGGTGACCTGCTTGGGCTGGGCTTGGAAGGAGGAAGCCTTACTATCTCCAGCCCCTGCTGAATCACCTTGTTTCAGTCCGTAGGTACCCTTAGGGTTCCAGTGATCACTGGGCCCTGTTGTTTAGGGGGCAGTGAGCTGGCATGACTCCACAGGCTACCTTCTTCAGTCTGGGCCTCCTCCACATTTCATGGAGGGATCTGTCTTTGGCCCCTTCACTCCCTGACAGACTCCTAACCTCTACCCAGAAGTGCCACATTCCCTTCAGCTTCAGCATAGTGGGAGCCAACTCTCAGGAGCAGAACTGCCTCCCAAACCACCACACTTTCTTTGTCGGGATCTTTTCTATGAAGAACAAAGTGAATTGCCACTTGGGAGGCGGGGAGGGAAGATGAACTAATTTGTCCTAAGTTTTTAAAGATTGATAAAGACTTGCTCTACTAACCCTCCCAGGGGCATTTTCATTTAATATGGGGAAGAGAATGCTTTAATTAAAAGAAATTCCCGGTAGCAGAATCTCTGGCATTGTGTCAGACACTCCAGGAGGCAGATTTAAGGAAGGCTCAGGAAGCCTTCTGGAGTGCCCTGCAGGTGGCAAATCCCTCCTGGGAAAAGCAGTACCCTTCCTCCCAAGGGTGAGAGTGACCTGCTGTGATGGCATTTCCTTCTGTAAATCCCTTCAGTAATCTTAAAGGGATTCTATTTAGGCTGGGGATGAGACAGTTTAGGAAGAACTGGGGATTCTGTGACTACCCTGGGTAGGGCTAACCAGGGATGCTGGTTCTGGTTCTACAGGGGTTACAGAATCAGAGATGCATGGAGCTTCAGGTAACCTCTGGTCCTTATCTGACATTTTATAGGGGGTGACCCGGAAGCTCATAGAGTGGAGGTCATGTACTAGGTCATGGAGCTGGAGGCTCCATTCCTATGAAAAGAAGCAGGCCTAAATTGCAGCTGAAAGGATATGCATATTTCTGGCTGGTGTAGTTAGAGCTACCCAGGTGAACCCTATAGCCATTTAAAGAAGGAACACCCTCCCACTCCCAGAATGAGGGGGTAGTTGGTTGGGTAGCTGTTCGGTGGATGGCTGAGTGGTCTCTGAGGTGTATTCCTGTCAGCATCCCCACCCCTGGGGAGAGGTGCTCTGGCAGTCACTCAGGGTTCAGAGTAGTGTACTATGGGGCTCCAGGGAGTCCTACGTCTTGTCCTTGATGTGGGAGCCCGAGATATCTATTTTCCTTGGCTGAGTCCTTGGCTTGAGTGGGGAGCTCATCTCCCCTTTCCTCATTCTCATGTATAGAAGGTGTGAATAGAAATTACTCTTGGAGTCACAATTTCTTCCCAACCCACTTCTAAGACTGGGCACCTCAAGGGGGCTAGGCATGGGGCTGGGACCTGAGCAGGGCAACAGTGAGTAGACCCCAGCCATGAATTTGTGGGGCAATGCACAGTTATCTGAGAGAAAAGTTATCTGAGAAAAGAAATGTTCCTGGAGGGCAGGAAACAGTGGCATTTGGGGGACAGTTGCTGTGTGGTCTCTGTCTGCTGAATTTCAACTACAGGTCACTAACATTTATGTGTGTGGGCCTCCTGCTATACCCAGTGGTGTGGCATGAAAACAGAAGTACAGGGCCCAAGCTTGTAGGGGGGGTTTTCATGGCTCCCAGAACAGCTTGCTGAGTGGAAATTCTTAGAGGTTATTCTAAGAAGAGGTTGACTTAAGCAGCCTGTTGAGTTAGGCTGCCTGATAGCATGATAGACACATGCCTTGGTTTGTCTCTTAAAAGTGTAACGAAAATGATCCCAACCAAACCCATCAAACAGGAGCACAGTCTCTGCTCTTCTAAATCATTTTTTAATGAAGCCATGAGTAGCAGAATAAAACACAATGTGCCTCAGATACATAGCATAGCGGGACCTAGATAATGAGCTAATCCCCCCACCATCTTGAGAAAAAGAATAATAAACTATTTCTTTATGAACACTATTTAAAAAATAAAAACTAGGGAACATTCTTCAGGAACTGAGGTCTAAGAAACCCCATGGGGGATCCATCAGAGGCAGTCTCTGGGGAGGGGGAGGGATTCTCCATAGCCAGGAGAGGCTGCAGCAGCCCCTACTTTGGCTGTGAACGGTGACAAGCAGCAGTATGGGAATGGAGGGGGTGGCAGCAGCATTTGGCAGCTCTTCAGCAATCTTCATGACAAATTTTGGTAGATCCAGTTGGTAGCTTTGCCAGTGGGGCCAGAGAGGCAATGAAACCATCTTCTTCATGGAGGTGGGAGAGTCCCGTTGCTTGAAGAAGAGGAGGAAAAAGGAGGAGGAAGACTGAAGGGAGCTCAGGTTCTTACAGTCTTGCTGACCTGGGATGAGGAAGAGCAGAAGTCAGGCTGGGTGTTAACCAGGACTGTTAGGGATGCGATGGAGATGACTTTGTGGGGCTGTGTTGTAGATTTCTAGGAGCAAATGGGCCTGGAGTTCTTTTGGATGCAATGGAACAGGATGTACTTGTCAGCAAGATGATCTGGGCCCCTGGGGTAGGAGGGCACAGAGACTCCAGCTGGAATTAGGGTATAGTGAGTATAATTAACGTCTTACCCTTGAAGCTGAGAGAGTCATTGTAGGGATAGAGGACATGAGGAAAGATATTGGGGCAACAGAAGGCATGTGGTGTAAGTAAATTGGGGTCTGAGTGCCTCTATTCTTCCACTTATTAGCTGTGTGGCCCTTGATGTTCCTTGACCTCAGTTTCTAAAATGGGTATAGTAACAACTGTTCTTCATACCTCACAGGGAGACTGGCTCAACTGAGGAGGCTGAGATGAGTGTCTTTTGTTACACAAGTATTTGTGACAGGAAGAAATAGAAGAGTGCAGTGGGCCCAGTCTTAGGATTTAAAAGCAACTCCCTGCAGGGAGGTTTGCTCTCACAGTTTGCCGACTTAGCGGAGGCACCCCCAACCCCACACCCAACTTCGAAACCTTCTCACCTCAGCTGGACCACAGCCTTAGCGTCAAGAGTAGGTTAAAGCCGGCCACTTTCAGGAGGAGGATGCGGAGCCCCATCACTGACAAGTTTTGAAAGTTTAGGTTCATATCTGTAAAACAGAGAGACCACAGCCATGGGTGCATGCATTAGAGGTCTGCACAGCTCCTCAAGACACCAAGGGCTTTTCCCAAAGCTGGTGGGGCATGTGGGGGTGAATTCCAGCTCCTGGATCCACCTCATTTTTTGAGCTCCTGTGTACATCCTTGTGCAAATATATTTGTGTATTCCTCCAGGGTTAAAACAAAACAAAACACCTACTGGAGTTGGTACTTGCTTTCTTTCTGAGCCCTGTGGGGATGGGGCTGGGGTGGAATAGGCGCTCAGTATGTCTCACCACAATCCCTTGGGTCCGGGTCCCTTAGTGGGATGAGTGACGGAACCACAGGAGGGATTCCTGAGTAAAAACAACTTTAGGTGGAAGTGGGGGCAGGTGGTGAGGATTGGTGGGGTTCCTTGAGAGACAGGACCTCTGCCCACAACCCATGTGTATTCTGTTGGCTACCAAGGGAAATTGTTCCTGGGATGACCTCATTGGTTCAGGGCTATGCCAAAGGGCATCAGAAAGTTCATAGCTGAACACCCAGCAGCTCTCTTTGGTTCTCCTGACAGAACTGTGGAAGCAATACAAAGGCCTAGGCCTAGTAAAACTGGAGACTCAGCCTCAAAGTACTTGGAATGGAAAAGAAAATTTGACATGCTGAGGTGAATTCAAGAAAGACCCCAGGGCTGGGGATGTAGCTCAGTTGGTAGAGTGTTTGCCTCGAATGCACAAAGCCCTGGGTTCAATCCCCAGCACCATTAAAAAAAGAAAAAAAAAAAAAAAGAGAGAAAGACCCCAGGCAGATCTGGCAGGTTACCACTATTCCCCCAGTCCCCTGCCTTACCTAGTCAGAGTTATTGTGGGTTCCTTACTTCCCCCATACTGTACAAAGCTGGATAGACCTTTCTCTTACCTGTTTCAAAGCTTTCCTCTATCAACTTGGCATTGCAGGGAACCTCTGAAAGGAGAAACAAAGAATTTTTCTTAAGAGTCCAGAGCATGCTGACTCTCCCATCCCAAACCTCCTGATTGCTGAGCAGGTGAGTGTCTACAGCCTTTCCATGCTCTCTTGGCGAGAGATCTGGAGGGAGCTTATTGCACAGGGACATCTTCCCAGCAGGAGGCCTGAGGACCAACACCCTGGTTTCTGGGCACCATGACTCACTCAGCAAACACTGACTGTGCAAAGTGCAGGTTGCATGACATGGGCCACAGCAAGCCCTTAAGATAGAGCCTGCCCAGTCAGGAGTCTCAAAGGGGAAGTGAGATATAAACACAGTGACAAGAGCAATAGGGAGATGGATACTTTCATGTGTTCCAGAAAGTTTTGATCCTTGTATTCCAACTTTGTTTCTTTGTTTCCTCTATCATAGACTCAGTTGCTCAGCATTGAATCTAGTCACCTTCCTTAATGCCCTATTTTCTTTCTCATCTCTAAGTGGTTTCATCTTTGAAACCCAAGTGCCTCTACCCTGTCCAGGCCTCCATCATCTCTCTTTGCTGCTATGGCTTCCTTTCTTCTTCCACTCTGGACCATTCTCCACACACCAATAAGACTGGTCTTCTAAAAAAGTAGTTTAGGTCTCGCCTCCTGTCACAACCAATTAATAACTTCCCAGTAAATAAAATAGTATCTATCCTCTCAAGGCCTTGAGACTCTGTGTTTTGGTCCATGCCTGCATTTTCCAACTCATTTTCTGTTGCTCTTCCCAGCTGTCAGGGTGGTCCTGTCTCAGGCCTCCGTGGGGTCCTCTCCAGCATGGCATGTAGGCACCTTGCTATTCTTTAAGTCTTACTCAGCTCAATAGCATTTCATCAGAACCCTTCACTGCCTTTTGTCCCTAAGGCGACTCTCTCTTTAACCCTGAGTTAAAGCATACACTACAATGTGAATTTGTCCAGATTTCCCTCTGCTGAGGGATGGTCTTTCCCAACTGGAATGGCGCTTCCTCAGGGCAGACCCTTCACTGAATTTTTACTTCTCGAATCCTTTGCCCAAGCAAAGGCTGGGAGGCCGTACCTCACAAAGCGGGTGAGACCTAGGTCTCCTCTCCCCTACCTTCTCTCATCTGCTTTTTGCCCCTTTGTTTATGGACTTCAGGATGAGACTCACTGTTTCTTAGTAAAAAGAAAATAGGAGCTTTTCAGACAATTGATGAAGCTGAGAGCACCAATCAGAGTAGCTTTTAGATACCATTAAACTAAGCTTTAGGCAGAACCATGCCTCTGCAGAAGCAAGGAGACGCACTGTAAGCGTAATGGGGAGGTACTCACCTGGGCTGGGGAAGGAGGCGTTCTGGGTGAAGGCACTCCTACATGTGAAGTCAATTTTGTTGCTCCAGGCCAAGGCACCGTTGCTCTTGGAATCCATGGACCTCATGTCCAGCACAGGGTTTTTGGAAATAAACACTTCAGAATCTTTGGTGCCTTCTGTCTCATTGATTGGAGATTCAAAATCGGTAAATAGGCAGACAGAGGTATTTCGGAATTTAGAGTCTCTCAGCTGGTACACAGTGGGGTCAGGGTCCTTGATGGCTGTGGACAAAAAAGGACTGGGGTTAGGAGATGCTTTTGCTTTCCTCTTTGCTCCAACCCATACCAGAGCCCGGATGCCAGTGATGGACAAGCGCGGGGCTCTCTGGGGCTGGGTAGTCTCATTCTCAGGCTTTGAATGGGAGAAACCAGCTGCTTGTGATGGACTGGGACTTTGGAACAAACACAAACCATGAATCTTGGGCAATTGGGCAGGATTTCTGTGAATCCTCTGCCAGGCCCTTTCTGCCATTCTAGGAAACCAGAGTGAAATTGCTCATTCTTCTACTGAATAGGAACTTCTTCAAAACCCTAGTAAGCCTAGTCAACCATATTGTTCTGGCAGGATAAAAGCCAGCACAGGAAAAAAAAAAAAAAAAAAAGGTGGGGGGTGGTGCAGAAAAGCAAACTCTGCCTCTTGGAATCTACACTGTTTTCCCCCAATTAGGTTGGGCATTGACAGGAAATAGAGATTTATAATATGTTGGCATTAAGCTGCAAAATCTATCACATCATCAGGAGATTTCTCTCTCATTGATAAAAGTATGGAGTACACACTAGGACACCTGCATTCAAGCCCTGGCTCTACTATTTACTAGATATTAGGCCCTGAGGAGTCACATCAGTTTTTTTCCGAGGACTTTGTGTTTTTAGTAAGACTCTCATTGTTTGTTCTTTCCGACCTCTGCCTTTAGAGGAGGAAGCAGAGGTTTGCCAGGAGGATTAACACATTGGGGCCACCCAGACTGTTTCCAGCAGGGCTGGGATTAGAACTTCCTGCCCCTGTGGTTCTCCACTCCCACAACTCCTCCCTATGCACATAAGGTTTCTCAGACTCCTGCACCCTGCTTGCTGAGCCAGCCTTGGTGGCCTTGATGATGCAGATATCCTGCTGGATCCAAAACCAGAGAAATCAGTGCTTGGCATGACCCTGGGATGCTGAGTCAAGGAGAGCTGCCTGCTGAGCAGGGCCACCCCCGGAGCAGCAGAGCAGGGGTGGGCATGTGGTCAGATGTCTGAAGCTTTGTTCGTTTTTTTTGGACAAAAAAGTTGTACTAGAGGTACTGATGTTTTTTAGCTCCCTTTTACTTTCATCTCTAGGTACCTCTAGTGCAACTTTACTGGTTTTTTTTTTTTTTTTTCCTGAAAATAAGAAAGCAGCCACTTTTAATTTGGAGGTCATTAGAGGTCCATTGCCAGAGTCCTGTGGGGAGAGACATCCTATTCCACCCCAGCAAGAAAAACACATTCTACCACTGACAGTACCAGAAGGTAGCCTCAGAAAGACGATCAATTTTTTCAATGTGGAAGTTCAGCTATTCTGAACTGTCATCATATTCTGATCCTGTCATCATAATTCAAAACTAAACTGCAGAAGCACATGTCTGAATGCTCTAGTGCTTTAGATCCCTGGGGGCACAGTAGTGATTGAAAGCTCCCTTACCATTAAATCTGTGCTCTGTAGTTAGGCACTAGGAACTAAGAAATGAAAGTTAGTGACACTGATCTCGGTCTCATTGAAACTCTGGAGAGCATCAGGAACAGCATGGGCAGACTTTTTGGAAATAATGGAAACTCTGGGCCTTTGCCAAACTGCACCCAGGAGGCACGTGCTTCCTTAGGGAAAGCCCTCAGGTTTCTCTTTCCAGTCCCACTGAGGAAGGAGGGGGAAGGTCCCAGTGCCATGAATCATCCATGGAAAGAGCTGATCCTTCTCACCTTACATCTGGTCTGCAATTCTAAACTGAATTTTCAGATTACTGGTGTCTGGCCCTGGCCCTAATTTCTGTATTCTCTTGAAGGCTCTAGCATTCCTTATCTCCATGGTCTAAGAAAATACCTTCTTTGCCTTGTTCTCTCAATCAACTTTATCATCAGATGTGTTCACTTAGACCAAAAGGCATGGGCCTTGTTCATTCCCAAGGTCATATCTTCTTTCTTGTTGTCCTTTGTGCCTGGAATCCTGCTTCTCCTCTCTCTCTCTGCCCATACAAATGTTACTTATCCTTCAGGGCTCAACAAGTCTTTTCTACCATATGAAACATTCACTATCTTGGACTTTTCATCCCGGATCCTAACTCATCCGGATCTCCATTATGCCTATTGACATAATCAATTGTTAATAATAAAATAGTTTTCAAGTGGCTAAACAGTTCTGTACTTTTGGCTAGTCTTTATATTATTTGGGGACAGGTCAGATATCTATCTTATGATTCTTCATATGCACTGTAACATTTATAGTGATAGCTACTTGGAAGACATTTAAAAATATCCATTGAATGATTAAAGTCAAACTTTAATGTGTTTGACCTATAGAAACATAGATATTCAAAATTGATAGTGATGCCTTTCCCCTTCCCAAACCTCTGTAAGACAGTTATTTACAACATCCACAGTTAGTCTCACCAGGGTAAAAATGGATATCCCTGGGGAAGGGATTAATGACACTGGTGCATGGGATTGCAAATGGTGCCACCCGGAATGACACACTTGGTATTACGGACACTTGGGTCCCTTTCCCAAAGGTGAATTTGGGAATTTTTCCTCCAGTATTCACACTGTAGGCGACACCATTACAGAAACTCATTGGAGAAGCACTGATCTCCCACAGAACAGGAGAATCACACTCCTAAGAGCGAGGCCTTTTGCTATTTTGTATTGTGATTTTTGTCTCCCGTATGTAAAGTTCTTTTCTCTTGCCCAATTCTGCAGTGGTACCCTGAACTGAGATTGTGAGTTCATGTGATTTCCACAAATCCAGTAGATTTCAGTGGAGCAAAATCCCCTATTCAGGGCAGCAACATCTTGGATCCTCTAGTAGAAGGTTCAGAAACACTACTTGTCATCTGCCTTGTGATTCCTAAAGTCCCAGTCTAAGTATAATGTCTCCAAAGCACTTGATGCTGCTAGGTGGGAGGATTTCCTGGAGATGGGTAGAAAGAACCATTGGAATTCTACAGGTGAGAATACCTAGACTCAAGTCAGTATCTTGGACAAAGAAGAAATAATTGTTCCACCCCTGCCCACTTTACTTACTTGGCTGGGTGCTCAGTCTGGTCCCTGCTCCAAAGATTAGCTTGATTACCACTGCTATGTTCCCACTTCGAGTAAGGTGTTTGTATTAACTTGCCTGATGCGAATCTGCTGGAACCCCCACCCCTCACTCACGCTGGTCCATCCTCCCTGGGTCTCAGAGCACTATCCTAAAAGTCTTGCCAGGTTTTGGTTTCTTAGCTCTCCTGTTTCCCAAGGCAGCTGGTCTTCTCCCTTTACAATAATGGTAATCTTAGTATAGCCAAGTATAGCTTGGTATTGTTATAGTAACAATATATCATTGCTACCAATCATTGATTACCTGTTATCTGTGGGGCATTATGTCACATTATGTGGTTATTGTCATTTTGCTGTTGAGAGTAGAGGCCGTATTAAATACAGCTGGTGAGAATAGAACTAGAATTTCCCCGTCTGTCATCCTTTACTCATGTGGAACCTGCCATCCAGATAGGGATTTGGTCCATTTTTACCCCTGGGTGAGGATTCATGACTCTACTGATCTCCAGAGAGAAGATTATCTGAGCAGGTATCCCTGTACCATGCTCATTAGCCAAACCAGGGAGTTTAGCCACCTGCTGCAATAAAAGAGAATTTGTGTTTGCCATTAACTCACCTCTTTCCCCCAAGGGCACTAAGTTAATTTTCTGAATGTTCAGATTATCTGGTGCTGATATTATTGGCTTCGCTTGAAAGCACTGAGTATCTGGAAATCTTTTTATATTTCTGTAAATTATTCTGTTCAGATTTTCATTTACTCAATTGGCTCTTGGCACTTCTGACTTTAATATGAGAAATGGGAACATTTTAAGTCACCAGGAGAGCTTGTAGAAATGGAAAATAAGGGCTTCATATATCCCCAGGCTTGCTATAAATCATTTGCCTGTTTTCTCTTGGATAAGTCAGCAGTTCTTTTTGCCCTGGTCATTGGCACCATCATACTCACATGGGCACACAACCAGCCTGGTCCCTGCACCAAAGGTCAGTTTATTGTAGCTGTTTGACAATGCACAGTAGGAGAGTGCTTTACAGGAACTCTCACTTGGGCAGGACTGGCCTGGCTGGGACTCTCACCTCCTCTTCCTGCTCTCCCAGTCTCTCTCAAGTCAACCTCTCTCTGAGGAGATTGAAAACTCATGCCCTTTGGGTCAACTTTCTCACCTTTCATTGTAATGGCTCTGTGACCCTTTCCCTGGGCCAGTCTAGAACTTCCTGGGGGAGGAACCCCATTCTGGGTAACACAACTGAAGGTGAGGGAGGAAACTTGGGAGAGAATAGAGAAGAGCCAGAGATTAATTAGGAAATGGATTCTGAGGGGAAAATTCAGAGCATCACAATAGATGGAAAACCTCAGGCAGGGCTTCATGGTGAAACTGAGGACTAGGAAGGGCTCTTCTTTCAGAAAGTGTCTTCTATTATTCCTTGAGAAGAGAGGGAGAGGGAGAGGGAGAGGGAGAGGGAGAGGGAGAAATATTCACAGAAAATGCACAGGGAGGATTGCTTTCCTAGGAAGGTTGTGGGAGCAAGTTACATTTGGAGCCTGAGAATCTCTTTCTCTGGAGATTTGTAAATTAGAATTGACATCCATATGGAGGAAAAATCCCCAAAGTTTGAGAATGGCTTTGACAAATACTTATCAAAATTTCACAGAACCTAGTTCTTATAAGTTTCTCTGTAAAAAGGGATTCTAAGCTTGAATAAGTTTGGAAAATGCTTTGTACTCCTATTTTGGTTTTGAACACTGACAACGTATATTATTGTTCTAAAGTCTCTGAGAAGTCTTCTAATAAATAAATCCAGAGCTCCTGTAACTTATTTGACCCAAGAACCCTTCACCATTTTCTTTTTTTGTTAAAACACTCATTAACATCCATGGGACTATGCAGGTTTATACACATACATTCCTTAGAAGTGGCTTCTCTGACTCCAGGAAATTAAAATTCATTCTAAATGCTAGTCTAATTTTATCCATTAGGTTTTCTGTGCTCTGAATCTGTTTGTTCTCCTACCCATTCCTGAGGCCACAATTAGGGGCCTCATTGATGCTGATTATTTCTTTCTAATCATCATGAAGCAGCTTCATTTTATTTAGGCAGCTGTGGAACACCTAGGCTGCTGGGCAGCAAATGTTCTCACCCTGTCAGCAGGAGCTCCAAGGCAGAGCTGCTCCTGGTTAACACGCCGGCTCTGCATTGCCCTGACACTTGGCAGGGTTTACCCACTAGGAATAGTGGCAACTTGAAAGCCTTTCTCACATGTGAATTTTGATCTTTCTTCCATTCACCTTCCTACATACCTCTGGGCTGTGTATTTCAAAGAATTCTGGTCCTGATGGAGAAAAGTTCCCTTAGAACGTCTACTTCCTGCATGGCTTCTCAAGTGGAGACAGATTTCATACATCTATCATCATCTATATCTCTTTCCTTTTTGCTGCTTCCCAACCACAGATATTGTAATCCTTGTGCCTCTGAACTCTGGTTCTTGAGAAATAGGATGGGTCTTTCTAAATCCATTCTGAACCAACCCAAGGCAGGTTAAGAGACTTTGGTAAAGCACACAAATGAACAGATAAAATACAGAGGAGGCTTTTCCCGGAGAAGTGGGCTTCCTCCCACCAGGCCCCATATGTCACCTGTTTCCACTTCTCTCTCTGCTGTACCTGCATTTGGGTGGATTCTGTGATCTCCCTGTTGGGAGGGCTAACGACTCTGTCAGAGAGTATTTGCTAATGTCAAAGTCATGGCGTTTTAAGCAGCAATTGCCCTCCACCCAAGCATTTCCTGATTCTCCTAGCCAGAAGGCATTAAAAAAAATTGTTTGGCGACACTTTCACGTCAGGCATTATGCACAGTTATGGAGATATGAGAATGAAGGAGAGGGTCCTGCCCTCCCAGAGCTTACAGTTGCAGTAGAGGATGTGTATAGGTACTAGACAATTATGATAGGTAGTCGGGTATGCCTTTCTTTGTATTCCCATCACAACTTGTGAGTACCTCCACTGTAACCTGAGTGATACTGGGTTTATACTTTGAGATCCTGGAGGTAGAGACTCTGTATTTCCTTCTGCTGCTCTTACCACTTCCCTTCCTTCCTCAAATCTAACACTGTATTGGGATATAATAAGTGCTCAATAAATATTCTTTGAATACATAAGCCCTGTAAATATTTTAATTCACTTTTAATACAGTTGTGCTAGAAAGCAAGGTTTCTTTTGTTAGCTTTAAAATTGCATTTCTCCTTTAATTTCTGGATAGTCTCATTTTTCAAGCTTTTTATTGTTTTTAATGATATTAGTTAGGTTTTAAGTTCTTCCTGTATCTCTCAGTTGGGCAGGAATGTGTCCAATGCCCAGTGTCTTTGAGAAGTTTAATTCTACCTTTCATGAAACTAACTGGTAACAAAAATAAATCTTTTGACATAATCTGTCACAGTTTATTTTCTGATAAAGATCTAAAAATCATGAAAGAGTCTGTTTCTGTAATAATGAAAAGGCCAAATTCCATTAGAAAATAAATAAGCCAGTGGCTGGAAATTCAAATTTCCAAACATTCAAACCTCATAAAGAAACACAAAAAATTAGTTCAGGTGGTACTGGATCAGCACCCAAGAGGGCAGAGGAGGGCTTTTTGGTGTCTTTGGCTAGGGCCTAAGGTCAGGCACTTACTTGGATGAACCTGGAGTCTTGTTCCACTTCCAAAAGTGAGTGTTCTACCACTCATGTCTACACCCTGGTACAACACAGTACAAATACCTGCCCTCTGCCACCTGGGCAGTTGCCCGTGACTCCTGTCACATTTCACATTTATTACCTTCTCTCTTAGGGAACAAAACTTTTAAACAGCCCTTTCCATGATTTTGATGATAAATTTCTTCTCCTGTGGTTTTATACTTAATAAACAATCTCCTAAGTCTCTACTTCCCTTTCCCCCATACCTGCTTCTTGTCAATCCAACATGTTACTTTTGTGATGTCTTAAGAAATGTTGAGTCACTGTGTCATGTTCACATGGTCACTATGACCAGAAGGGGCGAACCGTGGACCAAGCCCCTGCACTCTGTGAAGGGAGGTCCCCCACCCAGTTGGCCTTTGAGGTGTGGGGTCTTCCTGCAGAGAGTGCAGGAGGGATGGTGGCAGCATGCAGTACATGGTTAATAAGAAGGCCTAGAGTCCAACAGGTGTGAGCCAAACTCTGGCTCTGCCATTCCTAGCTGTGTGATCTTGGGCAAGTAACCTGCCCTAAGCACGTTTCCTCATCTGGAAAATGGGCATACCACAAATTACCTATCGTTAGGATGGATATCAGCACAGGATAAGAACTCAGAAGGATAGAGTATGGTCACCGGCACATGGAAGGTGTGTAGTAGACAGTCACTAACAGAGGATGACTCCCAGCAAAGCTTCACACTGAAGTCCTCCTGTGCTAGAGGAGACCCATCTCTGCCCTATCCGCTCCAGCACCTCCGAGTTCCTAGCATCCAGGCTGGGGTGCTCTGATCTAGGGGAGACATCTCATGGAACCAAGGGGGAGGTGGAGGCAGGGGAGAGGAACAGGGTAGACTCCTTGGCTGCCAAGAAGAAAAATCCTATTTCAGACACCTAGAAAGGGTGAGGTCTCGTTTCTTGAAATTTGAGTACTTATCCTCTGAAAGCAAAACCCTCATCTAGCCCTCATTAGACTCGACTCCCTGATTGTCACTCCTGTTCAACAAAGGACTCCTTTAATGAAGGAGCAGTCCACGCCACTCCCTCACTACTGCTGTTTCTGTCCATGATATGTCTGAATTCGAAATTTCTCCCAGCATTTCTACAATACTCACAGGGATGAACAATGAGGCTGGTCCCTCTTCCAAAGGTAAGTTTGTTGTTTCCTCCTAACACGCACAGTGAGGAAAGCCTTTGATAAAACCTGTCTCCTGTGGCCTCCCTTTACCACGACCCAGTGTGTCCAGGGAGCCATTTCAGGAAACTGGCCAAACTCCTACTGTTGTTGGAAACCTTCCCCTGCTGTCTTTGGAGCCCAGAGTCCTGTGCCTCGGGGTGGGAATAGGAGCCAAGCTGGGGGGACTGAAGAAAACCTCAGCCCTGGGGTTACCCTGAGAAAATACCACTTTCCCATCAGCAGAGAAGCAGGCCAGCACCTCCCCACATCTTCACCCAGCACTCCAGTACCACCCCTGATCCTGTCTGTTGGGAGGGACACCCTGACTCCATCTGTTGTTGAACAGATGCCAGTGGCCTCTGAAAGTGCTGGAGGATGGGAGCCAGGGTTTCTTTTGACATTTTGCTGAGGCCATTCTGACCTCCTGACCTTAACTTCTCCTCGTTCTCATCTTTCCCTTTCCACAGCTACTGATACTTCCCATTTCAGCCCTCTCCCTCAGTGAGGT
The DNA here is from genome assembly GCF_902686445.1 of Sciurus carolinensis. Taxonomy (NCBI): domain Eukaryota; kingdom Metazoa; phylum Chordata; class Mammalia; order Rodentia; family Sciuridae; genus Sciurus; species Sciurus carolinensis. Next base: position 125,340,704 of record NC_062214.1, on the reverse strand, counting down.
CCAGGGATTTGAGTCCTGTATAACCCGGTCTGACGAAGACTCCAAGCAGGATTTGGTTCCTTCCTGAGATTTGTACTTTAATCCTTTCCTCTTTACCACCTGGAAATAGGCCAAGGCACCTAAAGCCCTCCAATTTCTTTATTTCTAGTCAGACTTGACTCAGTTTCTATGAAAATTGGGACTACAGAGAAGAAGTTCACAACAATAAAACTTTTGAAAGATAAGCAGAAATAGAGTTCATGCTGCCCATTTCAGAGATGCAAAAACTGAGGCTCACGGAAATAAAGCCTGAACTGAGATGGGAATTCAGCCCTCAGTTCCCAGCCCTTGTGTGTTGCCAGCTTTCAGGTTATTTCCCACTAGGCTTGAGGGTCATTTCAGTTAGCAAAGAGCTGTGTGGCTCCACTGAGCTGGGGCTGAAGTGAGGGACTGGGGACCTGACACTGCTCTGCACAGTTCCTCAGCTTGGCCTTGGACAGAGGTATAAACCTAGACCTCAGGCTGCCCCTAGACCTCAGACTAAGCAAGAAGTCCCTGAAGTCCCTGCTACCTCTCACTTCTCTGGTCCACAGTTCAATTTAAAACCCAGCCTCCGGGAAGAGCAGGGCAAGGCTTATATAGAGAATGGGAGTGTGATCAGGTGGAGACGCCAGGAGCAGGGGAGGAGGGAGGAGAAACTAGGGGTAGGCGAAGATTTGGAACTGTGTTCAGCTAAGAACTTGGGTGTGGCATTAAAACATCCTCTTCCCGTCCCATGGAAATATGATAAGAAATAGTCCAGCACCAGGGTAGAGCCAGGGGAAGGTGGGGTGGCGGGCCATTTGCACAGCAAGAGCCTGGCTCACTTACTTGGTGTGATCACCACTTGGGTTCCCTTCCTGAAAATGAGTTGTTCCAGATATACACTGAATGCATGCATCACAAAAAGGTCCTGGTTTTGCCCACCCTGTAGTGGGGGACACACCCTTCACAGTAGCTCTGAAAGCTGGAACCCAAGAATGGTAGTGAACACTGTAATTGGTGGTATAAGGACCTGAAGGAGCCTGCCTAGTGGGTGGGAACAGCACCAGCCCCCAGGGCTACCCTTGGCCTTCATTTTCCTTATCACAGCCACCAACAAATATTGCCTCTGGCTATTCCTCCTCGGAGAAAAACAGTCTTTACAAAACCTAGTGAAACACACTGCCTCCTACGTGGGCCTGGTGGGTGTGAGTATTTCTAAAGATACCAGGTTGCAGGCGGGCATTTTCCCACTTCATCTGCCACGATCGAGAAGAAGGTTCCATTTTCTTGGGGACATATGCAAAAATGTATTTTTTATTTTGTCAGGAAGAGTAGGAACAAGAGAATTTCCAACCCACTGCACTGGGGCACATGCTAAAAACATGCCTGGGCCTGACTCAGACACTGTGCCTTCTCAGGGGCTGAGCAAGAGTCCTGGGTGACTCACACCTGACTCACTCTTCTTTCTGTCCTCATCTCACTCAAGGATGCTAACTGCCAGTAAGACCTTTTGCCCTCAAGAAAGTCAGACGTCTCCGTACAGAACAGATTAAAATCCTTTCCCAGAAAGTGGAATCACAGGTTCTCTGCCAAGGAATTTGGAGTGTCCATTGACACCCTGTCCTGTCTCTCTGCCCTTTCAACCTCATCTCGGCACAAGCACATATAAATTAGACTTGTTATTATGAATGTTTTGTTTCTCTGATAAGACTGGAAGTTCCTGAGATCAGAGGCCATATCTTGGGCTTCTTTTTCTTCTTTCTTTTATTTCTTTCCAAACCAGCTATGGTTTCTGGTTTGTGGATGATACTCAATAATTATTTACTGACTTGAACTAACTTTTACTATGCATAATTATTGGGACAAGGAGGCCAGTTTTGGGAGAGGTTAAAAGCTAAGTATACTCTGGGTAAATGTGAACTGCAAAATCTAAGTGCTTAGGCAAGGAAAACCAAGGAGTGATATAAAAGCCAAAACATCGTTGAGATTCATATTGACTCTCAGCAGAGAGGTGGGAACCAAATGAACAAATTAAAAAACTCATCTTAAAGGAAACAAGTGTTTTTCTCCCAGTATCTTGACAGCAATTCTCCCTAAAGGGTCAAAAGAATACTATGGTAGAAAATGTACACCCCAAGTTAGCAGCATTGTTATGATTAATAATAAAACAGTGTTCAAAATAATATGTCACAGACCAGAGTAACAACTATAAATAAAATATACAAATGTAAACCTGATATTGGGGGCTACAATTTTCTGACTTACTTGGGCTGACCAAAAGTTGTGTGCCAGTTCCAAACTTGAGTGACTGAAGGCCTGTGTTCACACTCTGACATAACTCTATACAAAATGGCGCCTGTAGCTGGCCACAGCCTGGGATTCCTATGTCATACTCGGTTTGTTAATAAGTGTGTTCCTGTCTGCATGTATCCACCAAAGTGGTAGGGGACATACATTTTTACTATTTAACTTCATTTTCTAAGACTATAGGAAGATGACAAGAAATACATAAGAACCCAACAGGAGAATCTGCTTTGCATACAGTGAGTTATATAAAACATGTTAATATTCAGGTTGAAAAATCATTCATATAATTAGTTTCAGTTCTAGACAGGGCCCAGGCGAGTTTTATCCATTCACATCTATTAAGTGTTTGTTACATGTTTCTTGCAGGAATGGTACTCGGGGATATTATATAATGTGACATTAATATTGTCACCACTTTTGCTTATTTAAATAGCAAAGCCATGTCCCCTAAACCCACAAAAAATAAAGAAGAAATAAACTTTAACATAAGTCAGGTTATTTTACAGGACTTACTTGCACCAACCGATAGTCTTGTTCCTGTCCCAAAGATAAATTTGTAGCCTCCAGTATTTCCCACAGTGATTTGTCCTGTGACAAAATGGGTCATTTCCTTCACCTTCAATTTTTTTTAACATGCCTGGTGAGCAAGTCCGGGAAGCCTATAGTAAGGTTGTAGTGATAAGGGCTAATAAGAGCGTATTTTTACCCTCCTAGTGAAACCATGAACAGGTCTTACACCTACCTACGGGAGCTTTGTTCATCAAACAGAGTCATAGAATATGGCCCTAGGACCAGACTTCTCTGGTTCTAGTCCCAGCCCTAGTTCTCATTGACTTTATGATTTTGGACAATTCAAGCAACCCCTCTGGGTCTTATTTCCGTATTAGGAAAATAAAGAGTGTTGAACTTAGATGAATCCTAAGCTTTTCTCAGAGCTGAAGTTTTCTGATGCAGATGTGTCCCAACTGTCCCTACATTGCGCTTTTCTGTAACTCACTAGTGAGTTAGGCATTTGCAGATCTGTTACACTGGTGGCTGGTCTGCCTGGGGAACATATAAGAAACAGTGGAAGAAAGGAACAGTCAGGACATGGGAGTAACTACCATCATCTCCTCTCTTCTCTCATCTGGGTAAATGCTCACAGTAGCCCTATTTTGTCATTCAGAGCCCTATTTTGCTTCAGACATTTGAAGCATTCACATAAAAATTTCCTGGGGCTCCATCTTTAACTATCTATGTATGTCTTTAGTCTTTGTGAGTGTCATCATCTCTTATTTCTTTTTTCTTTATTTTGGTACTGGGGATTGAACCCAGGGGTGCTTAACCACTGAGTCATATCCCCAGCCCTTTTTGTTTTTTATTTTGAGACAGGGTCTCACTAAGTTGCTTAGGGCCTTGCTAAATTGCTGAGGCTAGTTTTGAATTTGTGATCCTCCCGCTTTAGCCTCCTGAGCCACTGGGATTACAGGCATGAGCCATTGCACCCGGCTTGGTTCATCTCTCATTTCTAGGTAAACCCTGGCAAAGAGCTTGTGACATCCTGTAACAGAAAGCAAAGGGCTTTGAAATCATACAGGTAGATCCAGGCTTGAATTTAACCCTTTCTACCCAATAGCCATGGAATCTTGCACAACAACTTCTCTGAGCTACCTCAGTTTCTTCTTTTGTAAGATAAGATATTGCCTCCTACCTCATGGAGTTGTTTGAAGAGAAATAATACTGTATATCATGCATCTAGCCTTATACCTACATGCCGTATGCAGTTTTGAATGTTTCAACCTCTTCTTCTACTAGAGGAGTCTGAAGTACACAGAGGGGAATGACTTGTTCAGTATCACATAGTCCATTAGGGCCAAATCTGACTGCACCAAGAAACCCTGGGATCCTGTCTCTTGCACTTCATTGACTCTTCTTGGACAATGTTTAGTGAAGGGGATGCTTCGTCTCTGGAGTGAATATGGTCTGGCTTATTTGGGACATGGATAAAAAGACCTTGAGTCTCCTCCCTGAGTGCTCCTTGGAATCAGTGGCAGTGGAAGTAGAAAGGGTCTATTAGATTTTGGTCATGCAATTTTCTGCTCTCTTAGTTTCTTTCCTCTATTGGGCTCCATTTAGTTCAATACTAGCGTTAAAAACTCTAATGTTAGACAGATCTTCTGTCAGCCTTGAATCTCAAATGGTTGCTAAATTCTACCCCAAAGGAAATATGCTCATACAGTCATTGAAGGCTTTCACTAATTTATCTTGGGGTCACAATTCTTAATGCTTCAGCACTAGATTACAGTTAATTAAAAATAAGACATAAGGACAAAAGTGACATACCCTGTTCTGTTTACTGTTAGCAGAACACATTTTACAGTTACTTTGGAATCTCATACTTACACAGTTCTACTTTTAGTAGGGTGCCTGTCCCAAAGGTGAGTTTGTTTATTCCTCCTATGAGTCCCACAGTGTAGAATGCCTCACAATAAACTCCCTTCTGCCATTGCACCCTTTCTCCTGGTTTACCCTAACCAGTTAGAAAATACTCAAGATTTGACACAACCAGGTGCATTGGCACACTCCTGTAATCCCAGTGGCTTGGGAGGCTGAGGCAGGAGGATTGCAAGTTCAAAGACAGCCTCAGCAATTTAGTGAGGCCCTAAGCAACTTAGTGAGACCCTGTCTCTAAATAAAATATAGAAAAAAGGGCTGGGGATGTGGCTCAGTGGTTAAGCACCCCTGGGTTCAATCTTCGGTACCAAAACAAAACAAAATAAAACGAAGATTTAACATAGCTATTTGACTTATTCATATGAAAAAACTCACTTATGGACCCATAAGTGACCCCAAGATAAATTTGTGCTCCCTGAGCACAAATGGGATAAATTCATAGACTATTAGTGCTGTGGAGCCAAAGGTCATTCAAGCCCATTTCCCCTTTTATAGATGAGAAATACGAGACTCAGAGGCAAGAGATATGCTCTAAATGACATTGCCAGTTGGTAGCATAGACTAAAATATAAAGCTATTTGATTCTCAATCTAGTGTTTTACTCTTATCACCACAGGCTTGAATGTCCTGTGTCATTTATTTTATTCTCTTCTTCCCTTTGGTCTGAAAACTTGATTTCTTTAGCTGTTTTATTTGAATTAAACAAGAATTTATCAAGCACCTTACTTTGTAGAGGTACCATATGAGATACTTCCTGGGACTTAAAAGAGCCTTTGCTCTCAAGGCTTTTGCTTTTAATAGCTGGGTATCCTTAGGAAATAAAAGAATTCTGGAGCTATATATGTTGCAGATTGTCTAAGGTTACACAGCTAAATCTGGGATACAGAGGGTAATATGAATGTGAAGATGCCTGAGGGAGAAACCATAGACTAGGCTTTCCGCAGGAAGTTGGTTATTTCTGGAGAAATTATGTTTATCCTAATCGTTTAGGATGTTAGACTGCTCTGCATTACAACCTAGTGAATTAGTTCTGTGGTTATTTTCAGCTCTTCTGTTATTTTCACGTTTAAATGGAAAGTTCAACCTCCAATTCATAGGTCAACTGATAAAACAAGGATGACGCAATCCATGGGGATGAAACACAGAAAGTCCATGGAGAAACCTTAAACCAGACAAGGGGGATACAGGTGCACAGATGGGCCAGCGTTTACCTGGAAAGACTAGAAGCGTAGTTCCCTTTCCATAAGTGAGTTTGTTGAATCCTGATGCCACACTATAGCAAAACCCCATACAAAAATAGCCCAGTGTCAGGGATTTCAACCTGTGAACTATTTAGGGAAGGGGAAAGAAAATCCGTAGTCATTTAGGGAGAATCCATGATGTGCCAAGAAGATTAACAATTTACATAGATGACATTATCTCATTTGGGCCACAACTGGGCCATGAGCTTAGATATTATTATCCTTCTTTTATAAATTATGAACAGGCGACCTGAGACTAAGCAGGCTGGGCCAGCACCAATAAGAAAGCACAAATATCCCATGTCCTCAAAACATTTTAGCAGAGGACACATGAGGAGCTACGAGAGACAATCCTGCTCCTTTTCCCCTCTAGAGCAGGACTACAGTTGTATTGGGGTTGGTTCTTTTTTAGAACCAAACACCAGAACTGTAGTAACAGGGACCCAAATACATCTGCTCATCCTTCATCACACGACCAGTTCTTGAGACAGGAAGACATTTTACCCTCAATCTTTTGGTTATTCCTCTGGTGCCTTACTTACCAGGCATGACCAGCAGTCTAGTCCCATTCCCGAAGGTCCATTTAACACCTCCATCCTGCCCACAGTGTTTCTAACCCAGACAAAAACACCCGTGAGCCCACATATCCTTCTCATACCTGAGACCTGCAGATGTGGCCCTCTCACCTACAAAGGGGGCTCAGTTTTAACTTTCTTTTTACATTCCACAGAACACAAGGGCAATTTGACTCAAATTTGGGGCATTTATTGTGCAACACTTAAAATGAAGTCTCTGCCTATCCACACCTCATGGTCTATCACCATCACATTCATGATTTTCAACTCTATTTATCTAACAGATGTATCTAGTTTTTTTTTTTTTGTTTTGTTTTCATTTCCATGACAGTTATTAATTTTTAAATTCCTGCCACACTGTCTCCCCTAATTTTACCTTCAATCAATCTGAAACTTCATGGACAAATGTTCAGATCATTATGAGTGGCAGCTTCTTTCTCCCTCAGTCAACTTGTTTGGGAAAACCAGTGACTCAAAGGTAGCCTGATTACTTACAGGAGTTCTGTTCTGCACTCAAAGCTGAATGACCTTTTGATTACATCACACCCATTCTACTTCCAATTTGGTGAAAAACAGCACATCTTTTCTCTTTGGTTGTTATGCCTTGCAAATCTGTTTTCCATTGGCCTCACAGGCAGTTTCTTAGCTTTATTTTCTATTAAGAAGGAAAATAGCTTAGATGGAACAGTACTATTAGAACGGGATGGATGAGGGATCCTTACATAGTCTCTTTATGTAAATCTCCTGAAAATGACCCAGGAAAGGAAAGGCCTGTTATATTCCATTATATGCTCCAAATGTCACCATCTGAGTGAAGACAACATGAGGAAGAAGAAATGCTTAGGAAATTGGACTCACTTGTGGTGACTTGGAGCTGTGTCCCAGTTCCAAAGGTGAGTTTCTGGTAACCCCCAGAATTCACACTGTAATACAGGTCTTTACAGAATAGCTTCCTTTCCCCTGCCATTGTCATTTGGGTAGCCTTCAAGTCACTATGCATCCGTGGAAGAGAGCGCTTTCTACCAATGCCCATGCCAGCAGATTCACATGAAAACAGCCAATTTACTCAGAACCCACACAGTCCCTTCATGTTAAAAGAATTCTACTATTCAACCCAGCAGTGTTTGTTCTATAGACAAATAATATTTAACATGTATTTAAAAATTTGCAAATCATTTTCATATACATTCAATTATTTTATCTTAAAATGACTTAAGAGGTACTATTAAATATTCTCCTTTATAGATAAAGAAACTGTAGTTCCAATTTGCTAATCAAGCCAGGGTGAGCAGATCTAGAAGTGGACAGCCCAACTTTCTGTCCTTTTCTTTAGGATCAACTCTCTGGGTTGTTTCAGTGCATTATTTTTGGTTCATCTACACAACTTTTTCTCTTTTTTTCCCCCTCCACAGCTAGCTCTTTTTATCCTTTATGCCATTATTTAAACGTTTCTTTCTGCATAGAAATGCACTTAAGTCTGCACAAACCATTAATTTTTTGACATGTGGGCCTTATAAATACTGCAGTAAGTTCAGTGGGCCTCAGTAGCCATATTAAGCCTCTTACTTTAGTGACATATTACATACTTACTAGGTTTTACTGATAATCTTGTCCTATTCCCAAAGACGAATGTGTTATAAATCATAGCTCTGTACTGCCTCACGAAAATGCCCGAGCTACCTTGATAATAGACTAATGTGATTAGCATGTATCTGTCCTCCCTTGTAGGAGCTCTGACTGGGATTCCCCTTTTTGATTTCTGGAATAAAGGCTAAGCCATGGAATTAAGCTCATGAAAGCCTCTTTTCAGGGCACAAGAGCAGTGGTACAATAGATGTGGCAGAAAGCCTGAGAAGAGTCCAAGTGATATTCTCCAGACAACTCTGAAACTTATTCCTTTCAAAAAGATTTGCAAAATGTCACTAAGTAATCTTGTTTTACTAGCCAAAGGATATCAGGTCTGATCTCCATATATATATATATATATATTTTTTTTTTTTTTAACCTTGGAATCCATACTGTACATAATCTCATTTTACTGGTGTTAAGCAAACTGCATTTGACAGTTCACTTAGATATCCAACAAAGGTTGCTACTTGTCTCAATAACTAATTAAATTCAGAATTCATGGCAATACTCACTAAGATTCACCTTTAGGTGATCTTTCTTTATCACTTTATTTAAATATTTTTGTGAGCATATAGTGGGACATGGGAGAAGGTTGGAGTATTTGGAATGGGAGACAGCACCCCTTTTTTTCATTTTGTTTTAATGGCTTTCCTTATTAAACTCTAATAGTCCTTGACTTAAAGGATAAGGAGACGTTAAGTCACCTATGCAATATAAGAGTACAGGGTAAGTACAGGCATTATGTTTAATAGTTACTAGGTACTTACTGGGTCTCACTAATAAGGTAGTTCCCTTTCCAAAGGTCCATGCACCTCCTGCCTGGTAGGCACAGTGAAATAAGGCCCTGCAAATACTTCACCTGCCTGCTCACTCAAACCCTGTTTGTGTACAGTTCTAAACAATGGAAACATATTTTGCCCTTGCCTTTTGGCCAAGATCTCAGTGAGATTTCAGCATTTGACAAATGCTCTGTAATTTCATTTCAACTGGGGGATAGTTGGTGCCTGGTCCTTTGTTCACTCAGTAACTATTCACTTAATACTATAGGAGGCACTGAGGAGACAGTGAGAGCCACTCACTGTCCCTGTCCTCATGGCTCACAGTCTAGGAGGAGGAAAACAATAGACAATGCATAGAAAATAAGATGTCAAATGACAAAAGTGGGTGAATTTAAATTGAGCTGGGTAACAGGATAGAGGGTAAATAGGTGGTGGCAGCTGTGTTTGATGCCTTGTTGGATTGGCTGGGCAGGAGGCCCTCTCTAAGGAGGTGATGTTTGAAGTGAAGTCCAGACATGGAGAATTTAGTCATCACCCTCATTTCCAGATAAGCAAATTGAGGGCTGAAAGATGAAAGCCTGGCTCCAAATCACAAGTGTCTCAACCACAGACACTTAGATCATGCCTCTCCCAGCTCAGAACTGGATGTAAATATAACCATGTACATTCTTTCTTAGATAAGATGAAGACAGGCAGATATTCTTCCAAAGTGACTTTGGGATTTTATCTGGGCAACTGGAATATGTGGCTTTGGCCACGGCGGGAGGAGGACAAATAGAAGAGAAGGTGGCATCTCTGATGGAGCTCACCACTGAGCTAAGGAGGTATCTTCCACTCTGCTTCCCTATTGAGCTTACAGACAAGGCAAACTTACCTGGCAGAATAAGCTCTTCTTGTTGGGGAAGGCACGGAGACTGCTCCCCATAAAATCTGAACAAATGGAGGGCATTTGGCAGTTCACTTAGATACCCAAAAAAGGGTGCTACTTGTCTCAACAACTAATAGAATTCAGAATTCAGGGCAATACTCACTCAGATCCACCTTTAATATGGTCCCTCTTCCAAAAATCAGCTTCTGGGTGCACAAAGATGCCATGGTGATCTGTATCACCACAAAAACCAAAGGGTGCCTTATTTTTGAGTACAAGAATTCTCTTAAGATTCTTTGCTTGGTTGAGAGCTAACCCAAAGCTAAGCATATATTTAGGAAAACTCAAGAAAAATATTAAAATTCACCTACTCTTTGCAAAGGTGGGAAACCTCAGCAATAATTTTCTGCACTTTCTCAACTTCACACATTTCTCTCGTAAGTGATCTCAGGATTCCAAAGATTTTCAGGAATGGTTTTGGTCACCAGTGCTCATGTTCTTTTTCCTCATAACTAGAGAGATCCATCTTATTTCCACATTGAACCCTTTCTCTGCCATAGCTTAAGTCCATTAAACTTGATCACCTTTAAGCTTACTCCCCAATGGAATTTTTCATAAAATCTAACTCTTAAAAATCATGAGTCTGACTACCCACACCTCTCTAGGAGATTCCACATACATTATCTCATGTGAGTTTCAGGATTCCTTTAGGCAGGGCTGGAATCATAATCTCCATGTTATAGATGAACCAAGGCTTAGAGGACTTGAGCCATCTTCTCATGGCAACCCAGTGAGGCACTGAGCTAGGTCTACACTGTCTTTGGCTCCTGGTTGAATATCTTAATTCATTTTGTGCACATTCCTGTACTCATTCTATCAGCTTGCCTTTTAAGTATCTCTCCCTTCTTTTTCCCTCTCCCAATAAAAGAGACATTATAGTAATAATAAAAAACTCTCCCTCCCCCTCCAAAAAACAAAAACAAACAAAAACCCCAAACCCTCCAGCTCAATTCTTTTTCAGAGTAGAGGCTTTTTAATCCTCACACATTTTCTGTGAGCCAGGAGATAAGGGTTACCAATATTTCAGTTACATTAATTGGGAAAAATGAGAGCTGGAGGAGATAAATCAGAGTGATGGTTATAGAGGCTACAGCCTGGTGCAGACAGCAATATATTGAACCTTAGAAAACATGGGTCCTTGCCCTGCTATTGTGACCATGTTCAAATCACTCACCTACTTTAAAGAGAATTACCCTTTTCTACCTTCCTTTGCCCCTTTGAACAATCAGATAAAGATGTGAAGAAATAAGGTATGTGCCTTTATTGTTTTCCTTAAGAAAACAGACTTTAGAAAACATCCTCTATCCATATGGAATTCATAATGCAAGCATACACACATGGTTATGCATAGGTGCAACACCAAACATTTTTAAGATAAGTTTAAGACAGATTAATTTGGGTCGACACATCGCACTCAATTTAAAATTGATGACTAGGTTTCTGTTTCAATGTTGGAAACAGAATTGGGGTTCAAGCCCCAGTACTCACTTGGCTTAACTAGCACTATGGTTCCTCTTCCAAAAGTTAGCTTGTTCCCTGCAGCATTGGTTACACAGTGATCTGAGGCCCAGCAAAAACATAGTGACCAGGAAACCATACTTAGTAGATACTTGACATTCTCTACAGCCTTGAAAAAGTGGAGGGGTCACAATGCTCAGGGCAATCCTATTGCCTAGCACTAGATCCACTTTATAGAGCTGAAACACTTGCAAATGGGCACATATTTGGGTCTAACACATTCATGTATTTGTTTACCTCTCTGCTTTGGCCAATTGAACTTGACTCTGTGAGTGAAAAATATCTCTCAACCATAACATAATATAGGGGCCATCTGGCTATTTTTAACCCTCAAAGAACCTGAGAACAGGAAGCCATATAAACGCTAGAACCTTCAGGGTCAGGCTGTTCATATATTTAGAATGGAAATAATGAATGAATACATTCATACACACACAGGCACTTTCTAACAAGGTCTCTCCATTCAATTTCGTGCCCAGGGAATACCCCAAAGAAAGAAAGAAAGAAAGAAAGGATACTGCTTAAGTCCTGGGTCTGCCCAGGACCTCCCAGCTGCTCCGCCTACTATGCACTGTGGACCAGCTTTACTTTCTTTGGTCAATGTTTCAGACTCAGATTCCCTCTAGCTAGTCAAGAGTCCCTCCACTGGTGAGCCTAGTGCTAAGGAAGGGGATGGGCAGGCTTCTTGGGTAAAGTTTTTTGAGAACCATGGGCAGATCATTCTCAATAAGAAATGAGTACAGAGGTTGATGGAGCTCACACAGGGGAGAGGACCAAGATTCTCAGAGCCAAAGATAAATATGTAAACCTGTTCTTCAGTTTGGCTTGCCCATTCTGGGTTGAGGGGCATATCCTTTCTCAAATTGGGCTTGGACCAGAACAGGTGTTTTGGGATGCCTCACACTTTCTGGGGGCACTGTCCTTCTCCTTTGCCTTTGGTGGGGATCACTACACCCTCCTCTCTGATTCTTGGGCTCCTCAAAGGGTCTCTAGGTACTCTTGGCATTCTCTCTGCTTCCTCATCCCAGGCTACCTAGGGAGGGGGATCATCTGGGAGAGGTAACATGCATATTCTCTTGGTTTTAAGACTAAAGAAATTATTTTATCTTCCTTTTAAATTTTTTTTCACAGTAATATTTGCCTGGAGTAGAAAAGAACCCACTTACCAGGCCTGATGGTCAGCTGAGTTCCTCTTCCAAAGAATAGCTTTCCTAGGACTGAGCCTCTATCAACACAGTGTTGGCCCTCTTTACATGAACCTGATCCTAATGCTCCCCATCCTTGCTCTCCCTTTCTTTGGGGTATAGGGTTGAAATTCACCTCCACTCTCTTTTAGTAGCTTTAAGTCTTTTTCTTGGGCAGCCAGCAGACTAAGCTGGGCAGTCAGTCCTCAGAGGCTATATCTCAAGGGACAAATGATCTGTCGTAACAATAGTCTTTCTGCCTCAGAGTCCTCTCCCATCAGAAAGCAATTACACATCCTTTTCAGAGTGTTTAAATTGGAAGGAACTTCGCTCCCCTGCCCTATTTCCTGTATAAAAGGCTGCTCACTTACTTGGATTGGCATTATGTTTGGATCTCTTTCCAAATCTGAACTTGTGAAAACTTTGATAGGCCAGATCTGTCCTCTGCAGAATCACCCCATTTCCCTCATTCAACCTCTGGTCCTCCCTCCAGGCATTCCCTTTATCTCTCTCTCTCTCTCTGTGTCTTTTTTTTTTTTCCCTTTTCTTCTCTGATATCTTTTTTTTTTTAATCTCCCCATTTTTGCATGGGAAAATCATTCTCCATTAACTTATAGGTGTAAAAATCTCTATAGGCTTTAATGCATGACTAATTTGATGACTGTGTCTTCACTTATCAAAAGTATACAAGAAGAAGATACAGATCTGAGCTCACTTTTCATCCTCTGGGCTTGAGACATGGGCTCTTAGCACCTAGATTTGAAAGAGATGTGATTCAGTTCAATATCTAAGATGCCATAGGAACTCTTTCCACAGCATCCTAATGGTTGGCTCTAAGGATCCAGGTGCACATCTCCAAGAAGAGTTCATACTTCACAAAGCACCTTTCCACAGCAAGGCAGTTCTACTTGTTCAAAAAGTCTTTATGGGAAGCTGGGGCACATCCTTTACCAGCTGATTTTGATTCTTCCTTCTGCACTAAACCTTTCCCTCACCCGCATAGAAGTTCTTCAAATATTGGAGAAAAGTACCTCTTTTCTTACTATAGCCTAGTGACATTCTTTCTCACTGTTTTTAGAGATCTGAGATAATTTCAGATGACTTTCTCAGTTTTTATCTGACTGTGAAGAGTGCCCTCAATGAATGTGCCCTTGTGAAGGCCCCGCTTAGGACAGCCTTTCTGGGGAGGAAGAGGAGGTGAGGGAGACAAGTAAGGCAGAAAGGCTGTAGTTCTAACACGAGCTGGGAAGTGTCTGGAATTTAGTTACTACTGATTGTGCTTCCCAGGTGAGATTGCTCTTAAATGTACCCATCGTCTTGACTAAAAGTATTCTGGTCTTTTCCTTCTTACTTACTTGCTCTTACAGTTACTGCAGTTCCTGCTCCAAAGCTGAGCCTGTAGTTATCAGAACCACAGTGCCTGGTATTCCTACACAAACCTCAAGACTCTGGTTAAGAGAGTGGGCTGGGGGACAGGCAGGCCTTCCTCTTGGGCTAGCTCTGTCCCTCACATTCAGTGAGCCCTTGGGCAACTATTACAACCCCTTTGTCTTAAATGTTCACATAGTTTCCTCATCTTTGTAAATGGGGATGATAATAATATCTATTCCACAGGGCAGTTTGAAGGGTTAAATGAGGTATGGTATGAGAGGCATTAATACTGTGCTTTAATGCACATAGCAACTGTTCAATAATGTAAGTTATAAGATTATCACCAGGGTCACTTAATTATTTTCATCTTTTAAAGAACACATATGATTTTAATTTGTCATATCTCCTTTCTAAAAGCCTGGATATGCAAACATTCTTTTGTCAACTAGTTAAAGTAGTAACAGTTAAATTTGGGGAAATTTCCTTATATAGGATAACATTTCAAGAGCATAGCTGCCAGTTTCAGAATGTTTCTGGAATCCTAGGATTTGTTTACTGCATTCTAGATATGTTCAAGAGACATAGGAGTGATAAAATGTTATGGGTAAGGACCAGAACCTAAAATAAAAGAACTTGAAAAAAATACAGACCAATGAGAGGAATTTAGTATAATGGGTTGGTGAGTTTTCCTTGCAGACAACTATCACTTACTTGGCTTTACACTGAGCTTGGTCCCAGATCCGAAGTAAAATCTGTTGTAGTTGTACACTGTGTTCAACATCATTACAAAAAGTCCCCTGGAACTTCGTAAAAGGGAGGTGCATTATCCAGAGGTGACTAACCCAGTTATGTGAAGACGAACCCAGGCTTACCAGTCCTTTGCTATTCCCTAGAAAATTCGAGTACTAAGTTGAGGAATGAGCTGAGGAGACACATTCATTATCAGAGACAGGCAAGATAAGGGCAACTGATTTTCTTCAGTGGTTTTATCGATTTCTTTTCTTTAGTTTTCTGCTTGGGTTCTTTCTTGTGTCCTCTGTGCTCCATGCACATGATATCTGAAACAAGGACACTGCAAGGAAATGCTCTTTACTTTTTCTCTTCCTACTTATAAATGAAAATTCCCCCCGTTGGACTAGCCTGTGAAGAATATCCTCATTTTGCCTTTAGTTTCAGGGCTACCTGGAAGCTTCTCTTTCAGACCCTGAACCTGGATCTAGATTGTACTTGACAACTGAAACTGACCTTCCCTTAAAAACAATTGAGCCATGTGGGGGGATTCTGCAGGTATGATCTAATAAGATCACTATATCCTCTCTGTCAGAGTCTACATTAAACAACCAAATGTATTTAACATCCACAGTGATAGTCCCCTTCCATCCCCCACAGTGAAACTCTGCATTTTGGCTTATTTTTGCTTCCTGCCTGCATATTCCCTTCAGGAAAAAAGAAAAAAGGAAATAAAGAAAAAAAGAGACTGCAGTGTTGGCTGTCATTTGCAAGTCTAGATGAAACATTATTTATGGGCAAAATATTTTGCTGACAATTTCAAGAGAAAGGAAACCTCAGTGCCAGTAGTTAGACACCCACACAGTTTGGATTTAAACAGATCTCAAAAATGAACACAGTTATGAGAAATAAAATAGAGGTGACTTCAGTCTAAGCCAAATAATTATAATACTTTCGCAGTTTTGGAGGGCAAGGGGCTCACTTGCTCTTACTTGTAGAAGTGATAAGCAATGTGTTGCCGGAATGTTTCACTGGAAGGGCACCAGAGAGCTAGAGAAATAGAGCCTCATTTAAATACCTTAAATAGGCACCTTGTGTTTCAAGACTTATGTAGAAATAAGCTAGACTAAGTTGGAAATGTAGCTGGCCAACTAGGCTTGGTTTAAGATAGTTCTTGGTAAAGCTATCTTGCAGCATTTGGTCTGGGTCTAGTGCAAATATTATGAGAAACAGAACTCCCTTGATAGAATCTGCTCCCACTATCAAGCAAGTCTTTTAGGTTAAGATGGTCAATTCTCTGCTCATTTTCATGCACTTCTATTCAAGTTGAGCAAAGAGGCTTCTTTTCTTCTTCTTGGTCTTTGATAAATAATTCTCTTCTCACTCTTCCCTTTCTAGTATCCATTGTGGGTAATATGGCCATTTTGACAATATTAATTCTGCCTATCCAGGAACATGGGAGATCTTTCCATCTTCTAAGGTGTTCTTTAATTTCTTTCTTTAGTGTTCTGTAGTTCTCATTGTAGAGGTCTTTCACCTCTTTTGTGAGATTGATTCCCAAGTATTTTATTTTTTTCGAGGCTATTGTGAATGGGGTAGTTTTCCTAACTTCTCTTTCTGAAGATTCATCACTTATGTATAAAAATACAGTAGATTTATGAGCATTGACCTTATATCCCGCTACTTTACTAAATTCACTTATGAGTTCTAAAAGTTTTCTGGTGGAATTTCCTGGTTCCTCTAAGTATATAATCATATCATTGCGGGTGACCCTGCATCATTCTCAATCCCAGACCCATTAACTAATATATAGGCACAGTATACATTTATAGATGCTTAAGTTGATGCAAATAGTTTTTAATCATGGTGGCCTACCAGGTAAAACTGTCAGCTGGGTTCCAGATCCAAAGGTCAGTTGCCAGCCTGAACCAGAAGAAACACTGTGATATACCTAATAGCAAGAACTAGATCAAAGAGGCCAGGCTGGCAGAGCACAGAGTGAAGAACTGATAGTTCCTTTATGAATTTAGGAACCATTGTTAATCTAGGTTTGATCTGGAGTAACCAAGCTGGCTGTGTATAATCTCTAAAGGAGTGCTTCTTTGTCTTTTTACAAACCCATTTTTCTTTTAGAGGATCTATTCTTTCCATTTTCCGCTACAGAGTTGTAAGCTTCTAACATGTTTCTAAATATATGAATAGTAAATGCACTTTGATTTTAGGTGTCAATCAGTATTCAAATCTTTTCATCTAAGGAGACTTACAGAGTCTAGACAGAATATTTCCAATGTGGGTATCACTGGATTATGCTACCAGGGAACTGCCAAACTCTTGAGTCCTCCTTAGTCTGAGCCTATGGAATATGAATGACATAGGTTTAGAGCTGGTATTGTCTAGTTAATTTGGTCACTAGTTTTATATCAATAAAATAATTTTATAATGATCAAATTATCTGAGAACTTGCTAATTTTCTTGCTAATGTTATTTATGTTGATTTATCTGCTAAAGGACTTTAAAACTGCAACAAAAATCAATTTTTAATATTTAATAAGGTAGTGAGGATGGTATAAAAGGGTCATGCCCAAAGATATCAGGATATGCATTGTCATATCTAGGAGAAAAAGTGGGATCCACTTCCAGCATGGAAGATCCTTAGGGGGACTGTCAGCACTGGGTTTGTCCCCTGCTGGATTCCTGGTATGAGTACTGAGGCTGGTGCAGAGTCGGTGCACAAAATATTTGTCAGATGAATCAGGTTTCAGAACAGACACAGGTTCATCAAACCAGAGACTTAAGGTCTAGTTCTGGCTCAGCAATCAACTGTCTAGGGTGTGGGGATTACTGTGTTCCCTGGGTCCAGTTGCCTTATAAATGAAGATAGCTAGAAAGGATGATTTTAAAGATTTTCTCTGTTCAGTGAGGCCATGTTATATGAATTTTTGTCCAAAAGTCTCAGAAACAGGAAGTGCCCCTCAGTACCAATGAGTAATATTTTTTCAGTGATTTTCAGACTTTGATAAGAGTCTGCACTTATTTTGGTCAACGATGATTATTTACAAGTTTTCTTCCATACATTTACATAATCTCAACCAAAAAGAATAGTGCCTTAGAGGACTTATTAAGGAATTAGACATCTTGTCACTGATTACCACACAAATCCAGGGCTATGATCCTAGCCAATATCCTAACTAATCAGTCATACATCTTTAGTCCCAACACACATACTCTGGGAGCAATTCCCAGAGACATCCCTACACAGCTCATTTTGCATGAGGATGCCAGATCCTAGCCAGGAAGACATTTGGCCTCCTGTGTGACAATCATTCTCTCTCTCCAAGCATTCTTCATATAGTGTATAATTGGGTCTAAATCAGCCCTTAATCCACAGACATTGCCTAATCCAGGGATACAATTTTATACTTACTGGGCTCCACAGATAACTTGGTTCCCTGTCCGAAGATAAGCTTTCCTCCCTGGTCATAATTCACACTGTGTTACATATCCTGTCAGAAACACACCCAATCTGCCTGAACACATTTCTAATCCTCTACCCCCAAATCCAAAGCCGATTGCTCCCACACCACAGCATGAATCATGGCTGTTCTGCCTATTGTAGCTTTTTTCTTGTGTGGGGAATAAGGGTATTCACACACAGGGGACTGATAGAGAATAATGAGAATTCCTATTTTCCAAAAATGTTTCTATTTAACACACACTGATCTCTCATTTTTGCCTAATTACTCTGGAGATTGTAGTTTAGAGAAATGGCTTCTGTTCAAATGGGTTTCTTATAGGCTCAACAAGAAACACTTGGCACACAAGGGTTAAAATTAAGGACAGGTGAGTCCCCAGGGTATCAGCCTTACCTGGGGTGACCACGACCTGGGTCCCCACTCCAAAATGCAATTTCCCCCAGCCTTCTGTTGTCACACCGTGACAAACACCTCTACAAAATGGCTTCCCCAGAGAAGACAGCTGCTAAATGAAGACAAACTGCTCATGGGAAAACAATCTTGCTACAAAATGAGGTAACTGCATGATATGAGATACAAGCTTCCCCTCTTCTCTCTTAATTTCTCTTCTGTTCAGACACCAAGGGTGAGGTGTGCCCAGAGACACTTCCTGGGCAGCAGAACCAGGGAACAGGGTGGCTGGGGTTAATGAAGCCTGGTGCAGGCTCACAACTCAGGAGGATAGAACCCACCCATCTAGAAGGCTGCCTGGTGCTCAGCCCAGTGCATAGCACCATTGAGTCTCAAACCACAGCTCATTACTACTCTCACCCTCTCATTTAAATCACCTGGTATTTTGGATTCACAAGTCTGATGGAAAACCTATTTCAGGATCCTTGGTCTCTGTTCCTATTAATTCCTGGCCTCTATCTGCCTTGGTTTTCAGTCTGTCCAGTGGGGATGACCATGTTGGAGTCTCCTGCTGAGGAAGACCTGGCCACCAGGCATCAGGTGGTTTTACTTATTGGAAGTCTGGCCCAGTAGGTGGACTCTAAAGCCTGGTTGTGAGTGGGGTCCTGGTGGGTGTGTTCTGCTCCACCACACCTCCCAGAGAGGTGACAAGGTATCAGTCCTTGGTCTGTCCATCCCTTTAAGGCCCTGTTGACCCAAGGAGGTCCCCTGGAAAAGAGGTAGGTCTTCAACTTGGAAATAGTATATTCAATGCACAATTCAAATTATATGCCACTTACTTGGCTTGACAAGCAGACTTGTCCCTTTCCCAAAGATAAAGGAGAAGCCTTGTCCTTCCACAGTGATTAACTCGGCATCAAAAACCTGCCAGCTCAAATTCCCACTATACAAAGCCCTCCTGAGAAGGGAAACTCTAGTGCATTTCCTCTAGTGTTATTCACACAGGTCTGTGATTTTTGTCCCTGTGTAAGCAAACCCTTCCACTTCTATTGTCCTCCTGGGCTCTCTCTCTCACTCCCCTTCTACCTTCCTTTCCATTACTGCTCCCGAGGTCACAGTGGATCTCTACCCTCAAGCCCTTCCAGTTTACCCCCATGGTAAGCAGTGGATTCATTTCCTCTCCCCACTTAACTGTACTTACAGGGCAGAATGGACAATTTGGTTCCAGGACCGAAGATGAATTTTTGGCCATAGTTATTCCCACAGTGCTTCTGGGCTCAGCAAAAACCCACTAAAGCTTCTTCCTCAGGTGCCAGGGCATCGGAACACTACAAATGACCCAGGACCCAGAACCTGTATTTTTGACTTTAGGGTGAAAAAGACAGCCCATTTGTCTTGTCCTATCCTG
The DNA here is from genome assembly GCF_902686445.1 of Sciurus carolinensis. NCBI lineage: Eukaryota > Metazoa > Chordata > Mammalia > Rodentia > Sciuridae > Sciurus > Sciurus carolinensis. The sequence continues at coordinate 125,320,736 of NC_062214.1, read as the reverse complement.
AGAACAAAGGGAATTTGAGAATCAAGCAAGTAAAGGTTCCAAAACTTAACCTAGCCACCCCCACTCCAGTGTCCCCAGGGCTGCAGCTCTGCATTAATGAGGCGGAATTTTTTCAGGGAGAGAAGCTCCAGGGGCTGGAAGAGGCTTAAAGAGGTTCTCTCATTTCTCCTCCTACCTTAAGGCAGGGCTGCACTTCACTCACCCCTGATAGGAGGTGTCTATCTCCTTTCAGAAACCCTCTAGAGAAAGTGCTCTGGCAACGGCTCCTGACAGCTCATTTTCACTGTTCAGAAACCTATTAGGAAGGTTTTTAACCACCAACCTCCTTCCTGCAGTATCAGCCACGTCCTGTGGTCTGAATCCTGGTGGAGCTGAGAACAGAGCCTCTTTACCTTCTAACACTTCCTTTCCCAGATGAGGAATGTGACTACTGACCCATCCTCTTTTCTTTGAAATCACCTGTCCCCAGTTGTCTCCACAGACTTCCCTGATCCTCCATCTCTGGGTTTGAGGGTTTCATTTAGTGACTAGTTTCAGGAGTCTTATTTCTCGTGAGCTTTACTACCCAGCAGAGTAGAAGGACAATATTGGGACTGAGTGCCTTTTCATCTTCTGTCACTGTCTTTCTCTTGGGAAGGGGCCCAGGACACCTTAAAGGAAGCTGGGGTCAGTTTTGTGACAGGGCAGTGCACCCCCTTCCCTGTGGTTTGTGAACCAGGCCCCTGGCTCTGGGGGATTGTGCATGGCCTCCAGAGCCCCAGTCCTACAGCTCTCTGCAGAAGCCTCTCCCTTGCCTCTGACACTTGGATGGTTTTGTATTTAAATTAGTCAGGATTCTTTCTATTTCCACTTTCAAATCCCAGGCGAAGAGTTTCACAGAACAGGCTGACATTCTCCACCCGCCCTCCTATTCCGGCTCTGCTCCTGATGCATGACAGAGCCTTGACAGGAGAGCCCAAGGGGCGAAGCAAAGCTCTACTGTGCATTGGAAATGCTGTTTATCATTATTATTAATAGCTGGGGCTTAATGGACTCTTCCTATATTCTGTGCCCTATGCTAAATATTTTAGCTACATTATTTCATTTGATTCTTATAATAACTCAACAAGGTAGCTATATTTTTATCTTTGTTTTATGTATGGATTGGGAGAGACCCTCAGAGAGGTTGAAGAACTTGCCCAAGTTCACACAGCTGATTAAGTAATGGAGCAAGGACATGAATTCAGGTTTTTCTGTCTCCAGAGTTCATACTATACCTCAGAATCCATAAGAACTTGGGCTCAATATATCCAGAGAGGACACATGGTAACCGGAGGTGCTGCAGAAGTCAACTCAGTGCTGAACCTCACATACTATCATAATTTTTTTCTTTTGCAGTTTCTGGGGATCAAACTCATATGGCAGCTATTTTATTCTTATTCCAGATGTGCAGAGTTCCAGTGGTTCTTTTCAAACAGATTTAAATTGCAGCAGGGGTATCAAAGTTAGATGTGAGAAAATACCTGCTGGCAGCAAGGGCTTGCTAAATTTTGGAATTGATTACAGAAGCTGAGCAATTTCCTGCTTGTGACCATCAGACAGAGGCAGAGAGCAGCCCATATGGCTAGGGAACCTGCTGGGAATCCTGCCAGGGGTGATGGGGCACCGGTTCCCTGGAGGTCCCTCCTGACATCCTCACTGACTCAATTATTGTTTGTATCTCTATTTCTTTCAAAGGTTGTACATGCTCCTGAGAACCCCTCTCTGTAAGCTAGTGCGAGCATGTGCACACGCAGGCACTCACATCTCATTTTAAACCAGGGAAGAGAACAAGCTCTCTTTGGCCTGGGGAAAGAACATTAATAAAGAGCCCAAGCAGATGCACAGGATTAAAGTATTTTTCAAACTAATGATTTGATTGATTGCCCCTAAAGGCCCAGGCAAAGAAGAACACAACTTACTTGGCTTCACAGTGAGCGTGGTCCCATCCCCAAAGGTTAATTTGCCTGTATTGGTGTTACACAGTGTTCAGTGCTATTGCAATAACCTTGACTGGGGCCTCTAGGAAGACAGGTGGAGGTGGGGAGGCAAGCCGCAAAACAAAACCTGAAATGACTGCCCATGGCCAAAACAATCTCCTTGTAATTAGGTTAGAACATGGGAGGAATACTAATACCTAGCAACTTCCCATCCTGGTTCTATTTGCTGTAATTTTCCTTGAAAGAACCGGCCTCGGCAGAAGCACCCCCTGGGAAATTCACAAAGTGGCTTCTGCTCTGTCTCTGGGGATCCCGACTCCTTTGTAATTCCTGTGGGCCTGAGTCTATTTTCATACACTTTCTGCCTTTTTCTTCTTCTTTCCCTGGACTTTCCTCCTCGTGGAGGGTCACCTATTTTCTCAGGGAGTGACTACATGATATTAAAAGCCTAAGGACAATGTCCCAGGGAAAATGTGCATTAACAATCTTGTTTTCCAATGGGTATCAGGAACCACCCAACACAAACGAAGCAAAGAAAACACCACCTGTGTTTTGACAGCTTCTACATGATGGAAGACAGGCTTCTTGGGAAAAATAAATTAGCCAGAAAAAGGAACTTACTTGGTGTGACTGAGAGTTTGGTGCCCTTCCCGAAAATGAGTCGGTAGCTCCCAACCCCAGAGTATCCACAGAGTTTCCTTTCTTTGCAAAAACCCCACAGATGCTGAGGAAACCAGACCAACTCACAGCCTCACAGCCCAGGAACAGCTCTGACAACAACTCAGATATAACAAGGACCAGACAATAGCAAAAAAAAAAAAAATGAGAGAGAGAGAGGGCATTCCAGATGCTTGTCATGGAGGGGCCATACCTTGGAGTCCCACAGAGACCTGGCTAGAGACCTAGTCCTCCTTCCTGTGCACAGCCCAGGTATTTTCTGGTGACAGACCTGACTGGTTTTTAAGATATTCCTTTGCCAACAACCCCTTCTTTCAAGCAATTGTTTTTTATATCTTCAGCCTGAGCATCCCTAATCCCCAAACTGAAATCTAAAATGCTCCGAAGTGTGAAGGCATAAGGCCACTAGTGGAAAATTCCACACCTGACTTCAACTGACAGGTCTCAATCAAGATGGAGATGCATAAAAAAAAATTGTATAAAATTACATGTAGGCTATGGATATAAAGTATAAAGAAGACATGAAGTGAATTTTGTGTTTAGATTTGGGCCTCATCCCCAAGATAGCTCATTTTTGATATGCAAATATTCCAAAATCTGAAAACATACTCTATAGAGAAACTCATCACAACACACCAAACCAGCCCTTACAGTAACGTTTTTTTTTTTTTTTTTTTTTTTCTTTTTTGGTGGTGCTGGGGATTGAACCCAGGGACTTCTGCTTGCTAGACAAGTGAGCTATGTCCCCAGTCATTTTTGGGGAGGAAACTGATATTGAAGGAAGGGGTTAAGGTGAATGTGTTCTTTATCTGCAATTGGAATTGCTTACAGTGAGAAACGTTTATGTATTCCTTAGACAAATTAAAATTAATCATAACATTAAAAACTACAATGTATTTAAAAGTGGCCCTTAGATCTCAAACATGTCTTTCTGTGCTCCCAAGGCTATGGGGTCTTGGGTTCTCTGTGCCAGGGCTTTGGTCTCCTGGGATAGGAGGAGGGAACTGGGCCAATATATATGGTCAGAACTGGCTAAAGGTTCTGAGGAGAGAGCAGTGTAAGGCCCAGTTCAGTGTTTTTCCATCATTGCTGGTTGACTTTCAATTTATAACAGAGCAATTGTTCATCTTCCTCCTCAATACTTATGGCTCAGTTCTAAAAAGACCTTTCTCTTCTTTTTTAAAAAGTGCTGTGATTTGAACCCAGGACCTCATGTACATTAAGCCTATACCTCATGTATACCATTGAGCTATGCTCATGTCCCCTAATAGTCCTCTCTTGGGGCAAAAGTATTGCTAGGTACAGTGGAAAAATCATTTAAGGGAAGAAGCCATTGCCGATCAAAATCAGGGTGGCCAGGAATACTTACTAGCAATCACAGAAATTCTTGTCCCCTCTCCAAAGACAAGCTGCCTGTTTCCTGTATTCCCACAGTGATTTTTCCCATAACGAAAACCTGAGTTTTCCTGGACCTTCCCTCTTTTTAATCCTCTTTCCTGGTAGAATCACCCAGATATCTTCCCAGGTAATCATGGCTTTGTTTTCCCTTAGGACAGCTTTGCCCTTTCTCTTTACTGCTCTACAAAGTGTGATATAATCAAAATGCCCCTGGCTTTGTCTGTCTACGCTCTCCCTAAGAGCATCCATACATGGAATTGTGTCCCAAGAATGCATTTCTGAACTGCCTGCAAACTTTCACCTTATTGTTAGCCTGTGGAAAAATATTCTAGAGGAAACCCTTGTCAGGGACTCATGATGAGTACTTTGCTATTTTGTATGTAGACATAGAAGACCTAAAAGAAGAAAGAGATTTGGAAAATGTACAGAGTGAGAAGGTGTTGTGTTTGGCCAACTTTCCATGCTTGTTGTCTCTGACATTAAAGTGGTCCTTGAAGAAGTTATCTCCTGCTATCCTTTGGAACAAGGGAAGTGAGAAGGCATGGGAGGGACATCAGAGTCAGGAACCTCAGCAAAAGCCAGAGACAAAAGGAGGCAAAAGGAGAAGAATTGCTGGGGTCATTTCAAAATCCAGTGTGAGGTTTTTGTTGGAGCCAAAAATCACACCGGATTTAACAGTGTGTTCAAAAAAGTCTCCTGGGGACAAGCCCAGGGAGAAAGACTAAAAAATGAATTCTGGAATTTTTCATGAAATTTTTTACTCTTCATAATATATAAACAATGAAAAAGATAACTGAAGCCTGTAAATGTGGCTCAGTGGTAGAGTGTTTGCCTGGCATGTTCAAGGCACCAGGTTCAATTCCCGGCACTGCCAAAAAAAAGAAGAAAAAAAGTTAAGTAATATTTAGGTAGCAGAAGACTGGCAGGAACTTTCCCAGCACTGGGGTAGTAGAATTTGGTATTTGGTTACACTGTGAAAGGGCCCAGGACCTCAAGGCCACCCACCTGTCTTTGAGTTTAAGAAACATTTCCCACTCATTGCTCAAAATCCTTTCAGCTCAATGGGAGTCAATATTAGAAAATTACACAAACAGTACTTACTGGGAAGAACACGAAGTTGAGTCCCTTTTCCAAAGATGAGTTTGTAAGAATTTTGATTGGCACTGTGATTGGGACCACAGCAAAAACTTCCAGTGACTTTTTGGGAAAGCTACACCTTCCTTGATGGATATTTCACCTTCACGGGGCTTAACAGATTGCCTTATTGTCTGTTCTCCTATAATAAACAGTCCTCATTATCGGTCCAGCCATCTTTCTATGTCTCGTGGTTATTTTACTTGAATTTTATGCTGCTTACTGCAAATATGTGGAGAGGAAATTGAATGACCTCATTTGACACTGAGAGTGAATTATAAAAGCAACACTTCAACAAACTCCTTTTGGATATCAAACTGATTCTGTGTCTGCAGGCAAAAAATATCTGGCAGGCAACCACCAAACTAGAAATCCCTTCTTCAGAGCCCAAACAAGGAAGAAGTTAGAAATTGACAACTTTGGGCACACAGCCAGATTTCCACCTGAGATGGACTTGCATTACAGAGCCCTTGGCCCTGAGTTGTAAGCTCTACTCTATAGTTAGCCATATCACCAAACTCTGAGGATGCTTTGCCTCTGGTCAAGTGAATGTTTATGGGGATCATTCATTTTGGCTTAGAGGTATCCTAGTCCACAGATGTGTCCTCTCACCACAAAGAGATAATCATCAACACTGATGGATCCTTGTTGGATACTTGAAGAATCAAGCCCCATTGCCTCCACCTCCTCCTCCACTTTACCCCAAAGATGCTTCTTAACAGTCATTAAAAAAGATTAACGGGCTGGAGATGTAGATCGGTGGTAGAGTGCTTGCCTAGCACACATGAGGCCCTGGATTTGATCCCCAGTACCAGAAAGAAAAAAGTAAACAAGTGAACAACAACAACAACAACATCACAACAAAAAGATTAACCTGGGCTGGTTATACTTACTACATCTAAAACAAAGGAGACAACTAGCTCATTTTCTTCTGTTATTTCCCTGAGCTAAACCATTATAAAACAGGCTATCCTATTTTAAAGTCACTTGGGTTGCTCATTTCAAAGTCTCAGTCCTAACCCATTGTGGGGTTAGACAACTTGACAACACTGCCTCTTAATATTGTTTTTTTGGTGACATTTGGATGGATCTTTTGTCCCCCAAATGGCGAGAAACTGACACCCCAGGAGCACCCCCCACAAACATCCATCTCCTGAATGCCTTTTTCCCTCCTCCCCAAGGAGGAACATTTAAAAAGTTTTTACTCTCCATGGAGGCATGATCAGTAAACAAAAATCTTGTCATGCCTGCCATTTTATTTCACTATGAATTCCCTTTCAGGTGTTGATAAAGCCGTTTGGGATCATCAATTCATCTCTGAATTGTTTTATTTTCCCCTATTGCATCTGAATAGTAAAACTGTGTTTTTAGGGAAATGTGACATGTATGAGACTAGATGTGGACATTAGTCAAAATGGGATAGTGCTTGGGTTTCCTATTAGATCTTTTACAATAAATATATGTGTAGGCATGAGAGACAAAGAAGGTAGCTTATAAATATTAGTAGCATTTAAAATGAGATACACTCTCATTTTTAATAGATGACAAGTTCTGTGGGCAAATTTCACAGTAAACACACAAATCAATGCAGAATATAGTTTAAAAGATTCTGTGGCCATAAATAACTCAAGGTCCCAATATCTCTCTGGAAGAAGGAGAGCTGAGCTACCATATTAAAGATGATTTGGGATGATCTCATTTTGCATCTATTTATTCTTATTACTCTATTCTCAACAATTATGAATGTTTCATGTATTTGCAAAAGTAATTTCTCACAAGGTACATTTGTTTACATATTAGATTAAATTTCCCACTAACTTCACAGGATCTATTTGTTTGGTCAAATATAAACAGAACATGGACACTTACTGGGCTTCACCATCAACTGGGTTCCACTTCCAAAGACGACTCTGTTATTGTTATTCCCACAGCATTTCCTGCCTTTACTGAAACCCTCACTGAAACTCAACCAAACACATGGCATCATGGTGAGGGGCAGTTGAACTTGATGTGCTTTTTTTTTCCCCCTGATGTTTCTGGAAATGGGCCTTTTAATCATAGGCAGAAAATAATAGGGTTTGCTACATAAGGCACATCATTTCTCCTTTAAAAAGACCAAACTTATAAGCTTTTTTTTTTTTTTTGCTACTAGGGATTAAACCCAGAGGCACTTAACCACTGAACCACATTCCCAGCTCTTTTTATTTTTTTATGTTGAAACAGGGTCTCACTAAGTTGTTTAGGGCTTTGCTAAGTTGCTGAGGCTGGCTTTGAACTTGTGATCTGCAGCTGGGTGTCATTGGGATCACAGGCACGCACCACTACATGCTTTTAAAACTCCTTTGCATGTCTACACTGAAATCTGCCAAAGTTGAATCAAGTAATTTGGTAATAACTCTTTCTCTCACTTTAAGCTCAGTCTCAGATACACAGGTCTGGAAAGATGAGGCATTCCCATATCCACAGGGATGTTTTGCCATCCAAATTCACCTCCAGACTACCTAAATTCCATGGCCCTGTCCTCCATTATGAGTCAACTTATTTTTAAGCCTTCTCAGCATGTCTAATGCCTATGTGATAGCTTAGAAAATATTTTCCTAAAGAAATTCCACCATGGACTCATACATTGTTTCAGCCAGATAGGGGTAAGGGGTAACAACACAGTCTCCCACAATCCTAAGAAGGTCAGTCCTGAAGTAGAAGGAGGAAATGAACGTTTTCCACTACAGAAAAGATTACTATATTACAGGCAAGGATGGGGCACACACAAGTGCCTTTATTTCAAAGCTTAGCCTTGGTTGAATTTTAATGCACACTAAAAGTGTATTAAAGAGAGGAGTGACCATCCCACACAGGAATAGGAGGACACTGATTTTCTTGGTTAAATAAGCTTTAGTGGAAGAATTTTAAGTTTGGAGAGAGAAGACATGATCTCATCCCCAACACTGATTCTTCAGATTTGAAGAAGAGTTCAAACCTGAGAGCAGCAGGTGTTCGGAATCAACAAAAGGGACTTATTCTAGGGAAAGTGAAAGGGAAGCAAATGTAGGAAATGGGGGGAGGTGTCAGATGGATCCCAGCTTTAATACTGAGCCAACACCCTACACCCTCCTTCCCCTCCCCATCCTCAGCAATCTCCCCAAGGATGGATCTGGAGCCTCTTTTGGAAGATACGGCCTGTAGAAGAAGTTGCTTGGACCAGCTGACAGAATTGTACAAATGGATTAGCAGAGGTTGTATCTACACGGGTAAAGGTGTGATCAGAGCTGATAAACGGCTGGAAAATAGGATTCACAGAAGCAGAATACCTGCAGAATTTAGATGAGAAGAATTTTCCCACAATAGTTTTTTTTTTTTTTTTTTTTTTTTTTCCCCCTCTCCTTAGGGTTTGTCTGAAATTAGCACCAATTCCCCTTCTCTAACTGATGTGCCATGCAGGAGAATGGGAAACTCTGAGAGCCCAGCATGTGTGGCAGATAAAGGATGACAACAGGGAACAAAGTCAACCTTCAGCCTTCCTGTCATCAAAGGTGGCTATTATCTCCCAATTGCCATGGACAGAGTCCATCTGACAAATCCCACTACTCACGTACTTGGCTTGACAGAAAGCAGAGTGCCAGACCCAAAGACGAGCTTGTTTGCAGACCCATAATTCACACAGCTCTTTAGAGCCTTACACTAACCCTCAAGGGAGGCATGGCAGGATGGGGTGAGGACAGGCTGTGTCTTTCCATACTTAGAACATCTCAGTTCCAACTACTGCAAAAGTCAGCTTGCCAGGTACCCTCTAGCCTTTATATTCCCCTGATTCAGCTTTTTTCCTTATGTCCTTATGGGGTTTGTGCTGAAGCACAGAATCCTGGGGGATTCACTAGCAAGTGCCAAGAGCTTTGCAGGCACCTCAGGACTGTGGCCCAGGGCAAGGATATCAAGAAAGTTTCAGGCATGCTATAGTTCATCTACTGGTCTTTGCTGGGGCCCTTTCCCTTTTCTTTGAATTTATTCTCCTAATGAAATGAGGCTGGCTTATCCTTGGAATAGAATTCTAACATATCAGAGGGAAGTAGACGCTCCCTAATAACTCTGCTCTGTGCTCTTAGAGGGCTAGTTAAGCACCATCCATTCTGGAAGCAACCAGACCAAACAAGAGTTGACATTGCCTCTCACTGGGAGTGAAGACCCCATTTGGGTTGAATGTATTGTCTCTAGCAGGCTGGATTGTTCTTAAAAATATAATTTGCATGCTATTCTTCGTTCATTATTCAACTAGTGTCTTCTCTCCCTTACTGTCACATATCTGAGACTTACCTGGCTTTATAATTAGCTTGGTCCCAGAGCCCCAGATCAACTGATAGTTGCTATCCACACAGACACAAAAACCTTAACAAAAACCTTCACTGTCCTTCTGGGGAGCCTATTAGAGATAAAGCCCAGATAAAAACTCCAGAGCAAAGCACATAAAACAATGTAGGAATATTGACTATTGAAGATTATTTGCTCATTTAATTACATTTGATTCCCTTGCCCATTATAGATTCCAGACACAGATGATGAAATCAAATGACTAAGCATTCAAAGTCGATCTAGGTCTCTCTGCATATAAGGGAAGCATAATTCATAAACAGTTTTCAAATTGGAGAAGTTGAACTTGTTTTACCTTTCCTGGTATTTTAAATAAAAATGTAAAAGAGAGAAACAGATCATTTGCTTGGAGTCACAGTGCATCTGACTCTCTAGTGTCATATTTTAACTGCTGATAAGACTTTCTTCAGCAGCATGGTATTCACATGTAGATTGAACTGATTCGGTTTACAGAGAGCTGTCTCCGGGAGGAATGGTGTCCCAAGTGACCATGGGCCCTGCAGCCAGGGGCCTGGAAGGCCCACAGTGCTGGAAAGAGGACCTGTAGAACTGTGAGACTGTACTGATACAGGTTGTTTCTAGAAAACACCTTTTCAAGTTTGCTCCTTGGTTTCTGGTACTTACTCGGCAACACATGTAATCTGGTCCCAGTCCCAAAGATGAGCTTGTCGGTGTAGGAGGACACAGTGATACTGAGGCCTACAAGAACCTCCTGACACCCTCTGCTCTTCCCTATCACCGGTACCAAATGATTACCAACAGCAAAGAGGATTTAGGGATCCATTTAAAACTCCAATGCCATCCAACAGTCAATTTTTGTTTGGATTAAGTTTCATTTCTTAGAAAATGCCTATCGTTTGTGCTTATTATGTTTTCAACTCACAAAATGACAACTGTGGATAATTCACTGTAAGAAAATAGGAAATCTCAAACTCTAATCCTAGTCCTGAAGTTTTGTGTTTTTGGGGGTGGGAGGGTTGACATAAATTACTTAACTTGTCTGTGCATCAACTTTTCTGACTGGAGCAGGTTTGATGATGTGGGATCCTCTTTACCTTATTAGAGAATGTCGTGAAGATAAGAAGGGCTGCTGCAGTACAGGGGGTGCAGCACTGAAATGCATTTTGAATAACGTGGGGAAATAAGTTTGTTTGAGTCAAGGTATTATTTACACGAATGGCAGGGAATATGTTAGCTGAAGTTTATTGTCAAAATCAGGAACATGAAAGCTTTCTTAAAGTGAAAACTAAAAGAGAATATATCTGTCTTGGGTGATTTTCTACAAGAATGTTAGAGGACATAACCACTTCATCTGCCAGAAGAATCAGGCATGGAAAGGTCAATGGAATTCTGAGGCCTCATGAAGGAGGAGAAGAAGACAAGCCTGTCCTCCCAAGGCAGTGATTGAGCATTGATTAGGTCCCTCGACATGCCAATTCCCTTTTGCTGTTGGTAGCATTAAATGGAATCTGTCCATGTTAGTTTTTAAAATGAATCTGACCTTTTTAATGGTCAAAATGGCTGTGTTGGTAAACCCAGGAACTGTATCCCATAGGTGACTAGTTGGGGATCCGGAAGGGGACATGAAGAACTCTATGATTAAGACATACTAACCCCCAGAAATGAGAAAAGACACTTACGTGGCATAACAATCACTTGAGTGCCGGACCCAAAGTGCAGCACACCCCCATAGCCTGTTTGTCCACAATGGTTGACTCGACTACAAAAACCCTGCCACCTCGTCACAACCACGTGTCTTGGGTCCCAAGGTAGAAGCTAAAGTTTCTCAGGCACGAGAGAGGATTCAGACACAGGTATCATGAGACAATGGTATTCCTTATTCCTTCCAGCGGCTCTTCCTCATCCTGAGGCCATCCCCAGCCTTCTTGTAGATAGTCAGTAGCCCATGGTTGCATCTCCACCCCTGCTGGGCTCTGCTGCAGGGAGGCTTCTCCCAGGTCCCTGAGCCACTTCAGATCATTCACAGAGCTAAGCACCTCCTCAGAAATACAACCGACCTGCCAAAGAGGCAGGCAGCAGTGTGTGGCGGCCCTGCTGGTACTGGGGTGGGCACAGAAGTTAGGAATATAGAAGAGAGACAAGAGTTCAATAGAGCAGTTAGAGGTGGAAGGACTAGGACTTGAATCAGGAGGGTTTCACTCCAGGTAAGAAGAGTAGACACCTGAAGACAGCAGATGTTAAAATTTGCCATGCTCTGCTTTGTGAATACACATGAATTGTGGGGGAAAGAGATTCTCCTGGCTCTGTCAGTTGCCCTGACCTATTTAGTACTGTTCTTCCTCCTGTGATAACCTCCTACATGCCCCACGCTACAAACAGAGTCCACCTCTCTGTCTTGCTCCTGTGGCCCAGAGCCATCTGACCAAGTATTCTACACCCGTGGGTAGGAACAGCAGCCACAAAACGATACTCAGAATCTGTTTCTCTCTTCCTAATTAGGCTGTCAATCTGTTTAGCTAATAAGTCGTATAAAGTGCCTTAATCTCTTCCAGGGAAAGGAGTCATATAAATGCAAAATAGCAGCAGCAATAAGTCAAATGGCTTGCTGGGTATCTTTTCATTCTGTGTAGAGATGCTGTTTAATAGAAGGAAAACTTTCTGTGGGGAGAAGAGACAGACTGGGGAAAAATACAACAGCATTTGTTTTTATTAGGCTGAGTCTATACAGCACAAAGTAAAACAGATTTGGCAATTATTTAGGTAATGTGACAGTCAATTCAAGCAATTTTAGGCCCAAAGAAGTTTGCTCAAGGAAGTGCCTAAATATCTGGATCAGCTACCGACATTAATCAAATTAACTGGACGATTGTGCTGTGTAGACACAAACTAATAAATGTGCCCTGAGATGGTTCTCCTGAACAGCTTACATTTTATAAACTTAACATTAAAACTGGTCCAATATTTACACCCACTCATTTCATTTTGGCTTTGCAATTGACATCTCCCATTTTTTCTTACAACACGTGTCTTACATTTAGAACTGCAAAGGTAAGAGTGACCTTCTCCCCAGAGAGCCTTATCAGGTTAGCACTTGGAAGCTCATTTAGAAATTCATTAGGTGTCTGAGATGTGAGAGTTGGTCATTATAGATTAAGGGATTTTTCTCAAGTGGTAAAGGACTTACAGGGAATAATAGTGAGTTTTGTTCCACTCCCCAAGATGAAGTCGTTTCCCCCAAAGTTGGCACAGTGCTTCTATCCAGTACAAAAACAATCTCCTCCTCTGTTAACTTTCCTTCTTCTTCCTATCTACAGCTCACCAGGGGCATGCAATCACATTTGACCTATTTAGTGATAACCTTTCAAAAAAACATCCTATAAAAATTGCTATATTCTGTTTTTAAACCAAAAATCTAAACAACCAACAGTCCCCTTTTCTCCCTCCCCCATTTTTTTTCAAGCACAAACTTGTCATTTTTATGGTACTTATATTTTCCTTGAGAGACAGTGCTTGAAGAGTTCTGGTGGCCACAGGGGTGGACTTTGCTTTAGAATACTATTCTGTAAAATCACCTTTCTTTTTAGTGAATCACTCACACTGGTTGTTTTTATTTTTCCCAAGTTGACCAAACTTGCATTCTGTTAGCCTTAGCCTAGAAATTCCAGACCTGATTTACTTCAAGTCTTGTTCCCCTTCTTGCCACTATCTAAAACCACATAGGCTGGAAAGGATCATATTAGCCACTTGACACACACCTCTTACTTACTTTCATAAAAGGAAAGCAAAACCTAACCTTTGGTTAGAAGTTGAAAAGGCAGAGAAGGTTAAACAGAAGATGAACGTGATGGACAACTGTGGCTTGCTTGGGAACATTCAGGCCTACCTGGTTTTATCTGTAAAGTTGTTCCTTGGCCGAAGGTTAGTTTTCCTATATTGCCAGTCACACTGTAATGTTGCACTTTACAAAAACTGCAGTGGGGATCCTTTCTGTTTTTTCATTCCTTCCTGTTAGCAACCTGATCTAATAACAATAAAAACATATTGACTGAAGACTTACTATGTGCCTGCTATTATACAATACCCTTTCTAAGTATTAGCTCTTTAAATCATCTACTATTTCAGTAAGCTATTATTATTATCCCCACTTCACAGATGAGGAAAATGAGGCATAAAGAAACTAGATAACTGCCCAAGGTCACACATTGAGTAAGTGGCAGAGTTAAGATTTGCTCAAGCAGTCTAATACCAAAATTCACATTCTTACCCACCATACCAATACATTTTATTACCCACCATGCTTTTTTTTTTTTTTTTTTTGTACCAGGGATTCAACCTAGGGTCTCTAACTTCTGAGCCACATCCCCAGTCTTTTTAATTAATTAAATAGAGACAAGTTCTCACCAAATTACTGAGGGCCTTGCTAAGTTGTTGAGGCTGGCTTTGAACTTGCAATCCTTCTGTCTAAGCCTCTCAAGTCCCTGGGATTACAAGTGTGCACCACTGCACCCGGCTTTGGGTTTCTTTTGCAGTAAAAGTGACAAAATAGTTAGCTCATTGTCCCTGATAAGTATACCATGAGATGATTCCTCTGGAAGGCTTACATTTAAAAAACTTAACATTGAAGTTAGTTCAATATTTATACCCACTTTCTTTATTTTGGCACTGCAACTGACATTTACCTCCCACACTTTATTTTTTTCTTTACTGCTCATGTCTCACATTTAGAGCTGCAAAGGCAAGGATGACCTCCTCTGTGGACAGCCTTAACGGGTTAGCACATAGAAGACTGTCTAAAAGCTCATTTAGGAATTGATTAGTGTCTACGTCAAAGATGTCTCTCCCGAAGCCACCTGGCTCATGGTGCAACTTCCCCTCCAGAACCGACCCAGGACCTAGCTCCAGGCATAGCCACAGCAAATACTGCTGGGAACAATTTGGTTGAGTGAAACTAAATTCTGAACACTGGTCACTGAGGTGCTCTTGAAGAATTCCTGGAGAGCATAGCTTCTCAGGGGATGCCAGAATTAGGATGAAATCAACTCCTTTCCTGTAACTTATAACAAGTCACCATAAAGCTTTAAGCCAAAGAGAACTGGGAGATACAGATATTATATGGCCTGTTAGAGCCATTCTGGATAATCTGTGGAGGGGAGACATTCTCTAGCTCTGTCACTGGGATGACCATAGGCCTGGAGAGCTCCCAGCAGCACTTGACTTGTCTTTGGTTAGGGGAAATAGTATTTACCAGTGGCCCAAAGTGAGGTTGGCATAGTACTGATTAAAGACATGAAATGGGATATGGATCCTTACTTTCTCTAACTTTCAATGCTTTCTGGCAACCTTTTTTGGTGGGGAGGGATGGGCCACCAAACTGTTTGTTCTGTACAAAAAACAGTCTAATACTCTGTCATCCTGCCATTGCACTTCTGGATCCCTCTATCTAGTTATTCTGATTAAGGGATAGGCAAGGATCCAGTTTCAGGGGACTGGACAAAAACACTGGCTATAACTGAACTTTGTAAACATTAGGGTTAAAAAAGAAGGAGTCAGTATCAGAGATATTCGAACTGCACATACAGGTTTGAGAGCGTTAACATGAAGACTCACTTGGATTTACGGCCAGACTTGTCCCCAATCCCCAAATCAGCTTACGGTTGTTGCCAATATTACACAGTCATAGAAAGCTTTACAGAAATGGACCAGCCAATGTGTACCAGGAAATCCCTTTCAATCTCCAAATCCGGCCTGTGTGCTCCTCCAAATGGGATCCTTGCCAAAGAGGCAGTTGGGAAGACTGTTTATTATGGTGGTCAATTCAGAGTGTGGTCAGGGTAGAAAGATTCCTCCTCTGTCCATCTCCAGACCAAGCTGCCCCCTGACCAGACCAGCAAGGATTAGTGCAATTATGATAAAGTTACTAGAGAAGGTTTCTCCCACTCCAGTGCTCACTCATCCCTATGCTGAACACAATCAGACTCTCTGCTCCAAATTGTTAAGACAAAAAGGACAAGGAATCTATTTATCTACAGTACATTTGCTCTGGTGCCAGACAATTACATATGTATTCATTTTCACATGTACATATGCCATATAATCATTAATGATTAGAATTAATATAAAAAACTGAGTGGAGAAAACAGAAAACGGAGCTTAGCTAGGCTTCCTTTTAAAGTAGAGCATTCATTATGGATTCAGCAGAGATACTCACAGGGTTTGACCATTAACCTTGTTCCCCCTCCAAATGTGAGCTTGCTGCCTGCATTATTATTCACACAGTGATCTTCAGCTCAGCAAAAACCTCCTAGAAACCAAACTAAGTTTTCCCTAAAGATCTTCTGGAAGGAGCGATACCATGAGCACAGAGAATATTAAGTAATTGTCACTGTAATAAGCTGGCACAGAATCCTAGTACCAGCTTGGATTTCAGGACTGTTTCTGCATTGGATGAATGAAGGATATTCTTTCTGAATATTCTAAAGAAGGAGTTTTTCTGCACAAGCCCAGAATACTGACTGCCCAAATCCCAGCGCATTCTCTAGTGTTTTAGATAATAATTCTCCAGGGTTGTGAAAATCATATACTTCATTTGGACAAAGTGGGAACAATTTATGTCCATGGCACTAAAGCAAAAGCGGATAGACTCATTAAAATGGGAGCGATTGTGGGGAACTGTCACTGCCCACCTGGTAAGAAGGGTCAGGATGTGACCCATACCTCCCTGATGCTGGGGCCAAGACACTGCACACTGAGGTCCAGCTCCTGGAACAGCTAAGAAGATGCCCAACTTTTTTATTGCCCAGAATTAGATAGAGTCACTTGCAATGGTCTGCTCTGGGTTGAGCCCAACTCCAGATCTTTTCCCCTTCTGCTTAGATAGTCACCAGGAAAAGGACTTTTCATCAGTTTCTTTCCTTGTCCTAGGTGAGACTGCTCCATTCACACTATCCCCCACCAGGAGATAAGATAGGCAAGATCTAACCTGAAGTCATTCCCTTATAATAAAAAGGTGATTTCTCCCAGTCTTTCTAGGTGATTTTTTTTTTTTTTTTGAGCCTCTCTTAATTTCAACATAATTGGAAGGAAAATCTGAGAAGGAACCTCCATGGGCACCACCACTGTCAGCTTGGCCTCCTTCCTTTCCTTACCACTGGCCACCTTGAGAACGGAGGGCTTAACAAGTCAGCAACCGACTGCTCCAGGGAAGAACAAGAGATACCTAGGAACTATGGCAGCTTTTCTTTACCCTTGCTGTTCAGAGTGGAGGGACCAGGATTGCTACTTCACACAGCAGTAATTTAGCTTCCATACTTTATAACAAGTATCTTCTCT
The DNA here is from genome assembly GCF_902686445.1 of Sciurus carolinensis. Lineage (NCBI taxonomy): Eukaryota > Metazoa > Chordata > Mammalia > Rodentia > Sciuridae > Sciurus > Sciurus carolinensis. The sequence continues at coordinate 125,303,916 of NC_062214.1, read as the reverse complement.
TGTCTTTCCAAGTACAAACACCAAGAACTTTTAATATAAAGTCTGTTTTGCCTATAATACTCACTTGCTAAAACCTTCAGCCTGGTGCCTGCTCCAAAGACATATTTGTAGGTTCCTGTATTAGTCACAGTGTTACATGTCTCTACATAAACCAACGTAAGGTTGCATTTCTAGAGGCAGCTCTATGGTCCCATAATAGGATGTTGTATGTACTTTTCCCATTGAAAGGACTTGATCTCATGTTTTCCTAAAAGGGATTTTCTTGGGATTATATTTCAGTCTATACAGAAAGACTTCTGTTTCTACAGGGGCAAAGTTTGTAAAACTTCCACAATCTTATGCTATCATTATCTTAAGTGTATTTATTAAGAGGCTGATTTAGCAAATGTGCTAGGACTTAAATATATCTAAATGGCTGTTGAATCTTTCAGAGTTGAACCCTCTCTGAGAGTGAGTTTATGAGCCACAAAAACAAACCAATTGACATTATTTTATGATTACTCCTCATTTTGGACTCAGAACAGGACCAGTAACTAGCATGAGTCCCTCCCCTACTGATAAGTCTTGGCTCTGACAACCTTTTGATTATTAACGAAGGAGAAATCTGTCTTCAGAGGATAAAGCCGTCATGGATGATGCAAAAAGAAAGTCCTGTGGCCTCTGAAGGAGGTTTCAGAAGAGGTGAGCAGCGAGTGTGCGGGACAGAAGTGTGTATCACTTTGGGCCGGGTGCTTTGTCTGGGTCACTCATTTAAATGTATAAAGCCTATCTGTCAACCCATCAGCCCCATTACCCTATTGCTGTACTTGGTTGAGGCACAGAGGGTTGTTGATGAAATACTACCAAAGTGTGAGATGGTAGACATTTCTATAGGTGCTGTGCCTGCATGGAAGGTACCCATCTCAGTAACTAACAGTAAAAATCAAAACAACCAACCACAAAACCTACTGAACTCTGCAGGGTGGAGGTAGCCTGTAAATTTCCAATATTGCTTTCTGTCATCTATCTTTATTACTCTCTCCCTGACAGCTTCACAACTTGGATAAACATTCCACTTTATCACAGATAATCCAGTTGAGGTGGGAAGCCCTCCCAAAGGCTGGGATCTTTGCTTCTCCCCGAGGAGGGACTCGGCCAGCTTAGATAATGGGGTGAAGTCTGTGTGGGGAACTAGTTGACCCTGGAGTGAAGAAGCGGGCTGTCCAAAGAGAAATAGGTTCACAGCCAGGGATATCCTCCCTCACAAAAAGTTCTAGGGTTCTGCGTCTCTCAGAAGGAGAAGCCACACGCAGCTTATAACTGCTGCCCCCCTCCCTGGAGTCCTCAGGGAGGACTCACTATTTTTTGGTTCAACCAGATGACACGGCCTAAACCCACTGGATCCTCATCACTTATCTGTTGAGGACACGCTTCCTTGGCTACACTGCTGCTTCGGCAGCCTCCCTCTTTATTGGTTTGCTTTTGTCTCTATCACAAAGCTTTTCTTCTTATCTCTGCCTCTTTCCCAAAGTCACAACGTGCATTGTGGACCTTTGAAAACCAGTGACTGCAGTATTAGTACAATTTATCAAACTGCCCACAGACCTGATAACCAAATCCAGCCTCCAGGGAAACATGTATTCATATCTTTCTCACACATCCGACATAGTTAACAACTGCATGCTAAACGAAGCAATTAAATTTAGCTGTGTTTCAACAGGTCCCATTGGATTTCTTTCCAGAAAGGATAATTAGTTAACCACAAGAACTCACCGGGTGTGACCAACAGTGAGGTGCCTTTGCCAAAGTTGAGGGTATACCCGCTATTTGAGTTCCACAGTGTATTCTCCCTAAACAAAAAACCCCTGGCAGAACCCACCCTGTTCCTCCTCCTCCTAGGATCCCCTATTGGATAATGTCTAAAAACTAATCACAGAGCAGTCACAGACTGCTGCTTATGCACGGCCCTTGATATTGTAAACAAGGTTCTCTCTTCCAGGAGACTTTTGATGAAAAGGTTATCATGTCCTACAGGGAGGTAGGCAGTCACTTCTGAGAAGCACCATCCTGGGGAGGAGGCCTTGCCACATGTTATGATGCCCAGAGTTTTCCTATGACCAGCTGAGGGAAATGCCAGTCTAGACTGAGGATAGTGGGAACATTGATCGGGAGCAATTCCGTGGGGTTCAAAGGTGAAGGGGGAAAGTAGCCACAGAGAAAAAGTTGGCAAATTTCTTCTCTCTCTGTGTAGTTGCACTCACTAGTGTGGTCTTTGAAAACCCCAACACTTACTTGGTTTAACAGAGAGTTTAGTGCCTTTTCCAAAGATGAGCTTTCCTTGGCTTCCTCGAGAATTCACGGTAATATGGGGCCTTACAATAACCAGCAGGTAGGAAGGACTGAGAAGGAGACTGAGCAAGTGAGATCATCTTCCCCTCTAGTGGGTATCTCACCACCTTGCAGCCTCAGCTCCCAGTTCCTTGGCAAGTTTAGGGCATGTCTCTAAAAATAACAGCTGACTCTGCAGATCTGAAGCCACCTGTTTTGTTTCCACAACACTGGGCTCTGGTGGGCTGCCCTTGCTTGACCCACTAAATCCCTAGTTTTTAATTATATATAGGATGATGGGACATACCAGATTAAAACACCTAAGCACAATAGCAAGTTCAGGCAGAGACATGCCACCTAGCACAGTTCCACAGTGGGGTCAGAAGGTGGCTATTTTAGGGACCAGCAGCATCATGTCATTCACAGCAATAGTTTTATAAATAACAATAGTAGCAAAAACCCACAAAAGAATTGAATGCCCTCCTCTTAGAGTGGAGGGCTTCTTATTAAGGAACACCTGGCATCTGAGTTGTTCAGTGTTTTAATTTTGTCATATCACAAAATCTAGGTTTAACACATTATTTTTGGCATTTTTATATATCCAGAGCCAATGAAGAAGTTAGTGAAGTTTACTACTCCCTCCTGACCCCATTATTTGAATTGCCAGAATTTGTTAACTAACAGACTTCCAATCAGCTCAGGATCTCAGACACAAAGAAACCAGGTACACCGACCCTCTTGGGCACAATCAGGGTCTTAATCCCACTGAAACTGCACAGCACAGTCCTGCCCCGAGTAGGGTGGCTTTTGAGATTGGTCCACTCCCCCAACTTACTTGGTTTTACTGTAAGTTGGGTCCCCGCTCCAAATCGTAGGTCATAGTTGTTATTATCACAGCAATATATGCTCTAACAAAAACCTCCTGCAGAAAACTTGTAGCTAGTTCCTGGTGTGACAGGGACAGCAGGGAGAGGCATTGACAAGTACCACACAATACAGTCATACCATTCATGTTTTTCCTTTGGAATGGAGCCATTTTGTCAGGCTTCTAGGCTGTAGCATAGGTGGTTCTTAGTGCACCAAGCACAGCTAAACTAGAACCCAAATTGTCACTCTGAGACATGCAATCAGTTTTCAATCACGTACAAACCAATGCTGCAAAGAATCAGGCCCAGGCACAAAGTCTGTCTTTGGGGACCACTATGTGTTAGGAACTGCTGGTGGATTGCTCCAGGATGTCTACAACTTGCATCTTAATCATAGGCTCAACATAGTGAAATCACTCATCTATGTAATTTCATGTTAATTGTCATGCCATCATCTCATAACTGGTAAATAATGAAGCCCAGCAGTGCTTTGGGGAAAAGGGTTGGCATTCGATTATGATCTCAGAAGGTCAAGGTTTTGGTTTTACTCCACCAAGAGGCTAATGAAATTGTTCTTCTCAGAAGTTGCGTGTGTAGGACATTAAACAAGTTTCCACAAGATTTCTCTGACAGTCACAGATTACTCCAGTCCACTTCCTCACATTCACACATATCACCCCTGAAAAGTTATCAGAGTAAATAGGACTCACTCCTCTATTTGAGAGTGCTTTCATTCTGTGGCTCAGAGTGACAAATTCTCAAACATGCTGTTCCAAAGGAAAAACAGTGTAAGCAAGACTGAGGAAGCTTGGAGCACACAGAAGTCATTTTCACAGGTGGAAAGGAAAAGCATCAGTGACAGAAATCAAAATGACATAGGTACTGATGGAGGCAAGTATTCTCCAAGAGGCCACCTCCACAGAATGGAGGGAGGACTCCAGTCAGAATAGCTCTTCCCTATAACCTACCAAGGTTGACCTGAAGTCTAGTTCCTGTTCCAAAGGCTAGTTTCCAGGTGTCGCTAGTGGTGACAATGTGAGATGCTCCATACAGGAACCTGAATCTTGATTTTCCATGTGGTCCCCTCTGCCTTCCTCAGAGCTCTGCCCATGATCTCTTCCCAGGTGCAGCCCTGGCAAGCTCTGCAGTGGTACCTCCTGCGAGGGCAGCAGGGCTCTGGCCACGTTCACTTGGTGAGCACTGCCTGCTAGTTGTCCTCTGTTGATGATGGGGCACTGACCATGATTAAAGTCAAGGAGTTGTCAGGTTCAACTCTGGAGCCATTGGGAACTGAGCCCTTTGTCCTTTCTCTTTCTGGGTTTTATGTTAATGGATCCCTTTTGTCACACTTGATGAGTGATGGGGCTGAGAAATCAGATGATTAATAGCTGTTCTGATTTAATGTCCCTAAGTCAGGCAGGGAAGAAGACAGGAAGACAGAAAAGGAGAAACAGCTCAACCTCTATCTATGCAACCATTTCAGCACTTCCCAGGAAAGTAATTTTTATTGCAAAGGTGCCACTGGTGAAGTGGCTCACATCAGTCTGTGTCCCAGTCCTAAGCTCACATCCATTGTCTGCTGGAGCCCAGAATTTCCAATAGTGGACTTCTAGTCAAACAGTTGCAGAAGGACAGATTTTGTAGTCCTTCAAACCTTAGACCACATTGCCTCCTTCACCTATGTGGCAGAAACCTGCTGTGTACTTAGGATGTTGCCAATGGTGGCAGTGGTACTAGAGGCTCATGAGCGGGGTCTGGACATGTCCCCGTATGATTGCATTTAGACTCCCCACCTCCCAGGTAGAAGCACTTACAGGGTTGGATGATCAGCTGGGTCCCTTTCCCAAAGGTGAGTCGACCAGCACCTGCAGTATTCACACCCTGGGACAACCCTTAACATAAACCAGTCTGCCAGAAACACATCCCCTGAGCCTCCCTGAGCCTCCCAGAGCCTCCACATCTGCTGGAAGCCCACAAACACCAGTGACAACTCACAGCCTTGGCCAGTGCTACTGGTCATTCCTTCCTCTCCCTTGCTGCTGGCATAAGAGCTCAAAACTCTCACAACCAGGTCAGGGGGCCTGGAGACCAGGGCTGGGGGGTGCGACACAGCTACGGCAATGGGGTTGATTTCTTCACAAGAGTGACCATGGCCACAAAACTCTCATCTGTCTTGTAGGTGGACAGTAAAGAGGACCTCCATTCCAGGTGCACTAAGAGCCTTCCTTAGGCACAAATATTTTAAAGGGACATAAAAAGACACTATGGTTTGTACATCTGGAATCTAAAGGAGGACAACTGAAATGTCAGGCTAGAGCAAATAATAGGAAAAGACATAAAAATCGCATTTTCTGCTTAGACTTACTGGGCCTGACTGATAAATGAGTCCCGGTCCCAAAAGTCAGCTTGTCTCTGCTGCCTTTCTTCTCACTGTTGTCAGTAGCTTTACAGAAACAGGACAGACACTTGTCATAAGTGTCTCCTCACCAACCTGCCTGCCTGGGCTTTCTCCTGACACTGATCCCAGAAATGCCCTACGAGCCGAGTAGCATGCAGCTTTTCTTACACCTAAGTCACAGGCTCAAGATAAATCTCCAAGCTCAAAACTACAGACTGAGGCTTCCATTTTGTGAGTCTAGAATCCCAAACAACAAGCAGTCTGGTCTATAGAGATGATGACTTCTTCTTCTTCTTCTTCTTTTTTTTTTTTAAGTTTGAACTTAATTTTAAAACTGTGGGTCACACCATTGAATTGGTGTGATTAAGTCTCTCAAAGACAATGCATGGAAATTCTTAAATGAATCACACTAATGAAAGTCAGGTAGTACACCTGGAATTTCAATTTTTTTTTCTTTTTTTCCTCTAGACTAAAATACTTCTAAGTCACAGTCTATTCAATATGTAATAAAACTCGGTTTGGGATTAGGAAGGGCTAGAATGTGTTTTGTACTCACGGGGCTTGACTCTCAAAATGGTTCCTGAGCCAAAGGTCAGCTTGTTTCCGTAGTTCACACAGCATCAAACCCCTTTACAACAACAGTCTGGGCGTGACTGGGGACGGGTGGAGGGAGGGGTGAGCAACTTAGTGCTGGAAACAGGACCATTCCACTTTACATTTAGCACCTGCTGGTATTTGGTCAAGAAGCCAAAGACATTATAATAATTGTAGAATCTTGTAAATGTGAAAAGGTTGATTGTGTATTGGAATTTGGCTCCTGTTTGCTCTTTTCTGCTTGGACTAGATAAATGCTATCACTCTCCCAAGATTTACTGTATCTTTTCTTTCAGGACTTTTCTATCCTTCTAGCCAGAATTTTCTTTCATCTCATTAATCCTAATCAGATCCTCCTGTTCCAAATAATTCCACTTTGCATCATGTCCTCCAAATTCCAAACCCATAGCAACTATCAACACTAATGATTTCTGGAAGCAGTGTTTGGAAAATGAACTCATTATAGCTGGATTCCACGTAGTTTTCTAATATTTGGGGCTCTGAGATGATGTGAACTACTGTGACTGTCTCCTGGGTAAAGCACTCTTATGCTGAGTTGCTCCTAGGATATTTTCCCTAGAATGTTAGGGTTTCACCTTGAGACAGTTCCCTGAATATTTCTGGCTACTCTGACATCTGGGAGGGAACAGATCACTGGGTCTCCAAGTCCCATGGCTCACCTCTGCCACTGTCTTGCTTCAGAACTCTGAGACCCTCTGAGCTCCCTGTTCCTACATTCAGAGTGAGGAGAGACCATTTTCTTGTCTTATCCAGAGGAGAGAAGAGAAGAAAGAGTCCTTGATGTCCAAAGGTTCTTTATCCAACCTGCTTGGGAGGTGCTTTATAATGTAATTTTCACTGTAAGAGTCTGAACCCTCCAAATCCTCAATTTTCATGCCCTTAATTTCTAATGCAGAAAAGCAAAAAACAAACAAACAAAAACAAACGAAAAAAAACCCACCACCACCAACAACAACAAAAAACTGTCCTTAGGTAATGGAGCAGTTAAGACAGTTGGGAAATCCAGACTTGGAAAGTTTCCATATCTCCAGTTCTTGCTCTTTCAGTATGTTTTAATTTTCATTTTGTGAGGCTGTCTTTGGTTACAAAGTGAACATATTCAAACTCTATAGCTTTTAATTACAGGAGTAAGAAATCTATTTGCCCCAGGTTTTGCACATTACTCCGTGTACACATGACTGGCACCGATCTCTCTATCAACTATCTATCTTCTAACATCTCAGACATAGTCCTTTTTAACTGTTAATTTTGGGCCATGCCCACACTGTAATTAGCTAAATGTAGATGTGCCCCACTGATAAGCTCCCTTGGGTGGGAAGACACTGGTGTTTTCCCCTGGAATCACTGCTTGGTCTTCCTACTTAGAGGAACCTTGCAATACCTAGAGCACCAGTTATTAGAACTTTTTCAAATGCCTTTGCTAGCTGCAAAAAGAAACACCAAACTGGATTAGTTTTATAAAATTATGCCACCTGACATGCTGTCTGCGCCTTTCTTGCTCTCCTGGTTTGCTTTTCTCTTTGATATCTTATGTTTCTACTATTTCTTCCAAACACTTGCAGTACTCAAAGTTAAAATTATCATACAAGATAAAAGTCATTCTGTCTGAATTCTCTTCACATGTCACATTAGCACATGATGGCAGCAGCAAAAACAGAATTATGAATCATATTTTCTAGTGATGAATTAAATATTCAAGACTGGAGTTCCCCCAGAAAACTCAGATATTTGGCTGCCACCCATCTCTACCAGTTATGAAAAAGGACAGATGGAAATTCTCAAATCTGTGTGGTCCAATGTGACCTCCAGAATCAGATACAGGCTGATTTCCTGACCAGGGATGAAGTACTTACTGGGTGTAATAGTGAGTCTGGTTCCAGTCCCGAAGGTTAATTTCTGGTTTCCGTAGTTAGACACACAGTGTGCTAAGCCATTATAAAAACTATTGCTCCAAACTCCAAACTCGTCTGCAAGTCCCCCCAAGCCCTGTTTCTCTTGAACCTATTGTCTGCAATGCTTCCACAACATCAAAGCCACCAGTGACCCTTTCCTATCATTTCCTGCTGGAACAACTGAGAGAAACTGGGATAAAAGACTGCTATTAGGAGAAGCTTGAAATGCATTTCGATTTTTCTGCCAAATTTGTCTTTAAAGATAAGAAAAAAAAATCTTTCTCTCTCTTGATGGTATCAGTGCATCCCTTAGGTCTAAACACAGGGGTGAGTCTGGACACCCCTGCCATCTTTTCACCCATTCACATCATCTCTTATTTCAGGTAACTGTGAAGTCACCTCTGGTCCTGCTCTAGCCTCTGTCCCTTCTCCCTCATTTGAGAGTCATCCCTTCACCCTTTGCTCCTGAGGCCTCTGCCATGAAGACCCTGACCTCTCTGGTCAGCGCAGATGAGGGAGTGTGAATGAGGGAGACCATCATTGCAAACGTCTCTCTCTGTCTTCCTCCCCACAGGAATGTTCAGGCAGGGAAATTAAGATCTGTTCTGGTCTTGATTTATGAATCTCTCCTGGGTGGAGGAGGGGGGCTGTTTGCTCTGTTCCAGAAAAGTTTACATCTAGAAGTAGAAAGACCGAGTAGCAGACTTTTGACGACTCTCTCTGCAGTTTAAAGGGTTTGTTCTATACAATGGTGATGGAAATTTCCTTTGACTTACTTGGAATGACAGTCAAACTTGTCCCCATCCCAAAATAGAACTTCTGGTTACCGGTGTTCCACTGTGATAGGAAGCTCAACAAAAACCAGGCGGAAGAGTGAGCCAGAGTGTACACCTGGGGCCCCACTCAACTGCCCGGCAGGCTGGCAGGCAGGTGGGCTGTCTCCTTCCCTGTGGGGGCACAGGAGCAAGGGTATCGGCAGGAAGGAGCTCCAGGGCTTAGAGCAGCTGTGACCATGTGCAGCTGGAGGGACAGATTCCTCCTGAGAGGGGATTAAAAGGAAGGCTAATGTGCGTCTGTACCGCTCGCTGCCTAATTAAAGGTGTAGGCCCATTTGCTTTATGCTTGGGCATTTAAAAAATTCTTTTTCTTTTAAGACTTTATTTCTCTCCTGATGATCATCTGACTCTGAAATGCATTTTAATCAGGAATCCTTATGACATCTTTTGACTCTGGGAAGGCTTTTATTCCTTTATGAAAACTTCTGGAACAATTCATTCTCTCTGAATGAACTCAGCCTGAGGCTCTGATCACCTTGCTGCTTCCCAGCCTGCCTCTTTCTCCAAAAACCCCATTATGCAGTGTCCCTTGTCCATTCCCTCTACCCCAGCTCGTCCCTCATGAGCAGGGAGAGTGTATTGGTAGACCACATGTTGTTTTTTAAATCACCCCTTTCAAGTCCCACTGCTCTCTGGGCTACCTTTTGAGATCTAAACCCACATTTGCTGATATGACCTTTTTTTCTGATCAAAGTTAATGTGTCTTAACTCCTTCAGCTTTGTGCCTTCAACTACCCTGCCACCTGCACAGCCATTTGAGCCCCATGTATGTGACTATCAGCCCTGCCACACTCCATAGACGACATCACGGGGAGACTTACTTGGAATGACTGATAAGCTTGTCCCCTGCCCAAAAGTCAACTTGCTGTAGGAGGTTGTGACACAGCCACACAACCCTTTACAATAACTGACAGGTGACCCTTAAAGAGCGTAGACCTCAGTCTCTCTCGCTGCCACTTCAAAAGGTATTTCAGGTGCTGTTCAGCATTACCTATGGGATCTGAGTCGGATTCACAGGTAGACCAGATTCTGTTGGGGATACAGGAAACTTGCTGGGAATATGTATTTCTCCACCTTGGTGCCATTACCATTTCTGACGAGCTTCAAGTTTTAAAAAGCATCATCAGCTCCCTGTCTCCTCCTCCCTTCTCTATATTCCCCCATCCATACACCATCCCCATCTGCATCTCATTTCCATCTCCAAGCTCTGGCTTGGTGACACCAGGTCCTCAGGCACCATTGATCTGCCTTCTCTGAGACAGCATATGCTCACCGGCAAGCAGTGATTAAAGGACTAGAAATGCCAGGTTCTCAGAGGCTGAGATCTGGGCTCCCCACTCCTTATCACTGGTCAATATGTTGTTCTCATTTGTCTGGCTAATGAAGAGCTGACCTTTTTAAGTGGCTGCATTTTGCTGAAATGACAACTGCCAGAGAGCTAACAACAAAGGCAGAGCTCTGAAGGCACTTTTGGCCTTTCAAACCACTTTGGCATATTTCAGTCAGCTGGATCCTGAGCTCAAATGTCAGCCTCTCAGTGTTGCTCTCATATTACTGGGCTTGGAGAAGCTCAACAAAAAATGGCAATATTGGCCCAACCTGCACCTTGCTTGTTAGAACCGGATTTCACTTGGAGGCATCTTGCACATTTGAGACATTCTCACAAGCCAGCGTTCAGCTGAAGAGTAGCTCTGGCACATTTCAGCTCCACACCCACCTGGTGTGAATTTATGCTGCTGCTCAGAGGAGCAGATAAAGACAGGGATGTCAGATGCCTCCTCCACACACACTAACCTGGGACCGTGCGATCTGCTGGAGCAACTATGCCTGCAGAAGAGTACACAGGGGCTGGGTTCATCCCTGTGTCTGAAAGGACACCACCCTTGGTGGAGATCCTTTGAAAAGAGTGCCCCAATGCTACCCACCTCCCTACCTTACCCAGTGCGGTGAAAGACATATTCTTGGTTTTTAACTTTCTCCCCTTCCTGTCTCTTATTCCTTTCACTTATCATTCCCAAGCACCCACACTATCCACGCTCCAGGCTCTCCTTAATCCATGTCCAGCTGACTCCCTTAGGATCCCCACAAGAGCCAAAAGGTTTGAAATGGTGAAGGGAGTGAAGCTATGTGGGGGACGCTATGAATCTGGGCGTCTCCAGCTTGCTTGCCTTCGCTGTTAGTTGTGAACTCTTTCCAAATATCAGCTTCTCCTAGCTGTCATGAATCTCCCTGCAGGGGAGTTTTACAATGACTGACAGAAGGAACTTTATGAATCTTAAAAAACAGTCGCATTTCTCTCTCTTCCCAGTGGGGTGCAGCCGCAAACACACGAAAGCCAAATCTTTCTATCTGCTCTAATTATCGGCAAGGATACAAGTCACCACGAGGAGAAAGGTATTAAGCCTTGTATCTGAAACTCTTTGGAATTAATTGTAATCCTTTGCCTGCGGTTTCAGCGATAGGAACTGACGCAGTGGATGCTTATTTCTGTCCATCCTTTCTCTCTCTCTCTCTCTTTGGAGTTTTGCATTTATAGAAGCAGTAGGAGACTTTCAGGGAACATAGAAAGATTTGAAATAAGACCTCAGATTCCCATTCAGTTTTCAGTTTTCCCCTCATTGCTTTCATTTAAAATCCATTCTGAACTGAATACCACATACCTATTCAAACTCTGCTCTCAATTATCCCTCTCCACTGTGGAAATGGCCTTAGCTGTGCCAAGAAGAATTTAAGATTGATATGAGGAAGAACTTTCTGGTGGAGACTGATGCTAAAAATTAGAACGGGTTAGTGAGGGAGTCAACTGGAAATGGTGGGCCCCCAACAAAGAAATAACTTAGGGCCTCACCTCCAGAGAAGGTTCTGAAAGCAGAGAAGATTCTAGCTTCATAGGGTCAAGCTTAGCTTTACTCACAGCAGTGGGAGAGACTAGGTTCAGGATTTGAAAGGGAATCTCTGCATGCTGAGACTAAAGAAGAGAAAGGACCTTAGATGACATTAGTTGACTTAAAGCAAGGTCTGGCTCTTGGGCAACATATTTTTCTCTTAAACCTGACAGATATCAGGGGTGAAGCTGCAGAATTTCCAGCATGCTTCTGGGTCCTGTTGCACTTACTTGAACGGACAGTCAAGATGGTCCCTTGTGCAAAGGTCAGCTTTCCAAAGCCAGCACCAGAGTTAGCACTGTAATAGAGACCTTTACAAGAACCCCCAGGGGGACCCCTGGGCTCATAGACATCTTCCTACTCTAATTTTGGGGAAAAAGTAAATTCACCCAAAGGGGCCTGGACCTCTGTGGCTGAGTTTTTCCCTCTGGAGATCAGAGGACCATTTCTATGAGTGGTCCTGGGACATTGTCCTGCTCCACCCTGGGTGCCTGCCTCTCATCTCCTCTTTCCTCTGGTTTGCATCTGAGGCTTACTGATTTCTCATGTTCAGCATCTCTCTTTCTAAAGGTCTCATTTCCATTTTACAGCATCATTTTCAGGACAATTTCTCTGATCAGTTTTCAAGACATGTCCTTCCCTCGCCTCGAGGTGTCACACATTTTTGATGACAATGAATTGATTACAAGGAGACGGGAGAAGAGGGTTCAGCCTTTTGGAGGCTGACTAGCATTAGATGAAGTTTAGACTCCAGCCTCACAAAACACTGTCTCCTGAGCTTCCCTTCATGCTCAAGCATAAGAAACGAAGATGATGAGCACATTGAGCTGAGCCTCCGCACCTCGTGCTTTTCTGTCAGTCCTGAACCTGACGACATGTAAGCAGAGGCTCACAGAAAGTTTATACCTGAGCCTTGCTGTGGTGAAATACTGTCCTGGGGACTGCTCTAGGTTTAGGTCACCCAGCAGTCTCAGCCGACGTATCTGACCTCACAGAGCAGTCTAGTGGGTTAGTGAGGTCCCTTTATAAGCTGGCTCATGGGTTATTACTTGGCGTTGCCGTAAATAATATCCCTTGACCAAACAAAGTTCTCAGTACTGAGTCATAAACAGGGGTTCTGGGGGTCTCCTTGACTCTGTCTGGTGGACACCACAAAAAATGTAAAGAGCAAAATGCAGGCAGTCTCATTATATGGTGTGAAGATGATCAAATCCTATCCCCAGACATGAAAAAAGATACTGAAGTTCTTTTATTGAATTAAAATTTTAAACTATTAAGCTATTTTGACTGAGATTCTGCTAGCCTCGCTTAGTCATCTTTTCAAGCAGTTACTTATTAGCTAAAGGTTAAGGCATTAGCTTGCTTATTGTCATGAAAAGGGTAAGAGAGAAAGGGTAATACTTAGGTAAGAGGTATCTGTCGGCTTTAAGTCAGGGATTTAAACAGCCCTTCCCATCTCTTCACCCATTTCACAGTGCTCACTATCTAAAGAGCCCCTTCTCCCCGACTTTAGCCTCCACAGGACATCAGCAAAGCAAAATGCCTGCCCTCAGCTGAAGCCCTCACACATGTGGACACCGAAGTGTTGCTGTGCAATCATCTCTGCGTTCTGCTGATAGAAGGAAACAATTTAATCATGGGTTTCTGGAGCTCCAGCCTTGCCTTGTAGCCCCTGCACATACAGGGTCTGCTGCATGGGAAATCTGGCGTACAATCACTGCTCAGGATTCTGGAAGGATGCTTTCCTTGCACAGATATTTTCTTTGCATGGTTAGCCTGTCAAACTCCCTGTCCTCTCTAACATTTTGAAGTGTAGGGGCTGTTACAGCTATCGGGTCCCTTAGATGCAACCATGAGCTAGAGTGGTTCCTAGCTTCTCTCTGTATTCTGGAAAACCTACCGCAGATCCCTGCCCTAGCATGTTTCCAGAAAGATGCCTAGGGAAAAAAACCTACTGTCTGGTCCCCAGCCTTTCCTGCCCATCCTGTGAAAAGCAACCAAGTCCTTGAGTCTCCCGGGATTCATATGAACAATATGCATCCCCTTGACGCTTTAATTTAATAAGACCTGAGAGACTGCTGAGTGCGTGGGATTTAACAACATCATGTATTATTCATTGTATCTGTCTTCGCAGAGCTGCTGACTTTGCCCCTGCTGAGCCAGGCACTTCTGCACGTGAGTACTTCATGACTAACCACCCTGTGTATTCTTCAGGCAGGGCCTACCCCAGAACATTCCAAGTCAAGTGCCACAGGAATGCACGTACCCCTCCAGGCTGCATGTGCTGTGTCAGGGAATCACTTGCTCGTACCCCTCTTCTCTAGCCACTATTTTTAAGACTGAGATGTGTTTCCCAGTGTGTCCCTCCTGATGTGGCATCTTTACTTGATTATAGAAAGCAGAGCTGAATAAATTAAACTGAACTTTATTCAGCATCCAGGGCACTTAGCTAATGTCAAAAGGAGCCTGGGGCCCTTCAGGCTTTTCCGCTTTTCACTTTACCTGAATTTTATAACAAGCCAGACTTTCCCAGCATTGGTCTAAAAGCACCAGTCTCAGAGACCCACCAGCAACACAGATTTTCAATAAGTGCCAATAGCAACCACAGCGCCTTACTTTCATCTCTCACATTTTAAACTTTTTTGGGCACACACACATTCTTGCCATGAGGGAAGGGTGGGTGTTTTTGAAGGAGAGAACGTGCTGCTCTATTCTCACTATTCAGACAAGATGAGTTTCCTCCCTATTCTCAGGTGAACCACCCAAAGTGGAGGCCGAATCAATTATCTTAGTAACCCAGGAAGAAGGGGGTTAAAGGCTCTGCCTGAGTGAACCAGACAATTCCGCCCATGGAGACCTCAGTTGCTGGATTGGGGATGAGAACAGTTCCTTTAAGAGAGGTAAAAGCAAGGTAAAGGAAGAAATCTGCCTGCAGAATTTCCAGCATTAGTTAATGAAATTGCAGGGTCCCATTATTTCAGGAGAGAGATTCAGGGGAGTTTTAGTATCTACATCGGAAGATTTATGTTTGGTCTACTGAATTTGCATAGTCACAGTACGCCAATTTCCTCTCTATCTTTTTGGCAAATGCTTCCTGGCCTTAGCTGAATCCCTCAGGATCCTGTGTTCAACTTTCCTCCCTGCACCAATGATTTCGTTTAAGATGGATGATAGGAATGTTTTTGGCTGAAGGTAATTTAGTCTCTGTACAATGGAGTTCTAATCCCTCTGATGAGGTCCCTGTCCCCCGCCCCGCCCCCACAACCTCAGATTTGGAAGCTAAGCTGGGATGTTTTGGGGGGGCAAGAAATTGAAATGAGAAGAGTTTGAGTTTCCCCAGCCCCACTTCCTCCACTTACTCGGATTCACAGTTAAGAGAGTTCCTTTTCCAAAAGTCACTTTAGAGTTGCTGCTTCCGCTATTGCCACAGCCAGAGGAGGCTTTACAAAAACAGGAATAGGAGTTGCTCTTTGCAGAAGGGCACTAAACTACAGGTTTGCAGGTTGTTTGAGGATGTCCTGAAAGCAGCTTCTGTAGTTGGGGCTTGGGCTTCCAGAAGTCAATGAACCTTGATATCTATATATATCTATCTCTATATCATCTATATTTATATTATACATGATATATATATGTACATATATATATATATAAAATATATTTAAATTTAAAATTTAAATTTAGCTTATTTTTTTGGTACCAGGGATTGAACTCAGGGGCATTTGACCACTGAGCCACATCCCCAGCCTTTTTTATATTTTATTTAGAGACTGGGTCTCACTGCGTTGCTGAGGGCCATACTAAGTTGCTGAGGCTGACTTTGAACTCACGGTCCTCCTGCCTCAACCTCCAGAACTGCTAGGATTATAGACATGCACCACGGTGCCCAGCCTGTTTCTCTGCTTTTTATTAAAATTGCTCACTTCAATTCACTGGATTCTGGTTTACTGGAAACTCACTGCAGAAAGGGGGAGAGTTAGGGAGACATGTATAAAGGTGAGATTTGAGGGTTTTCCTGTCTTTCCTGGTCTGCTTCTCTATGACTGAGTGGGCAAAATAAGTAGGTACCCCTCTAGGAGACCTCCCCAGACACCACCAGACACCACTGAGAAAGAGAGACTGTGGCCAGCTGTGGTAGCTTCGGCCTTCATACTCACTTGGGTGGACAGCCAGTCTGGTTCCCTGCCCAAACACTGGCTTCTGGAAGTTACTCTGAGTAACACCACAGCACATGGCTTTACACAAACGGTACCCCAGGCCCCCTGGAGGAAGTCTCCCGATGGGCTCTCCTAACTGTCTACCTTGGTGAGGAATGGCCTGAAGTTCACTGACAGAAAAGTTTAATGCAGTGTCACCTTGGGGTGCTTATTCTGTCCTTCACAAAATCTCTTTTACCAGTGGTAGACATGAACCAGATTTTTTTCAGTTTCTTTGCTAGTCAAATATTTAACATCTTCATTTTCCCTTCTCAGGATTTAAACCTTGTTTTCACCTTTCTTTCAGCCTTTAGAGCTCTTCCTAAAACAGTCGGATTAAAAGAATCTTTAAAGTCAGAATATGCCAGGTCTCCCGAGTGAAGCTAAGCTTCTCTCCGTGAAGTTACTGGTGTGAATCCTAGGACTGATCTTCTGAGATCGCATCCATCGGGTTAAAATCGGAAAAGTTAAAAGGCCGGGGCTGGGGAGATAGCTCAGTCAGTAGAGTGCTTGCCTTGTAAGCACAAGGCCCTGGGTTCAATCCCCAGCACCCAAAAAAAAAAAAAAAAAAAAAAAAAAGGCCACACAGAAGAGCTTGGGGAAGTCCTGCTCCCCAAGACCTTCTGGTCCCTGCACACTTACTTGGATGTATTTTTGTGCTTTCCTCCTTCCCCCAACCTGGGAATTGCCAGCACTTGTCACTAACAGGGAGTCATCCTTAAAATCAGTCCTGGGAGAAATCTTCCCACGGCACTTTAGTCTTGAAACACTTTAGTCTTGAAACAGACATAGTTTCTTCCTTGGCTCAGGGAGATTTGATTGAGGAACAGTTTCCAATTTCGTAATGTGAAGAGGATTAGGAGAAAATCTGTTTGCCTCTGTCCTCCTCCTTACTCCTCCAGGCTCCTCTTCAATAGTTTTAAACTATTTATAGAACAGCCCCTTTAGGGTTAGAGAAATGTGGTAGGTTTCTAATCTTCTCATCTTTTTTCTTGCTATCTATTTACTGCAGTCATATATTTACAATCTAAATTTACATTTCATTTCCATTTGCAGGAGCTTCTAATGCACTTTTCTATTACTTCCAGAACACTGTGTGTAATGATAAACTCTGTTGAAATAAACCAAATCACAAGGAGTTTTTAGGGCTGGAGGCTGACATTTCTCTCTACTCCAGGCACATCTGGAATGAGCACGTTATTATTACTTTTCTAGGCAAGACCAAGATAGGGGCAGTCTAGCCAACTGAGTGACTTGCAGGGTTGACATGCTATGTCTAAATAACTATCTATTGAGCATTGCTCTTTGGGATTAATTTGGATTTTCTTTTTAATCTAGTTCCCAAATGTCAGCTTCCCATCTTTTTAGCTCTTAGAATCTCTATGACAGGGAAAGCTTAAGGTAAATCTCATGGATGTTTTTTTGAATCTCAACCAATATTTCATCTCTGAACACATCACGGATAAAGGGACCAAAAGAAGGATGAATCTAACACCTTAGGGAAAGAATTTATAACAGTTCTTTCAGAAAGATGAGAATTATAAAAATGGAATTGCACATGCCTTTTCAGGTTACCATTTCTAATATCTGGAGGACTCTAAATAGCCAGTTTGGAAACACAGCAGCTGACATATCTGCTCCTTAGGCCCTAGTTAGCCACTGGACACACAGTCGTGGACATGTTTTCCTATGTAATGCTGTTGTTGGTATAAGGGGCTTTAGGAAGGTCTTTGGAGGTAGCATAATGCTTAATGAGGGCATTCTGATTCTAGCTTTCTTTCTTTTCTGTGGTGCTGGGATTGAACCCAGGGGTGCTTTACTTCTGAGCTAAATCCACAACTATTTTCATTTTATATTTTGAGGCTGGGTCTCACCTAAGTAGTCTATGAACTTGCCATCTTCCTGCCTCAGCCTCCCGAGGCTCTGGGGTTACAGATGCACCCCACTGTGCATGATTCTGGCCTTTCTAATATGGATGATAATGAAAAGGGAAGATTTATTTTGAGGTACCCATTGGATAGTTGATATCCTTTGAGACTTATGAATAAAAGTTAAACTCTAAACAGTTGTTTAGAATGAGCTTCTGTTACCATAGCAAATACAGACTCCCTCATGAAACAAAATTTCAGCTACACTGCAGTTAATTGAAATTAGGTTTTTTTTCTGAGGATGGTGGGGCAGCACTCAAAATATCCCTTTGGGTTTTGCAAGATGGAGAGAAATGTTATTACATTTGGGTTAGAGAATCCTTCTCTCACACTTCCAAGCTTAGTTGCCATTTTTTCACTGAGGAGTGCAGAAATGAATGGATATCAAAAGGGGCTTCTCTGATTCACAGAGCTCAGCCCAGGCAGGGATGAGAATGTTCCATGAGGACCCAATTAGAAACACAGCAGTTAACAGCATCCTGGGGCATGTTTTCAGAGGTTCACAATCTTTATAACTAATTTGAATATTTGCTTTCAATCTTAGCTTTTCCCTAAATAGCAGTTTACCCTCAGTGCTAGTACCAGTCTTATATGGGTTTACCCAACTAACTTGGTTAGCTCCAGAGTTTTGCATTATAAGAATTAGACAATGCTTTTCCTAACTGTGCCTGCCTACACGGACACCTTAGAAAGGCAAGGGGGTAACAGAGGAGTGGGCTATCAGCCGTTTATATGGGATGGCTATACCTCACAGGCTCCTTTTGGGTCAGGTTTTACATCCCCTACACTTTCTATGTATCTGTGGTTTCCTTTCTAAATATTTTCTGCTCCTACACACTAAAACTTCCATTCAGATTCCATCTGTCAGACACACACGGCCAACATTAACAGAAATAAATGTAACATTCCCAAATGCTTAAAGGTGTTGCAGACAGACCTAAAGAGGCTATGGCCAGGGGTTGCCTATATTGTCATTTCCACCAGAAAGACCCATGATGAAAAATGCTAATAATTGAGTGAATAACTCAGTCATATTTCACTGAATTTCCAAGCATGAAAGCATATGTTTAGAAACAAATCATCTTCACAGAAACATACCTGGACTAACTCTCAGAGTTGTTCCTTTTCCAAATGTCAGCTTATTGCCAACCCCGGAAACACACAATGACATGAGACTCTACAAAAACTCAGATACCTAAACTCCCCTTGACACTTAAATGTTTACCTGCTCTCCAAGAACCCTCCTGATAAAACTAGGTTTTTATAATGAGGGACTGGTGGTAGGATTTTTGGACCACCCAAGGCCTTCTTCTTTCCTTGCATTTATTGTCACTTTACTGGAAATGTGCCAAATTCCCAACAGTGGCTTGCTTTGGTAGAACAGAAGCAGAAACTGCCTCTTCCATTTTATAGAAGAGGAAAATAGAGACTCAGAGAGTTAATAGATTTTCTTTCAGTCCCATGGAGAACTCCACCAGTTATAATGAAAATTAAGCTTAGTTCAATGCTATATTAGCACTATCATTCTTATCTACTAGCTAAAGGAGCAGGTGGGGAAAAGCAGCAGGGTCCTGCAGGTAGTAGTAGGAATATATCAGCTGTTTGAATTGGAATCAATTAATGGAACTACTGTGTTGAGACTTGGATTATAAAACAGAATAGAAAATTTGGAGATCAGGATTTCAGAGAGAAGTTTGGAAGTATTAGTTATTCAGACTTACATGGGTTTACTGTCAGTTCTGTTCCTCTTCCGAAGATGAGCTTTTCAGATCCTCCCTGAGTCACACACACACAGACTGCTTTACAAATACTGCAAAGACCCTTCCACCAGGTGCATGGAGATGGAGTTCCACACATTCTCCAAGAAGAAGCACAGAGGAAGAAGGACAGATGTGCTATTATACCATTGTATGGTTATTCCCCCAAAGGGAGAGGAGCCAAGAAAAAAAATTGGATCACTCTTTTACTTTACAGCTCATTAGTGTTGTCTTATTAATTAGTTAAGTAATTAGTTAATCTGGTTGGTTGGCAGTTGCAGTTAATTTAAAAGAGTGAGTCTTTGGGGTCAGAAAGACTTCAATTTAAAAACCAGGGCAAGTACTTTAACTTGCTGCACCTCAGTTTTCTCATCTGTGTAGTGGGGAGAAAGAATAGCTGGATGACGTTGTAAGGGTGAGGAATATGGAAGTGGGTGGCAGTGGTCCCATTGCTCGATCCCTGGCTTCACTATCTGAGGCACACTTCTGTAGGGATTATTTACGATCACAAAAAACAAAGCACCAGTGACTTCCCCCCTCAAAATAATACCCCCATTAATTAGCAGTTAACTCTGGCATCTGAAATTTATGAATTAAGTTCCAGGTTCTCTTTTTTACTGCATCGACTTGAAGAAGTTGCTCAACCTCTCTGTGCTTCTACAAAAGCATAAAACATAAAAATATAAAAAAGTTCTTTTGAGGATAATAACAGCACCTAAATTGCGGAGCTGGAATAAGGATTAGTGTGGCAATGGGGAGAAAGCGTGCTGAACGTTGTCTACTATGTAATAAGCATTTAAATAGATCATCATTATAATTTTCCCCCATGAAGCCAAACACATGGTCAACGTTCCTCTTTTGTGACCTAAAAATCTGGAAGTCCCTCGGCACTTCTCTTTTTATAATAAAACAGCATGACTTAGAGGGCACAGAAGAGCCACCAAGCAGTTTGACAGGGTGGTTAAGTCATTTGGGGAGAGTTTAGAAAAGGCTGTATCCAGCTGCATGGGTAGTCCCCCAGGGGAGACATATTTTAAGCCAGGTAGGACTTGAATATTTGCAGAGATGGGGTTGGAAGCCACATCCCACTCATTGATATAAAAAGAATCTCACAGCACAATATGGAAGAGGGGTAAATGCTCTCCTCCACTTACCAAAATCCACTGTGAGTTGCGTTCCCTTCCCAAATATCAACTGATAGCCGGTGGTTTGTTGAACACTGTGCGGTGGGACTTTGCAAAAACCTGTGGTGTCAACTTCATGACACCAGCTTTGTAGAGCCTCCCAAGCACTGGAGTTGCTCTCCAATCCAAGATGCAGAAGAAGGACTAGTGATGGTGAATTTCCTTTAGGGAACCCAGGGCCTCAGGGCTGAGATGTTTGTTCAGAGATAAGATTTTCACTTCAACACCAGAAGGCTCTGTAAGCCAATTGTGTATACACATTCCATGTCCAGAGCAATCCCACAGCTGATGCAGTGTATCAGAACCCACGCTTTCACTGGGAAAGAAATTGGTTCCACAGAATTCATAGGTAGTGTTTGATGGTCATAGCCAGGGCCTGAGACAGGGTCAGTGTTTTCCTTCAGGCTTTTCCATCCCTGCCTCAGTCTGAAGACGGCTATGCCTTTTCCCTAATATCAAGTTTAACTCTTGTTCTTAAGTCAGCTAGCTATCCCCTTCCCCCAAACACAGAATGATTTCATCTCCTTTTGGAATCCAGGGTTCTGTTTTGAGTTCACCAAGTTTTGCATAAAGAATGTTTGGGAGGCAGATAATGCTGCCATGTCAAGGACTCTAATGTCTTTTCTTCCTTGGGTCTGGACTGATAGAGATGTCTTTGTTTTGCCCTGGACCTTAGTATCAGGATCAGCTGTGTGACCCTGACCAAGTTCAGAACTCTCTGAGTTTCACTGTCCTCATTTGCAAAATTAAAGAGGTGGGTTAGTAGATCTTTTAGGAGTTTCTGAGCTGAGACTCTTTGGATTTGATTCTCTGAATCTAATTTATTCAAATATGTTGTGCAAATTATTTTCCCTGACCCATATAATTTTTCTCCCCATTTCCTAAACAAAATAAAACAAACAAGCCAACAAAAGAAAAGTAAGCCTCTACTTATTATATAGGGAAATGGAGTTTTCTCAAGCCTACCCTCTGACTTAGCAATTGATCTTTTCAGAAGTTAGAAGTCGGTACTTTGGAACCAAATCTGATGGGAGAAGTGTTCTTTCTTAGGAACTTCCAAAAAATTAAAAAACCTAACTAAATAACTGACACCTTTGGTTTAAAGATAGTACTTACTAAGCTCCACTTGCACTTTGAGTCCTGGCTCCAAATGTAAACTTTCTGGTTCCTTCCTTCCCATGGGAGCTGCTGCCTTTACATAAACCACAGACTCCAGACCTATGTTTACCCACCCAAAAGGTGGTTTTATATTTACAGCCTTTCCCCACTGGATAAAGGAATTCATTATCTGGCCAAGTGTTTCAGCCCTCTGATTTCTGGGTGTGAGTTTCTGAGAGATTCGGTTACAGCACCTCTGCCTGGGGGTGCTCACCCAGGCTTTTGAGTAACTGAGTCCTTTTCCCAAGTTGAATGTCTCATTGCTCTTCACACAGTGCTGGACCCTTTCCCAAAGGGAAAGTGTCCCTCTTAGCTTTGGACTCAGGCTTTCTCTTCTCAGACCCTAGTCCTGCTGCTAGGGTGATTAGGGAAATGTGGAAGCCAGCTTTGTGAGTAGTCATTTGAGGTTGCTTCTTTCCCATGAATGCAGCCCAGGACTCAGGCTGTGAGGAGGGCAGGACTAACCATGTCAGGATGGTGTAAAGTGCTCTGGTTTCACGGGGAACAAGGGTCCATTTCTAAAAAACCTAGCAGGCCATTTCTTATCTGTGTTATTGTACTGATACTGGTCATTTATCACTGGTTCTGACCCAGTGGGGAAGGAGACCCCAGTGGGCCATCAAATACACAAGGGGTGCCAGGCATTCCTCTTCATTACAGGAAAGATAAAAAGTAGCACTTCTCCTGTGTTGACTGCCAGGAGCCTAATTTCAGGAACATGATTCTTAAAATGCTTTTTCCTCATATTCTTTACAGATCAGCTTACAAAAACTTGCAGTTGGGGATATAAACCTTCCCTGCAAAATAGAAAGATACAGGCTAAAGCTCATCATAAAAAGAAATTTTTGATTATGTGGTGTTTGAGGTTATCCATGCTGTGTGCACTATTTTCTAGAAGCTAAGCTACTTACTCGGGGCCACTGTTAACTGTGTCTTAGTCTCAAAACAAAATCTGTTGTTGTTTATCCACAATTTTTGTCCCATTGACAAAACCCTTGTATTCCTTAGGACAATGACAGTGAAACTGGTTCAGAGTATGTTTGGGAAGAACTATAGGCTCTTGACAAATATTTGTCAAACTAAATTGTATTAAACATTCATATTTTGTTCTTATTCCTTAAGGAACATGTGAATCTCTGACCATCTTCAGATGGAAAGAAAGTAATTCCGCCAGATAATACTTACTGAATTTCACGATTCTTCTAGTCTGGCTCCAAATATCAGTTTCCTATTAACTCCATCCCCACAGGAGTAAGCACCTTTACAAAAACCACTGGTGTCAGTGTGGTTCAAAGGGATGTGGCATCAGCTCTGCTCTCTCCTCGCTAGAGAGGGAGAGAGAGAGAGACCCCTCTGATGCCAGAGGTGTCTCATCTTCCCTGAGATGGAGCTGTCCTCCTTCCCACTTTCAGAGTAGAGGTAGGAGAGAACAGAATGGATTTCAGGGTTGGAGATGATAAATAAGATATCAAAATGTTATCACACACTATGCAGAGCCTTTTTTTTTTTTTTGGGGCCAAATTGATGGTTTTCCCAAAGGCTGTTTTTAGCACTCTTATCTTTTCCAGATGCAATAATAACTGGATTCCAAGTTGGCATCTGGGTCTGGCCCTCCAGGCTCTGATGAGTCACACATTTTGAACCAAGAAATGATGCTACCCTCCAACGAAGAAGCATGTTTTCCCTTTTTTCTCTTGCTGGGCAATGTGGAGTTCAAGCAACATGCACAGGAGGATGTAAACTAATAACTCTCAGGTCAGCTTTGTCATTTTATATATTAGCATGCTAGAGACTATGACTTGGAAGGGAACTTAGTGATTGCCTGGGCTGCTTCCCTCATTTCAAAGATAAAGATGCTGAAGCCCCAAGAAGTAAATATGCTCAAGGTCATGTAGATAGGTAAAGGCAGAGCTCGGGTGAGAATTCGGGACAGCTGATTCCCAGACATGCCTCTGCTTCTTCTTTTATGTGCTTCAGGAGAACAGGTTCTTCCCTGGGTGGTCTTTGTCCCTAGGGACATGATGGGATGAACTAGGGTATGATTCTCCCTGTTGAACAGTAGAAAAGTCACACAAAGGAGGATGTGGCACATAGTTATGATTCTAGAGTGAGATAGAACTTCCTCATTCATTTAAAAAATTTCATTTCTGAGGCTGCAGGCAACAGCAATTGATAGCAAGGGAAATGGCCCATGAGATCCCAGGGAAGCCAAGGAAAAGATAGAGATTGAAAAATTTGCCCTTTACCAAAAAGATAATCCAACAGAGAGTTGGCTCTGATTATTCTCTCTGCAGGCATCATTACAGGGACAGACATCAAGAGCAGGGATGGCACATACAAAACGGAGTGATGCTACCTCTGTTCCCATTCTCACTGAGGACTAAGAGGAACATCACTCTTCCTCAGAATCCTTACCTGTGTGCTCCAGAGAGATCCTACCAATTGTCACCTCTTGGTAATTAAGATACAACCTATTTGCCTTCCCTGCCCAGGAGCAAAACTGGAGAGAAGACCCTGTAGGCTTGAGAAATCTGGTTGACAGGAGCCACGTTAGTTCCCCACAGCCCCATCATGAAAAACATCACTGACCTGGTGGGCCCAGACTATTCTTTCCACAGGCTGCTCCAGAAGTAGCAACAGTAACACCATTGGAGGGTTCCTTCTACCTCACAGGTCTTCTTCAAATGACGGCTCTGTAGAGGGCACTGGGCAAAAAACCATGGTAGGGTTCTTCACACTCATTCTTGTCCAGATGTAGCAAGATGTTTCCCTGAATCGGAGGCCCTGGTAATTCCCGTGCTGCCCCTGCCTGGGTGTGGAAGATAACTGCTGGCTCTGGTCCTTCCCTGGTGGACTTCCTGCCAAGCTGAAGAAGACTGTTTCTGCCCCCCAGGATCTTGGAATAGAACATGGTGCAGAAAGATAGGGTGTAGAAACTTTCTCTGAACCACTCACCTTCCTACCCCACATTCAATTGTTTCTGTTTTTCCTTTTTAATCATGTTTCTATTCTTGCACAAGAAATCCATTCATCTGTATCCATCCAAATAAATTTCCTTATGTCCTCAACTGTTGCTTGGGGTCTTTTTGTAGATGAAAATGTTTATCTATGCTTTTGGGGTGTGATCTCATATCCTTGAAGACAATTCTCTTTGGGTGACTGGTGGGGAGCGGACCCTTTGAGCCAACAGAGAAGCAGCTGCCAGTCTCAGAGTTGAATGGGGAATGGAGAAGAAGAGCATTTTTGACTTAAGTTGTGAACAAAGAATGTTTTCCCTCCCTGATCTACTTTCTGTTAACCTCCAGCACGACCTGGGATGGAGATGGGATAATTAGAGCAGCAGAGGGCGCTGCAAGGTAAAAAAACAAAGGGGCCTACCTCAAAGGACTCTGGGAGATAAGTTCCTTTTCTGAGTGACAAGCAAGATCAAGACTGAGACTGGGACACATCTCTTGACCCCACTGGGTTCAGAGCCCCTCTTGTAGGGATTTTGGGCTAGGAAAAGGCAGCTTGCTTCAAGTAGGGCATGGTGCCTGCAGGATACCTGGCATCTTGAGAGCTGCTCAGGCTGCAGATATCAATACAGTAAGGGAGACCGGGTGGAGATATTGACGGATGCTAAGTAAAAGTGAATTTCTCCATCCCTGCATTTTGGGGTCACTCAGTCATTCCGAAGTTGCAACTTTTGGAAGACCTAAGAACAAAAGGCATGAAGGCTCATTTCTTGTGCTCCTAGTGCTCTCTGGGATTAGTAAGGAGCACATCTGGCTCAGGTCTGGGGAGCACAGTGCTCCATGACAATGTGGTTCTAGGACTGGCAACTAATTAAAGATGCAAAGTCTTTTTCCCCCCCCCTTATCATTGATTGGTATAACATGTCTTTTGCCAAGTTTCATAACTTTATTTTTAAAATTGATTCAGCAGTTTTTCTGTGAGTAGCTTTGATGAGAATAATGCTCAAAAAATATATCCATCTGTTTAATAAAAATGATAATAGCAACAGCAGTACCTAACATTCGTAAGTCATTTATTTGATGGGTAATTTGCATGTGTTATTTCATTTTTCTTTCCCAATAGTTCAGGGTAAAAACTATTGTTATCTCCATTTTGCAGGGGTTGGGTCATGTTGAAGGTCACAAGGCAGGTAGATGCAATATGAACCACGCAGTTTGGTTCCAGAAGCCCACTTGGCCATGATGCTGTGTGACCTTCTGAGAAATGCCCTTCCTGAAGGAACACCTTTCAAAAAATGTTGGAAGGATACCAGGGCAGGGAAATCTTGATTATGCCACTTCAAGCAGGACTCAGTGTCTGCAACTTCATGTGAAACATTAGGGGACAGGATGTGCCCCTCTGTATGTGAAGGCCCATGAAGCCCATGTCTCTGTGTTTGGATGTGGTCAGATATAACTGAGTTGGGTAATTAGAAGAAGCAGCTCAGCTAATACAGAATTTCCAGTGAAATTTGAATTCCAGATAAACAATGAATATGCTTTTAGCATAACTATGTCCCAAATATGGCATATTCCAATTAACTAAAATTTTTGTTGTTTATCTGAAGTGCACATTTAACTGGGTGCCCTGTATTTTTTTTGCTAAATATGGCAACATTACCTGTGCCTATGGTGGTTTTTAAGTGGAGAAATTGTATACCTTTATTGCAAAAATATTTATTGATTATAGGTGGCAGACACAAGCCTGGGGACTGAGGCTATCTACATGTCAGTGAAAAGCTAAGCAAGGTCTTTATCTTTGTGGAGTTTATATTATGCTGTGCGTGTGTGTGTGTGTGTGTGTGTGTGTGTGTGTGTGTGTGTTTAAGGGGAGAATGGAAGAAGGAAATAATAAATATGCAAATATTTGATTATTTCAGATGGTGATGTGTGGGAAAATATGAACAGAGATGTAACTGAGGGTGACAATGGGTGGGGCAGGCAGCTAACTTACTTGAGCGGCTGGAGGAGCCTCTCTGAGCTATTTGTGAAAAATTGGGACCAGAGTTTTAGCTAGAGAGGTGAAGCAGAAGAGGACCAGAAGGAAGGCCATTGTGGCTGAAGGGGAGTGAGAGCAAGGAGCAGTTGTGGGCAAGGCTGGAGAGCAGGCGGGGACTGCATCTTTGCAGGGCGTAGAGATCCAGGAAAAGGAGGCTAGTTGGGAAGATGTGTTTGCCGTTTATAAAGACCTGGAGAATGGATTTCCCAGGGACAAGGGCAAAAGTAAAGGAACCAGTTAGGGAGTTATCACGGTTCCCATAAGAGATGCTGGTGGCTATAGGAGGTGGTGGCTGTGGAGATGGGAGAAGCAGATGGACTGAAGAGGTATTTTTATGAGAATTGAGAAGTCTAACTGATGAGTTGGCTATAGGGGGAAAAGGGAGACAAAAGAACTCTATTATAGAGACTCCTAGAAATCCTCTTAGGTTTTAGGGAGTAGGTATTCTCTTTTCTAAAGCTGTACTTTCCAAAAGCCATGTCATGGTTTGTGTGGCTCATGCCAGGTAGGGGCAGGCTTAGGGGCTAAAGTCACTCCAGGCATATGGCCATTATAAGCACTATCTCAGCAAGCTTGTACCCGCTCACGACAGGTTACACATTCTCTGCTTGAGGAGAATTTTCCAGTTGGAGCCAAGTGTGTACGGCAAAGGGCTCTCAGGATCAGGGCCTTCCCCCAAGCACCCAAATCAAAGATTTTCAAGGCTAGGACAGATTTTAGAAACAATCCTCTTCTCTTCCTTTTTACATAAGGGAGTCAGGGAATTATTTATTTATTCCATTTGTTGAGTATTACAAAGGTACTCATTCACTTGCTTCATTTATTGAGTTCTGCAAAGTGCTCCCTACTGTGCCGGGTGCTGTGAGATGGGCTGCCCAAAGTGTGACTTGGGGGCTGGTGTACCAGTCTGTGACCAGAAGGTGCAGAATGGAGTGTGAATTACTTTAATGCAATGGGATATCCAAGCGTGTGATCAATGGATTTGCAGTTTCGTTCTTCCCTCTCTTTCTCCTTCCCTCCCTCTCTTTTCCTTTGTCTCTCTCTCTCCTTTTCCCTTCATATCTTAAAGTAGCTCATTTTTGTTGTCAAAAATTAGTTTAGGGGCTGGGAATATAGCTCAGTTGGTAGAGTGCTCGCCTTGCATGCACAAGGCCCTGGGTTCAATACCCACCACACACACGCAGACACACAAATTAGTTCAGGTTGGAGGGGGACCAACATCACCATAACCACCAGTTTCCTTGGCATGGGCATCTGCCTCAGAGCCTCAGCTCACTCAGTCACATGACCTCAGAGCTGCCTGCTTCCCTCACTTCCCTTCCAACCCCTTCCTGTCAAAGGTCTAAGATGGTCTTAGAGATTTCAGGAACCCTGCTTTATTCTATATCTTCTGCCCTGACACGAAAAAAAAGATGATTCTTATTGCCGGCTTTAGCCTTTTGTTTTTCTGTGAGTGGATTCCTTTGTTGATGTTCATCTTATTCTACATCCCATTTCTCCTTCTCTGACTTGTGAAGGTTTGGCCTGTTTCTTGCACACTTGGTTTTGCAGTCATTCTCTGACTCTGACTTTCATTTGAATCTTTTTTTTTTTGTATCTCCCCATTGGGTTCTTTTGAGCTGGGGTTTGAGCTGCATTTGGTGCTTGGGGAGTACAGAATTCACTATTTTCTCATTTTTTCTCTTTTCAGACAAAGGCATGCTGTGTAGTCTGGTGACCCAGATTTCCACAGAGCAGACTGTGGCAAGTGGCAGTGAGCTAATGTTGCTCTGCACTTATGATACTAGCCTCTCAAATCCAGATTTATACTGGTACCGAAAAAGACGAGATGAGTCCTTTCAGTTTATCCTTTACAAGGATAACACCAGAAGTCACTATGCAGATTTTGCTCAAGGCCGATTTTCTGTGCAGCACGGTCAGACCCAGAAAACCTTCCACTTGGTCATCTCCCAAGTGAGGATGGAAGACAGTGCCACTTACTATTGTGCTGTGGGATCACACGGTGATGCAGGTGCCCAGGAAGTCTGCACACAAACCTCTGGGGAACAGCTCAGCAGAGCTACCTCTCAGGGAGGGCCACAACCTCAACCTAGCATCCTTATCCTGGTCATTTTGTGTTCCAGCCTGGTCTTTAGAGGTGCCCTAAAGTGACTACTGACTGATAAAAGGTCTAATCACATCCACGGGAATACCCGGGCCTGTGAGGAGCAGCATCTCCTGGCTTCTGACTCAGTGGGCCTTTATCATCTGAGCGACTTGTGTTGGCAAGGGAGAGGTGCAGGCTTGAGGGAGCATTATCATTGTGACCCCAAGTCTGTGCTGTGTTTTCTGTGAGGGGATCAGAAGGGCACAGGTGAAGGGCCAGCTTAAGGAGAGGTCATCAGCGCTACCTTATTTTAATATCCATTATCATATTCATTATTAGGAATTGTTCTGTTTTCATTTTAAGAATCAAATTGGACACAAAATTAATTTACTTTAAAAACTCTTTCCTGCTTTCCCTTCTTTCTGTATCTTGTTATGTCTAGCTACCTTATTTCTTCTTGATATTTTCTGATATCTCCATTTTACTTACCATATTTGGAGAACACTTTTTTTTTCTTTCTCTAAAGAGCATCAAGATTCTCCTACACAGTTGTCTTCAAATCCCAGAATTCCAGTTTCCAAGGCTTTGAGTTTGGAGCTCAGTTGTTGTGCCCAACAGAGATCATTTCCTCCAGGGAAAACTGACTTGGTGATGTTGAAATAGACATAGCCTCAGTCCCTGGGGCTCAGTCCCTCCTTCTACTTCTATTGGCTTCTCTGTCTTAAAAGAACTGTTAGAGTTAATAGGGGTAATCCTAGACATGGAAGAGACCCTAGACATTGTTTTACAGGAAATACACTGAAGTCCAGAAAAGTGGGGGACAAATATTCCCAGTGCCTTTTAGCTGGTTACTAACAGGGATGCTGAGGTGCACTTGCAGGGCTGTCTCCTGCAGATGCACCCCAGGAGTTTTAGCAGTAGGCATTTTGAGCAGCAGTTTATCTGGCTCTTAAAAAGTAGTAGGCAGGGGCTGAGTTTGTGGCTCAGTGATAGAGTGTTCGACTGGCATGTGTGAAGCACTGGGTTCGATCCTCAGCACTACATATAAATAAATGAATAAAATAAAGGTCTATCAACATCTAAAAATTTTTTTAAAAAAGTATTAGGCAGAAAATAACCACTGTATGGAACAATGGAAAGAGTATGGGATGAGGGAGCCACAGGCCTTGGGCAAGTAGCTCTGTCTCCTGGGGCTTCTATTCTGCTGCCTACTGAGTGCATCACAACAATTACACACAGTGGCCCCAGATCTGAAGGCAGACGAATCTTCCCTGGCCTAAATCTCTTCTTTTTCTTTCT
This sequence comes from Sciurus carolinensis, assembly GCF_902686445.1. NCBI lineage: Eukaryota > Metazoa > Chordata > Mammalia > Rodentia > Sciuridae > Sciurus > Sciurus carolinensis. Next base: position 125,273,520 of record NC_062214.1, on the reverse strand, counting down.
TTCTGTTTCTTTATGATACTGGGATTGAACTTAGTGGCACTTTACCACTGAGCTACATCCCCAGTCTTTTTAATTTTTTTAAATTTTGAGACAGGATCCTGCTAAGTTGCTAAGGTTGGCCTCAAACTTGTGATCCTCCTGCCTCAGTATTTTAAGTGACTGGGATTACAGGCATACACTATAGTGCCTGACCTTAAATCTTTGCTTGAGACTCCTTCTGGTGGAAGAAACCCATGGTTCTATGATGTATTAGGATATATATACATATTTTTCTGGTGCATAGGCCAGAGGATGGAGACTATATGACTGTCCTAAAGTTCAATCTAGCTGATATTCAGACTGATTCCTTGTCTTCATTTTGGGGTACAGTGTGCAGAAATTTTGGACTGGTAGTCTCGAAGTCTTGTTTGTGCTCCCAGCTCTATCCCTGCCTCACTGAATGACTTTGGACAAGATACTTACTTCTTTGGGGGGGTTGAATTTTTTTTCTATCTGCAAAATGAGGGTGCATTCTTCATTCCTAGCAACTTCATAGAAATATTCTCATGTTACACAAGGTAACAGGAGTGAATGTTTTGGAAAAAGACATTTTTTCCATATACGGGGTGAAGTTTCAAGGAATCTTTTATTTTTCCCTGGACATCTAGGTATCCTAAACCTATTGACTCTTAGTGCACTAAGCCTCCTTTCCTTTGGCTTGTGAAGACTTAATGTGGGAGTTTGCAGTTGGTGGTGACAGGGGGAGTTGTTGGTGAAGGGAACCCTCTTGTAGAGTCATATTCCTTGCTTGGCACTCCGCACAGGAGCAGAGGGAACCACAGTACTGTGTTGTTGGGGCTCTGCTCCTTGAGCCTGTGCACCTGGACAAAACTGTGACCTTGCTGAAGGTGGGAGTCCCAGGGCTCAACACCAACCACACTGAGGGCTTCACTGTTGTTACTGCTCTAATAGCAGCTGCTACAGCAGCAGGAAACTCACGGCTGCATCCCCCAGGCAGGAGCCTCAGGCTTGGGGCCCAGGAAGCTGTGGTATAACTTGTAAGTGCAGTTTGGCTTTTGGCTGACTAATAGTGAGTTCACAGATCTGACTTTCCCCCCATGGTGGTCTGCAATGAATAAAGCCAGAAGTGAGGTGGCACACGAGGCAGTTTAATAAGTGCAACTGAGACAGGGGCTGAGAAGAAAGGCAGAAAACCATCAACGTTAAAGGCCAGACAAAACAATCAGTGTTCAACGATCTCAAGCTCCCTGGGCACAGATTGGCAGGCAGGAGACAATACATATATTATTTTTACAGGGAAAGATAGAAGTCTCACTTCTATCCCTCCCTCCAAACACACTTGCATAATGAGTTGCTTGAAAGCAGGGCCTATATTTTATTCATCTTCTCTCAGTTCAGTGACTGGGACTTAGAGAGTGTCAGTTCGTGTATGCTAAATTAGTTAACAGAAAGAAGTGCCTTGCCTTTGTATTTTATTCTGATTTTTGCTAATAGAATAGGGAGTATTTAGGTGAGAGTTTAAAACCCCATTGCCTGTTTGGAGAGTATTAGGGACATCAAATGTAATTTCATTTGTAAAGTACCAGGAGAAACAAAAGTGCTGAAATTGACCCCCAACTCCTCACTACCATGTAAAGTCTCTAGTGTGACTGCTGGAGTGAATACAGAGGGTGGGGTAAAACACAGGAAAGGAGGATGAGGATGCAGGTTTGGGATAAACTTAGTGCTGGGTTGAGCAGAGCCTTCCCCATGTAGGTAAAGGGACACTGCTTTATATGGAGGGCCATGTAGGCCCTCCTCCCAGGGCCTATTTTCCTCATGGAGAATGGAGCTGTTGACCTATTGGTTCCTACTTTCTGTTTCTGGAGGTAAAGAAAATAAAAAAGGAGTGAAATATCATTTTCAAAGTGTATCAGGTATAGGAGTAAAATAAAATAGGTCCTATTTTTTGTTTTTATGTCCTGTCACTTTATAAAGCAGCATGTAAAATAGTTAGGGCCATAAACTCCCATTCCCCAGGACGTTTGTTTTCTACCAGGCTAAGAACGACGTGGAGTTGTTGCCTTTAACAGGAAATTGGTTTGGTTGGCAGCCATTTAAATAAGGCCGAAGCCTAGGAGACAGCATCTTCGAAAGCATTTGGTTTCTTTCAGGGAGGGCAGCTTCCTCGTGCCAGTCAGCCTGCAAGTGAAGGAAAGTTGTTACAGGACCACAGTCGGTGAGTTCGGAAGGAGTCGTAGGGGTGATTTCCTGGGGACGGTGGGTACTTGCCATGCTGTGCCACTGCAGGCATTGCTAATAGATTGCATGGCACATGTCTCTTCTACACACAGCAACAGTTCAGCTAGACTATCAGTGTCAGGAAACACATTTGCTATCCTGTAGTCATTCTTAAAACCCAGGCTCAGAGAGGGGAAGAAATGTAGCTAAGGTAACATGGTGGGGTAGTGACAAAGGTAGGAGTAAAACTCAGTTCTTCTGACTCCTAGAATAGCACTCCTTATATAACCTTGCTCCCTGTGGTCCTGGGACTGTTAAAGTGGCAGGTGGGGTTGCATACCCATTTGGGAATGACTGGGTGTGATGACAGTTTGGGTCAGACCAGTCCAACACTCTAAGTCCAGGGTTGTTCCTAGAATAGGAGCTGGGACTGATTAATATTTGGGTTATTGGAAAAAGAATAAGAGGTAGGAGCTTCATGGGCAAGCCTAGCCCCAGGTTTGAACATGTACTAGATTGCCTGAAAATGGAACACAAGTAACAGGCAAGTAGTCAACAACTCAGTCCCAACTTTGTGCAAATGCTGAGCAGCTAACAGTGGACTGTCCATTACTAATGGGGGTGCATGTTCATTCCCTGAATGTTCTTCAGGTGAAGCTCTACTTATGGCCTTGCAAATAACCCATGGTCCCTTGACTGAAGAAACAAAATAGTGTTAAAAAGACTAATTCTCCTTATTTAGTTTTGATTTTCTCCCAGTGGTGGAAGTGGTAATTATTGGCTGGCATATTAGAAAAAAAATACCTTATAGTATATAACAGGTTTAGAGTCTGGCTTAAAATAAAAGGATAACAGGAGAAGGGATGTCATACTGAGTGACTGAGATGGCCTGCCTTATTAATTCTTTTTTTTTTTTTTTTTCTTTTTATTGTAAACAAATGGGATCCATGTTGTTTCTCTGTCTGTACATGGCGTAAAGGCATACCATTTGTGTACTGCCTTATTAATTCTAAGTATGTCTCTATGTCTTATTCCTTCCCAGAGCTTCTTGGTTTCTTATCATTTCTAAACCTCTTTCTCCTATGTGCAGTATAACTTGGTTGGAGGTGGGAATAAGAAGCAGCTAATTCTTACCTTAAGCGAAAAATAACTTGGCAGTCAAGAGGAAATTGATGGCAACGCTCTTAGCAAACAGCATTCGCAGTCCCAGCACTGTGAGGGACATCATGTTCACCTTCTCGGCGTGCACTGTGGCTGAACAAGAGTGAAGACGGTGGCTTTACAGGAGACCAAGTTCCCTTCTAGAAATGGGGTCTACAATACTGATGCTAGCCTGCCCCAAATCACAGTAGTTCTTTCTGCCTGCATGCTCAGCTTGGAGCTGGAGAGCACCCAGGGACCTCAGGCTGCTATTCCCACCCACTCGGCAAGTTTTGGAAACCCACACTGGCAGCCAGGCAAGTTCTGTTGGGAAAGTCAACCAACTGGTTTTCCCTTCTTTTGAAAAGTTTTTATTTTTGTTTGCCATCTTTTTGGTCCCAGTTGACAACTACAGAGTTTACTTCCATCTTCAGTTCTTAAATTGGTGCTTTGACCTGAACTTACCTTTTGGTTCATGGCAGCTCTCTGAAGTTTGGTTAATGTTTTTAGACCCCTCTGCTTTTTGATTATCTGGAACAAACAGCAGTGGTCAAGGTTACATTGGCAACTGAGAGACTCAAAGGATTTTGGGGTTTTAAAAGTGGCTGAAACTTAAGGTAAATAAACTGAGTACCAGGGAGTATAACTTAGTTAAGGTCCTACGGCTATTTACACAGCCTGCGTACCTCCTGTTCTGGGCTTTTGGGCACCAAAAGGCCAACATCCGGGCATGCTCTAACAGTGAAAGTAGAATTCTTAACCTTATGACAAATTGGGTTGCCCTATTTGGTGTTGGACCAGACTGCACCTGAAACTCCAATGTCGGACTGTGGTAGCAGTCTTTTCTGGTTGGTAAAGAGGAGAGATGGGGATGAGAGGAGACTTTATCTTAGATTCTACCTAGGGATGCAAGCATTTCCTTTCCACTCAATGATGAGCACTTTTTTCCAGCATGATGATAAATTGAGGATGATCTCTCCAGAGTTTACATCTCTAACTTCTCTTTTCCCCCAACTTCCCTTCCCCAACAGTGTCCAGTCCCTTGAAACCAGATACCTACCAACTGAATCTGTCTTCAGTTCGAAATCGGTGGAGTGCACTGTTTCATTGTTGTGTTGAACTGAACATGTCACTGAATTCGGATCTTCATACCGACCAAGCTTGACAGCACTGTACTTCCCACTCGGGGAGACGACTACAGCAGGGTCAAATTCTTCTATCTTCTTGGATGGTTTGAGACTTATATTTACATTCTTGGGATAGAAATCCTTCACCAGACAAGCAACATTTGTTCCATTTCTCATGATGAAAACGGATGGTTTGGTAGGAGGCTGAATTCCTGCAAATATCATCAACTTATTGCATGAGATGATGAATTACACTTTACAGAAGTTAAACAATGGTGGCTACCTCAGTTCTCATGGGGCCCAACACTACAATCCAGAACTCCCTGCATTTTATTAATAGTCTGGACTTTTTAGAGAGTGAAATGAAAGGTAGTTAGTTTGACTTCTATTTAGGAGCTGCTAAGAGATAGAACTAGAAGCAGAGGGAGAAAATAACAACTACAAAGAAATTTCTGGATCATTTGGGTTTCAGTTACCTATGACCTTTTAATCAATTCTCTGGGCAATTAAATTCAGGCTACATATCTGCCTACATCGTTTGGTTTATTTCACATGCACGGACCCTTGCAGGGGAGATTGGGTTTGGTACTTATGCTTTGCATTGTGTCAATTGAAGAATCAAGGATCTGAGAAGGTCTGTATGATGGATTCAGACACTCTGAGGATGGCAGTGTTGGAGTCATTGCAGGGTGTCATCCCCATTTTATGAACTGGTAGGGATCCGCTGAAGTTAAGTGGCATGTCTCTGCCTTCAGTATTTCATATTTATTCTTTTGGAAGGACCTGACTACTGTGCAATTTCTTTTGAGTTTTTAATCAGAGGATAGCAACTATTATTCTCAGAAAGTACTTACAGGCATAAAGCTGGCTTAAACTCGTTTCTTCTTGTATTATTTTAGGAGGAGCTGTGGAATGTTGGTCCCAGTAATTGGGTCCCCTACTGGCCTTGTCTTCTTTCATGCCTTTACCTTGAACTATCATCTATCTGATACTCCAAGTATGCATCTTCTTCTTTCCTTAAAACTTAAAGTCTTGAAGCTTTGAGAAAGGTAGTAATGATTTTTTCACACTGTGCCTTATTGAAGTTTCTGAACTGTGATAAATTTTGTGTCCATGGAAACTTGGATTCATAGGCTATCTCAGAATATAGAAGGAGACTTGCTAGTACCTGAAGTCAGGAAAGAAAACCAACCTGAGCATGGCAATCTGGATGTATTTCTAATCCTAAACTTTATTTCTGATTTTCCATATTAATTACTCCTATGAATATGGTTTAGTATTCATAACTTTGGAGTGTTTGACTTCTTGTTATTAAATGAAAAATATGTTGAATTCTAGTGTACTTTTATTTTCTGCGTTCTATAAGCAAGACATTAGGTATTAAATGGAGAGTCTTGATAGTGAATGTGTAGACAGGAAAGAAATGATTTTTCTAGTGCTCTACCCAGAATCTGGATTTGAGCTTCTGCTGTGTGGCTCATAACTGTGGAACTAGAACAGATCGCCTAGTTGCAGCTGGTTGGGAGGGAGTGATGGCTGGTCAGGAGGTTCCTGCTGAGCATCACTTGGTAGATGGACTTGACTGATCAGGGCTTTTCTAGGGAATAAGCTGTTCAGAGAAACCTCCTCATCACTGCTATCACAATTCTCCGTTTTTTCTCTGCCAAGAAGCTTAGCCAAAAGACTGTATTCTTTTCCAATCACTCAGGGCTAGAAACTCATTCCGAAGAATTGGATTCCTTTTTGGCTTTAGCTCTAGACAAGAGGGGAGATGGGGATTTTTTCAAAGGGCTTTCCTGGAACTGGCTTTCAACCTGCATGAGAAAACCTTCACTGTTCTGTTTCCTTGCTTAGCTGAAGACCCTGATAGCAGAAACCGATAACCCTAGTGCTAACGGCTAGAAACCACAGGCCTTGCCACTCACCTCCCTTCACAACCATGGTATTTCTTGCTCACTATCCTGCCTTTGGTTTGATACGTAGGGTGGTTGGTTTTCAAGGGAGTTATGGGTTAGAAAGGATATTTGCCCATAAGAAGGAAAACCCAAGCAACAAACTCCCAAACGGCAATAACAAAACCCTCAAACACTGTCTCCTACTCTGATTTATTTGGACAATAAAGGCTTGCTTGGGATTTAAAAATCTAAATTAATCATGCAGTTGCCAAGGATCAAGTTGGGCTGGGGAGATTGGTTTCAAATAATTTTTTTTTTTTTCTTCAGTATTGGGGCTTAAGTCCAGGGCACTCTACCACTGAGCTACATTCCCAGTCCCTTTTATTTTTAATTTTGATACAGGGTCTTGCCAAGGCTGGCTCGAATTTGTGATCCTCCTGCCTTAGTCCACCAAGTTTCTGGGATCCAATAGTCAGCAGCTCAGAAAGAACATAATGCACTGATTTTTTTAAAACACTTTTTCTTCAGACTCTCTTTTTAAATTAATGTCTATATGTTCAAAACAATTGAAAGAAAAGTGTTATATTTGATCCATTCTTTGGTATCATGGTAACCAAAAAAAAAGGCTATCTGAATGAACTGAACCTTTTGTTTAAAAATATAAAGAGAATGCACTCAATGTAGTTGCCATATATATCCTTGTTGCTCTTATATTTGACTTAAACAAAATTTGAAGTTGTATAAAATTTAAGACAAGATTTAAATCTTATGTAAGATTTAAAAGAAAGTTTCAATTTTTTATCTTCTGAGAATAGTCTCACTTCTGGTTCCATGAACCAGAATTAAATTTCAATATGTGTTTAGAGTGAATTTGGACAATTGTTATTTTATTTTCACACTTTCTTTTTTTTTAATGAGTACTAATACAATGCTAAGATTATGTGCTGGTAACAATACAATAAGAAGTATAAACCCTTTCTGAACAGTTTTTCTAAATTTATGATGTTAGATATCTTCTGTTTTAGATTTACATTAGAAGTCTTTCCTGGTCCTCTAAGAATCCCAACATCTGTAATCAATATTGCTCAGAATTTCAAGACTGTCTGACAATATAAAATTTAACTTAAATTCTGAAAGTTTCCTATAACTGATTTCCTATAACTGATCCAGATCTGAGTCTCAGGAGTGTATAGTAATCATGTGAAACAGAACTTAAAGACCATCAGGATTACTCTCTCTCACTACCCCAACTCAGACAGAGATGAGATAGGTCAGGGAAGGTTGTCAGATGACTGTTACCTGCCTTTAAGTTGGATAACTTAACTCCCAGTTAATGTTTCTCCAAGATCTTCCAAACTGCAGAGCATTTGTGAGTTGCAAGGAGGTATACATATTAGCCAAGGATATGTTTAAGATCAAGCAACTTCCTGGAGAATTTGGGCCAAAGTGTTCCTGCCACTATCTTTCCTGCACCTGAATACTCTATTAGTACAATTTTTTTTTTTTCAGATTATATTTTCTGGGTTACACTGAGAATTTCAGCAATAAGTGGGGACTGTGGTTTTAACATTTATATATTTAAAAATGAAAATATCTACAGAGCTACTTTAGTGGTTCAGTGTCTTCACTCTGGCCCACATTTCATCTCTGTACCACTCCATCTCCCAGTTATAAGTTAATCTACTTGCTATAATTTATGTTAACTGGATGGCAGCCCTAGTCCCAGGGCTCAAATTATTCATAGAAATATAGGGGAAAAAATCAACTCACTGGGTTCCACGAAGAGTTTGGTGCCAGTTCCAAAAAACATCTGTCGGGTGTCCCAGGAGCACATTGTGACACTGCCTTACATGTAACCAGCCCAGGGCTGGTCCTGGGGCCTAGGCTCAAACATCTGTGCCCTGCGTCCCCAGCCTGGTGTCTCAACCTAGAGACCCTGCAGCTCAGAGAACTACAAAGCTGCCCTTGATGAGGCCAGGGGCCGAGTAGAGTCTCAGTTCCCTTTGAAGCTAATAATAGTTGAACTGCTGATGGGAAACTGAGCTCAAAGTCTCCATCTAAGAGATACTGGGACAGAGTTGAGACAGGTCAGGGAAGGTTGTCAGATGACTGTTACCTGCCTTTAAGTTGGATAACTTAACTCCCAGTTTATTGAGAGGGCTCTCCAAGAAGAACACAATAGTTCGATGTAGGGCTGGAACACTGGATAGTGACATTTCTTACCATGAACGCTAGGCCAAGGAAAGGAGGGCTGAGCAACAGATCCTATTCTCGTTCTCTGGTTCCCTTCTCTTGGGTTGCAAATGCTGTTTTTTGATTAGAAACCTAATTTTTCTCCATCACTCACAGTGAGTCTCACAATAATAAAGAATCTGCTTTCAAATTCCCTGAGCCTCATGAAAGTCTTTCTAAGGACCTGAGGGTTGAGTAAGAAATTGGTTGCTGTTGGGGGATCCCACTGGTGCTCTGAGTGGTAGAAGAAGGTCAGAAAAGCCAGGGCTTACTTTGGTTTGTTCATTTTTGTTTTATAATTTCTCCTGACTCTGGATCCAGATCTGAGTCTCAGGAGTGTATAGTAATCATGTGAAACAGAACTTAAAGACCATGAGGATTACTCTCTCTCATTACCCCAACTCAAGAGTCTAGAGCAAGAGCTGGGCAAAGGAGAGTGACAGCTGCGTAGGGCCATTATTTGCTGTCAGAACTTTAAGGACTGGGGACTGGATTTGAAATTTTCACTCTCCCCACTTGAGCTTCCCATCATCATATTACACTCCATCTCTGCAGGAAGGCAAAACCAGAGAAGCAAATGGAGCATCCTTGGGAAATGTGGTCAGTGTCCCAACAGAGAAGCTAAGCATCAGTTTCATCAATTTTCTTTTTCCCTAAGACTCCCAAAGGCACAGCCTCAAGATTTGATTCTAACACTGCAGATAATTCTGAATTTCAAGTGGAAATGATTTAAAGGGAAAATGAAACAATACTTTTTGCTCAGATGCAATTTGCCAAACATCAATCAGACTGCAATCAGCTACAACATGATTCTGTCTCCCTCCTTCTTTTCATTGTTCTAATCTCTCTCCCCTCAAAGATAAGAAAATTCACCAAATTCTACTATTTCTCTGGAAGAAACAGGCAATGAAAAACTCCTACAAGTTCATATTATCCTCTCAGAAGCACTGGTCACTGTTGGGATTGTTACATGTCCTCACCACATTCATGTTCCTTTCCTAATACTTTATTCCCTCTAAAATAAACAAAATTGGTGTCTAACCATGCAGGAAGAGACACCTGTCCCATTGGACTTCTCATTTTGGAAATCTTCCAAAATATTATTGTTCTCTGACCTGGTCCCAGTGATTGACTGCTGGAGGCAAAGTATGTGAACATTGCCCCTGGATTTCCAAACACTGGAGCAGGTTACCAGTGGACATTATCTCCAGGAGAGCATCATTACTTCTCTATTGCTCTGAAGTTGGTGGCTGTGTTTCTACATCAGATGTGGGTTCCTGGACCCTTGTGCAGAGTCCCCACATTCAGGGCTAACAGGAGGTGAGCATGTAACTGCTCTCTGCAGACCCAGGCTGGGGTGGGGCCTTGGGGATCATTTAGTCTGAAGAAGCTAAGATAATTTAATGCAAATTCTCAACAACAACAAAAAAAGGACAAAGGCAGAATTGGCTTCTGAGAGAAAGAGAGAGAGAGAGAGAGAGTATTTTTATTTAACTCTTTCATAATATTTCTCTTCTAACACTCCTTCCTATGCTGTGACCATGACTCTTTTCCCTCATAAACAGTGGAGAGACCCTCCTGATCTAGAGCTTGCAAATTCATCATTCACAGAGGTCAGAACCAGAAGCCTGACCTAGGAATTTTTTTTAGATGATTGTAGAAAACTTATCAATACCAAGCTTAGAACAGAGTTTCCAAACATGCACAGAATATTTTCTTAGCAGAAACCTAATATGTTTTCCCTCAACTTTTACCTTGACTCTTTGCAACAAACAATGGATTTCTAATTTATAATCTCCCAACTTCCCCCGAAGCTCCATTTATTCAGTACTGGGCTCCAACAACTCTTAAGGTATGTGTACACCTAGCTACGATAACTCGCACAACTTACGTGGCTCCACGGTGAGTTCAGTACCGCTTCCAAAGATGAGCTGTGCAGTTCAAGCACGACTCTAGGCCTCAGTACAAAAAATCTTGCCACTATTTGCCCCTGTCAGTCTAGTTCATCTGTTTGGAAGGGGGCGGGTGGAGCAGGATGAGGGCAGCTGGAGACAGAGCTTTGTAAGGGTTTCTGAGGTCTAAGCATTATATTTTGGCAGCTTGTTTGATGTCTATTATCTTCTGAGTGTCAACATTTAGGAAAGTCCCTAGTTTTCTGCTATTATTTTCTCAACCTGCTATTTCTTACTTCCATATGTTGCTTTAGGATCATATTTTTGCAGGGAGAAAAGAATCATTTTGGTTTTTCTGTGAGCTGCCAAATGGTCATTGCGAGCAGAAACATAACTGTAAGGTTCAAGTTAAGTCAATCACAACAGGACTGTGCCTCAGTTGGAGGGGGAAGGACATGATGGCTGGAGAAGCACCACTGACTCAGAAAGCTGGGGGACCAGCCAAAGGATCATAATGATCCTAGATGACTACCATGCGTATAGATACTTTACTACTTGACAAACGACTGGTGTCTGTACTACTTCAACAAACACTGTAACCAACTCCATGAGGCATATTATTAGATCTGTCTCACAGATGATGCCTCTGTAGGTAAAAGTGGGTAAGGCAGTGAGGGCTGAGTTGGCTTCACTCTCAGGTCTCTGGAGTTCCATCCATTGAACCAGAGTAATAGGTGACACCTCAGTAACCTCAGCTGTCACCTGTCCAAACCTCTGTGATCACACAAGGGCTAATTAACAGTTACAGAGAGAGAGTTTTGATCTCTTTCCAGTGCTTTTTTTTTTTTCCCTTTAAATCACAGATTTCCCCCTGGGTCATTGGACATTCACACCACTGGACTCCCCTGCTTTGCCTACCAAATTATTTCTAAGACTTGGTCTGGGGGAATCATCAGGATTATAGTGTGTTAAAGCCAGAAGACATCTTGGAAATCTTTCCATCTAACTACAGAAGAGTTCCATCATTTAAAGAGAAGGATTGGAACTTGGCCTCTGTGTTTTTGCTTAAAGGCTCTTCCTTACACCTACCTCACACCCACACATCGGGAAGGACTACTGTACTGTGGGGTCTGGTCATGGGTATGGTCTAGAACTGTGCCTGGTGAGTGCACAGATGGGGAGGAAACTGCTTCTCTAGAGTAGGTCAGGCTGAGGGAAGACAATGAAGGTGTCAGGAAGGACAGTGGATTAAGAGGGTTTGCTGGAGCACACACCCTAGCCTGGATTTGATCAGAAATCTAGTTCCTGTCCCTCAAACCATCCCTTGCTAAATTACCCACTGGAGGAATTTTTCAAAACCTGAGAACTATTTCCTAATCTGGAGACTTAGGGAAATATTTAATGAAGACAATCTCCAAATATAGTAGTCACAAGAAAGAAAAGTAAATTGCTTATGTTGTTCTAACTGCAACTAGTTTCCTTTGCCAGAGATCAGTATTTTTCTACAGTTAATAAACCTAATCCAAAACTCACTTTACTTTTCTATTTATGCAACTCACCCTGGCCCCAACTTCCAAGTCATGTGATATCCATAAGATGGAATTCTCTGTCCTATCTGGTCCAATGTCTGTTTCCCCTAGTCTTAGGGACTGTGCTTCAGGTCAAAGCAACAGAGGACTCCTGGGTCACAGAGACATTCAAGCTTTTCTCCATATTACAGTCTGACAGAATTCGTGTTTTGCATGAGAGACTGGAAAGGAATTTTTGCTTTGATTTGGGATAAGGAAGGATGGAATGGTGGTCTTAGCCTCTGGATGACACCTAGGTGGGGCAAAGACCTAGTGGGTTATGTCCTCCACTCATTCTAACCTTGCATTATTGAAATTCCATTTCCTATCCAGTTGGAGCTTTGTACTGTGCAGTAGACAGACTTTTCAGTACATAATGGAATTTGGTTCTTCAGTCCACTTTAATAATCTGTCCATGAATACTAAATTTTAGCAAGCTGTAAGTGCCACACTCACACCTAGAAGTGACAGTTAAATTAGCTTCTGTCATATATAAAAATCAGTGTCTATGAGATTGTCTATATGTCACTCAAAAAACCAAGGAGGAACTGCATTTTCAGATCAGTACTGAACTCATAAAGCACTTGAGAATCACTAAAATGGAGGGTGGTTCTCAGCTGTGGTGAAGCAGGAGGATGTCAGGAGATCTGAATCTGTCTCTTGTGACCTTGGCTGAGTTCTTGAAGTTCACTGAGCTTTATCTGCCTCTTAAAAAATGAAGATACTATCCTCTGTGTTGGTAGGTTGTAAGATTAAATAAAAGGATGTACATAAAGCATTCCATAAACTAGAAAGCCCCAATGTAATTATTAGAATATTCATTAGGTTTAGACTCAGAGGAATTAAGTTTTATTTGAAGCAGGGGGATGTAATTTCACTAAAAGCAGAGCTCCCCCACAGGAAGGACTGTTAGGAGAGGTTGCAGAGGGAGAAGAAGTTCTCTTTCTTGGTGTTCTTTGGTGATGGTGCCCACTTCAAAGGGTCATGGGTGAGGACTGGAATCCAGGTTTCTGTCTTACCTGATCTTTTCTCTAGGTCAGGTGTGGCTTCTATTTTATTCTCCAGTCTTCTCTCTCAACTCCCAAACTAGAAGTCCTTACATTGGCCTACCAGCCACACTTCCCCACCCGCATTACCATTCTGACCTCATTTTCAAATTCTCCCTTGACTCTCTCTTCTCTCCAGCCATGCAGCCTCCTGACTGTTCCTCACACACTCCAGGCAGTACCATGCCCTCTGTCTGGAATAGCAATTCCTCCAGAGAGCTGCTGACTCATGCTGCCACCTCCTCAGGTCTCTGTTCAAATGTCACCTTTCCAATGAGGCCTTCTGTGACTCCTCTAAAACTGCACACTGCTCCTTCCCACTAGGGTTCTTTATTCTACTTTCCTGCTTAATTTTTTTTTTTCACAAAGCTTATTGCAACCTAAAATAGTATATATTTTACCCTCTGTCTTTTGCCATTAAAAGTAAGCTCCAACAAGGCATGGATTTCTCTTTTGTTCATGCTGATTTCTTGGTACCTAGAATAGTTCTTGGCACATAGGGAGAGTGACATGTCACAGGTTGATACTCAGGTTTGGTCCTGTAGGTTTCCAGCTGACTTCCATTTCTGTTAACTTTGCCTTAACCACAACTGACTTGTCTTCTGATTGATTGATTGATTGATTGATTGATTAATTCATTCACTCCTGTAACAAACATTTATTTAGTGCCTTGAATGTATTTGTGGATATAGTAAGGAACAACTTAAAAGTCTTTGCCCTCCTGGAGCAAGGGAGACAGATGATAAATCAATATAAAATTTCAGGTGGAAAAGAGGACTATAAATAGTAGAACAGGAAAAGGGATCTGCAGAATAACAGGTTGGGGAAGACTTTACTGGAAGTGACATTTGAGTATAGACCTGGAGGAGGAGGGAAGAAAGCTATACTGAGTTTCTGGGAGGAAATGGAGAGGGATGTGCTGGTGTGAAGGTTTGTTCTGAGACAAGCTCATCATGAGTGAGAGAGGATGCCAAAGTTGGCAGGCCCAGGGCCTGTCGCTGGGAGCAGTGGGAAACTTATCTTTTGGAATTTTGGAAACATACTGATGAGCCCAGGATTGTATGGGTTCCTCTCCCTTGGGGAAAAGAGATGCACCAGTCATCATCTGGACCTTACATGATTAGGGACTCTCAGGCCCTGGGGTACAATGTGAGGGATGGACCTCTCCAGGCTCCTTCTGGTTTTGGCGTGGGGGCAGGAGTCCCTCCTTGATGAAGAAGGGTGGCAGCTGGAAGGGAAACTGCATAACGGTTGCTTCAGGTTCAGTTGGAGTTTATTAGAAGCCTGAGGGACAGGTTGGACCAAGCAGGAAGGGGTTTTCCCTCTACCGGAACTGTAGCCCTGATAGAAGAGCAGAGAACTTACGAGCACAGATTCTGGAGTCAGACAGATGATTCAAATTACAACTTTGCTAAGCTGCGTGATCTTAGGGAACCCCTCTGAGATTGTTTTCTGATTTGTAAGTTGCAAGTAAAGGTAACTAGTCCCACATGATCATCGTGAGGACTGAATAAATGACGTTCATAAAGTGCCTAGCCCTGTGGTCTGACATATGGTGGGCACTCAAGAAATGGTAGTTGAAGTAACGATGAAATTTAACAATAGTAGTCTAAGTCCATCTCCTGGCCCACTTCCATGAAGAAGTTTCTGATGATGGTGGCCTTTTTCTAAACTGTCATTGTCATGCGCAGGAGCACACACGTCCATTGTGGCTCCTCGCTGTGTGCTGTGTCGTCCTGTTCTCTGTTTCTGTTTTATGAAGTTAAATGGTATCCCCAGCCTTTCTCTATCTAGAGGGTTAAAATGTGCAGTGGGATCTATGGCAAAGGGTTTGTATAGACCTGTTCTGTTAGTATTATGCTACCTGGGAGCCCTGCAAATACGAACTTGAAAGATGCTCCTGAGGAAAGAAAGCATCAAAAGAAGGTAGACTTCTGGGAAGATAAAGCCTGGTTACAATGATGTCTCTTTAATCCACTATCAGTTGGCTAAAAATGTAGGCACCATTCAAAGATAGTCTGGATGCTCCTAATCTTTTCATTTTAAAGAATGATGGAATGTACTTGCTCAGAGTTTTCCAGACTTTAATTAATCATATCTCCTTTTTCAGGACTATAATCCATCTGTTACAATTTGCTAAACAATTTTCCTTGAATTTACTCACTCTTTAACTTCTAAGTTAACTTACAAGGAAACTTTAAGTCAAATAGGTTTGATGACCTACTTGTACTATTCTGATTTCTATTAAAAGAGCAATTCAAAAGAAAAAGTCTGTCTGTGGGCCATCTAAAATCAGATGCTGTGCATGCCCCACTCAGAGAAGTTGTGGTCCAAGTAAATCAGTAAATAGAGGAACTTAATTCATTAGGAAGAACTTGGTGAAAAAAGGGAGGTCAGGGAAATCAGTCACTAACATTTTGGGGAATGTGGATAAAATATTACATTAACAAGAAGTTGTGAAGTCAAAAATATATAAAGGCAAGTGCCTGAATTACCCCAATTTACAAAGTCTTACTAAGATTTTTATTATTATTTTTTTTAAAATGCGAATTTCTCTGCTCTGCCTCTGCTAGCATTGTGCGTGGCCTGGAAATGCCTGCCGAGGCTTGTCCTTTTCCTTCCTCTGTCCTCAACACTCTGCCTCCTTCACTTTATACACCCAGGACTGTCCTCTTTTAGACTATTCTCTGAGGAGCCTATCCCATTGCTTTCTTCCATCCTGCTTCTCTAAAGCCTTCTCTTGCCTTAGAAAACACGTTGAATGTCAAAGCGCTGGAGAGTGTTGTTTCTTTTCCAGTAGCCAGTTTGGCAGATATGGGACCACTGACCCCCATTGCTAGACTTCTCTAGGACCTTTGAAATTTTTTTTTTTTTTATATTGTTTTATTGCATTCTCCGGCTTAAGACATGCACTAACTTGAAACTGCTGCCAAGTAGAAACCACTTTTTAAAAAAAATTCGCAAAGCAAGACACTACGGAGTTCCAATTTCACTTAAGTGACAACAAAAGGTGCTTTCTGTGTTGAGCACAATCCTTCAACAACGTCAGCACTGATTCCTTTATAATAGTTAATTAGTGAGTGGCACCATATCCTGTTTGTGGGGAGAATGGACAGCATGAGTCCTGAGGGACCTTCTGCTGGCTGTGTCCTACAGACTTCAAAGCACTTTTTAGTTGGAAACATTACACATTCACTTTGTTCTGTCTGGAATCTAGTCTCGCTGGGAACCACAACCATTTTTCTCGCTAAAAGCCAAATTTTAAACAGCTCCAACAACAAGAAACGAATGTCTGGAACACCTTCCTTCCTTCTAAAGAGAAATATAGCAACACGTTTGCAGCAAATGATCACTTCTCTGGCTATACCCTCCCTGCCCAGGGAACTGGTGCAGTTCTGTGCTCTCTTAGGAGCTGGTGTTTGGCCTATGGAAGGTCAGAATTGTTCATATTTGAACCACTTTAACAGGATCACCTGGCTCAGGTCAACCTCATTCCAGGTCCATTCTGACTTTGCTTGGGGATTTGGACCAGTGACCCTTGTTTCTTTAGCCTGACAGCATCCCATGTATTGGGCAGAGTTCTCTCTGGTTCTTTGGAGTTGTATGGGTTCTTTTACATCCCCAAATTCTACTTTTTGGTGACACCTTCCCTGACTCCTGTGGAGGAGTTAAGCACCATTCACCTCCTCCCCAGAGTCATCCTGGATGCTGTTAGTGATATGTGTGCTATCTGTACCCCTTTCACATTCTCCTCAGATGGAGGATGCCTTAACCCCAAATTCCAGACAAATGGGTTACTTACTTGGTTCCACAGTCACGCGGGTTCCTTGTCCAAAGATGAGCTTGTCAGTAACACAGTTATTGAAGGTGATCCAAAAACCTCAGCTGCGTTCCCACCTCCCTCCTTCCCATGAGCTTTGGGGCTGCAGGCTCTTTCATGCTCAGTTCCTTGAAAGATGGCACTTGCTGCTCATCTAACTGGCTTGTGATGATTTAATAACTCCAGGTAGGGGCAGATTTCCTTTTGGGAGGCTGTTGTCTGAGGATAGCAGGGAGCACACATGCCTGTGGTGAATGTTTCCAGCACAGTGGCTTATGAAGTTCTCTGAGCTGTTGCTTTTTATGTTAGATTGCTCTCATTTCCTAGACCCAAGCCTAACTCTGTCTCAGAAAGCTGCCACCATCAAGGTGTCGAGTCTTAGAGTTCTTCAATCCTCCAGAGTCGAGACCTTTACCATCACCGGTGTGGCTTTAAGCTCAGATAATGTGTGGCACAAAGGTAGACAGGGTGGCATGAAGCACTGATCAGGTATGGGTGGCTGGTGATCGCCTACAAACAGATGTCTCTCTAACTCCACCTTCCCAAACTGCAAAAGTCAAGTGCTCAGGCAAATCTCTTTAGGGACTTGTGTTCAGAAATTCCACATGAAATGGCTCATATATCTATTTTGCAACAGAATCAACATGAAAGCGAGACAGGAATCATTTTTAAACAAACACCTATCTGTATTCCCCATATGTGCTCAAAGAAAAAATTGTAATGTCATTTTCACCCAGGGAAGAACAGCAGCAAGTGAGGCCAGCAGCTGGGGTCATTTTCTTGGTCCAGTCGACTCCTTGGCATCCTTTCTGGGCTACAGACCCTGAGGGAAGGTGGCCTGCCCTGTTTATCCCCTGTAGCGCCAGACCCAGGCTGAGGATTTTCCCAGGGAAATGGCACTTGTGTGCCTGCAGTTTTTGTACAGGTCTCTGTGGGTTTTGTAGCACTGTGTATATCCCCCCAATCACAGTGCTACAGAGCTTTACAAAAATCTCCTCTGGTTTCATAGCATAGACTTCTGAGATCTTGCGGAGCCAGATGTTTTCTTGAAATCATGCTCTAGCAAGATCAAAGGGGTTGGCAGCTAGCTTAGGTCAGGCTGGTCCAGGTGCTTCTGTCTGAGGCACTCTGCCCCTCTGTCGAGATCTGCCCTGGAGTGGTGACTAGAATGGACTTCTAGAAGTCAGCATGTCCATTCCCATCTGTGCTTTCTGGCCAGTCTGCCCTCAGATGGCTTCCCACTGAGGAGCCTGTCAGGTATCTGAATGTCTTCTGTGCCTTCTACATGCTGTGGGTTAGGCAGAAAATGTTTGTGGTCAATGTAATTTCTCCTGTCACCTGCTTGGCTTCTGAATCACCTTGGCCTGCCCTGTTTTACACTTGAATAGTGCTATACCATCTACAAAGGGCTTCATGTAAATTTAAAATTTTATCCTCTCCATTGACCTCCCAGTTGTTTAATTCAGGGCCAGTAGCCCATATGGTGCTTTGTGCAATTTTGAAAAAGGCAACCTGCTGGGTGAATGCAGAGGCGGCCCCTGGGGCTCAAGCTTGACAAACAGATCACAGTTCTGTGGGCTTTACAAAAAGCATCCCTTTTTCCAGATATGCCACTCTGCACCAGGACCTCAGCCCCTCCAGCACGGCATGGGCTGAATGTTAGCCCCACTTGTACAGGGCACAACCTGGGCAACCAGAGGCAATGGCTCTGGCCAAATTCAACTGACTCTTTTTAGTGAAATCCTTGTTCAACTTCTGATTTTTAGCCCACTCATTTTCTTCTTGAAATTTTTCCCTGAAACTCTCAAAACACTCATTTGCTCTTGATCTCTGTGACTATCACTGTGAAAACAAAGCAACACGACAAGTTCACTGAAAGTGACCTTAAATGTTAACCATTAAAGGAGAGAATGAGGGCTGGGGTTGTGGCTCAGTGGTAGAGTATTTGTCTTGTTGCTGTTAATCAAAAGGGAGCAGGATTTAAAAAAAAAGGTTGACATTCACACTTTTCTTGGAGGTCAGCCAAATCCATGGCTTACTTTAGGTATTACTATTTAACTTACAATCTTCCTGATGACTCCTACCACCCTACATACCTCTGCACGCCCGCTCCACAGACTCCAAGTGACTTAATCTCTATATACAAAGTCTAACATTCTTTTGCTGATTAAAAAAAAAAAGTGGAAAAGAGGAAAAGAATAAATGTTATTGCCTCAATAATAATGTAGTGGGAGGGCAGGAGACAGGGAAATGTGGGTTTCATACAGAGGACCAGATGAGAACAAAAAGTGGTAATTTAGACTCTGAAATATAACTAGTGCTAGGTGCTGGTCTTTGAAATGGGAAGAGGTGGTAGTTACTGTGTTGAACAACAAATTAAGCTTCTGATGAACTGAGAGACTCATTGGCTTCTTCCTAGTTTTTTACACAGACTTTCCCAAGAAGCAGCCATCAGAAAGCATTTGAGTGAAACAAGTTATAAGAAATGAAAAGCTGGGAACCCTAAGGAGAATGAAGCTATGTAGGTCCTGATTCTTCATCCACCCCCACCCCACAGAAGCATATGCAGGTTCTTTGCCATGTGGTTTGGCAGGGCTTCCTACCACAGGAGAAGTATACACCACATTCTATCTACATGGGGACTTTGCTATACTTTGATCCACACACTGGATACAAGTGACAGTGTTCCAGATCCAAGTTGAGGTTCCAAGATGCATCTCAACAACACTGTGAACCTACACCCTCTGAGATGAGGAGTATGCTCTAGGGAGTCATTGCTGCTTCAGTCTGGGCACTAGAATCTGAAGACACAGAGAAGACCAGAATCCAGGCCACATCTTGAAGCCAAGAGCAGCTGCAGTAAGCAAAAGTGACATATTAAGCAGCTGAAATGATGGGGTTGTTTGCTATAGGTCCTAAACATAACAGAAATGGCTGATTATTACAGATGGTGAATCTTGGGGGAAGACCAACCTGTATATATTTTTAACTCTGTATCTTCAGCAATTATGAAATATCATGCCTAAAATTTTGTGGTCTCTTACTATCTTCTGGATAAAACAATATGAAATACCATGTCTCTGTTTACCTGTTCCTTTAAAGTCAGCTGCACTGAACTTCCTGCTTCTGGAATGTTCCATATTCTTTCATAACTCTTTGTCTTTGCTAGGGTGATTCCTTTTGCCTAAATACCCATTCCTTTTTCTATTTCCCAATTAGTTCCTAAGCCACCTCATTAAGTCCTCTCCATTTTCTGAGTCTTGGCTTAAATGTGGATGTCCCTGGGAAGCCCTAAAAGATTACCCAAGATTGGACTGGGTTAGGTGCCTACCCTTACCTGAATTTTCATGGCATTCAATGCCTGTCTCTATCATTGCACTCATAACCCTTCTTTTCTTATCAGTATGTGGAGACCCTTGAAAGAAGGGGTTTGTCTTGTTTCTGTGTACCCTGGCCCAGCACAAAGTTTGACTCAGTGAGTGCTTAGAAAGTGCTTTTAAATCCATTTTAAGGATGAGGTATTTCAGGTTCAGAGTGGATAAGCTAGAAAGTGACAAAACTACAACCAGATTTCCCCACATCGTCCTGCTCTGGCACCAGGCTGTGTTATGGAATACTACTTCACATTTGTTTAGCAGTGCACAGCACCATTAGTTGTAAACACATTGATTTTTAACATTAGCCTGGGTTAAGCATCATTGGGAAGATTAATTTGTTGTGATTTGTTCCACACCTTGTAATACATTCTAAAGCCAAATAGAAGTGACTTTCCCGTTATCTACATATTTGGAGTATTCAAATCACATTCTCTTCCACTAACATAGGTAATCAAAGATCAATTGCACCTCTAGAGGGGAATCCAAGAATGTCACAACTGGGAGACACTTCAAGAATCATACATTCACTTCCCTGGGCTTTCAGATGACAGAGTGTAGAAATATCCTGAGAGATTATGTAATTCAGTCAAGGCATCTTAAAAAAAAAAAAGAACGTACAAGAAGTCGGATACCCTCATCCTAGTGTGATGATGTTTCTGGCACATGAGGAAAATATGTTGGCATCATAAATGCTTGGATGAAAGTCATCTTTAGTCTTTCATCCAAGTATTTTTGATGTGAAAGTGTTTCGGTTCCCTGCTGATCTCCTTCCCTAGAGAGATCATAAGATGGTTTGGGCAACTGGGCCTTTGCTTTCTCAATGTGACTTTTCATTGTCATATAAGACACTCTTCTGTGGGAGAGGAGGATTAGGCACAGTGCATCCTGAAGTCCCTTACATCCTAGAAGGAGTTTGGACCATGCTAGGAAGACTGGGACAAGAACCCACACTTGGAGACTCATAGTACCTGAAGCAAATTAATGGAATACAAATCTAAAAATTGAAAGGAATTAGACAATTCTCTAGTCTTGAAATATTTGGATTTTAGACTTTAAGCTAGGGTTATTTATCTTTATCCTTTGCTCCTGGTATTAACATGTATAATTTGAGGGTTATACACAAACCATAGTGTATTCAAAGGAGGATTAGGCTATTTAAGAGATTTCAAATCATGTCCATGGAGGAACAGCTGAAAACATGGGAATGTAGATCAAAATAAGGAAGATACTGGGTAAATTTGATCATAGTCTTCAGATATCTAACAGGGAAGAGCTGGTTTATCACAGCTGAATTCTCATGTCTGCTTATGCACTCTGTCTACTGCAATATGTTGCTTGGTTGAAACATGGGGAAATCTGTCCTTTCACAGATATGTAGTTCAAAAAGAAAGGGGTGTGTTAATAGCCTTTCCGAAAACTTGGGAATATAATGTTCTTGACACTACACAAAAGTGTGACAAGAGATAGTTTCTTAAAGGTTAGTTGCAATGTAGAATCTGAAACCATGCAGATGAACTTATTACATTCTGTTACATTAAAACACTGGTCTATCTTACAGTTCGGATGGAACTTTCACTCATACATAATTTTTTAACATCATTTTTTGGTCATTTGGGAAATAACGGGTTCACTGCATTAAGCAGCTTCTACAGGTTGACACATTTTATTACACAATATCAAAATATCACAGTAGCAAATGTCACTGCTGGTGTCTTTAAATCAGAAGAGCGTTCAAATATTGGGAAGCCATCTCGCTTACAGTGGCAGATGTAAGTTTTATAAACCTCTAAGTTTTGCCCAAAAGCTTAGATTTTATTACCAGTAACAACTATCAGTTATTTTTCTTGATGTGATGGGCTCAGTTTATTTATTTTCATCAAAATGCCTGCCAAATGCCCAAGTCTGAATAGCTGTGGTTTTCTGTCATCATTCTTTCAAGTAAGATGACATTTAATGGAAAGCATGGCTAGTTTAGCTTGCAACTCAAATAATTGCATGATTTTTCCCCTTGATGTAGGGATCATAATTTGGGATACAGCAGAAGTACTTTATGTGTACTTCCAATTTTGTCACATAGAATACTAAAAATATATACTCAGGGGTTGAGATGTTTTAAAAATGAATGGTTTTCACTGCTTTGTGAGTATTAGGACTGATCTGTGATTCCCATTTGTTTTAGTCAGCTTTTTTGCTGCTGTGACTAAAGAACCCAACCAACACAATTGTAGAGGAGGAAAATTTATTCGAGGACTCATGGTTTCAGAGGTCTTAGTTCATTCCTCTGGGCTTGAGGCAAGGCTGAACATCATGGCAGGAAAGTGGCAGAAGGAAGCAGCTTACATGGTGATCAGGAAGCAGAGAGAGATTCCACTGGCCAGATACAAATATAATATACGCCCTAGCCAAACCCCCAATTAACCACTTCTTCCAGCCATAACCCACCTGCCTCCAGTTACCACTTAGTTAATCCCATCAGGATTAATTACCTGATTAGGTCAAGACTCTCAACCCAATCATTTCTCCTCTGAATCTTCTTGCATCATCTCACACATGAACTTTTGGGGAACATCTCACATCCAAACCATAAACCCTTCATTCATATGTAGCGGCTCTAACCCTCATAATTTCAGAATGTGAATATATTTGGAGATAAGATCTTTAAAGAGATTAACATGGGGCTGGGGATATAGCTCAGTTGGTAGACTGCTTGCCTCGAATGCATAAGGCCCTGGGTTCAATCCACAGAACCACAAAAAAAAAAAAAAAAAAAAAAAAAGAGATTAACAGGAGGACATTAGGGTAAGCCCTAATACAATGACTGGGGTCTTTATAAGATAGAAAATTTGGACATATAAAGAGAAGAAACACTGGGAAAGACCTTATGAAGATACAATAAGAAGTTGTCCCTCTGCAAACCATGGACAGAAGCCTCAGAACAAATCAACCCTCCCAGCACCCTGATCTTGGACTTCTAGCCTCTAGGACTGTGAGAAAATAAATTTGAGATTTTCTATTTCTCTCTGTTTTTGAGATGGTGGTCTGTTGCCCAGGCTGGTATCAAAATCCTGGGCTCAAATGATCTCCCCACCTGAGTGTCCCAAGTAGTTAAGACTATAGGCCTGCATCACCATGTGTGTCTCAATTTCTGGTGTTTAATCTACCTAGTCTGTGGTATTTTGTATGGCAGTCCTAGCAAACTAAAAAAGTCAATAATATTTTAATGTGAAAACTCTCTTCTTTTCCCTGGAAATATGTGGTAGTGAAGAATGCAATGGATATTAATATGGAATTGGTGCTACGGCCTAGATTTATGCTTAGACTCCAACAGTTTTCCCCACATTGTTTTTGCACCATCAGTGACATTGTGAATGTCAACACCATGAAAAAGACAAATAAGGTTTGGTATTATTATGAAAATACTTTTGACTTCATGGATTCCCTGGAAAGATCTTGAGGCTCTAGAGATTCATGGGCCATACTTTGGAAACCACTATCTTAATTCTGTGGTGCTTATGCTGCCAAAGCTGCAATAGTATCAGTAAATTGTAGCTTTTCTCTACTGTTCACCTTGCTTTACCTGCTTAAAGTAATCAACAGATCAACTTTATGATGCACTTTTACTGACTAGCCTTTCAATTCTGAAGAAAGGATAAAATTGACCTACACATTGTGGTCGAAAGCTCTAAAGTTAAGGACCATGAATCTACATGTCATCTGCCTCTGACTTCTTCTCTTAGCATCTCTATGATGCCTACCCACCTGAAGGAGAAGTGAGCTTGACAATCAACTGATTGGGGTTCATTGACACAACTATGGAAAACTGGAATACCTCTTACTTCCACTTTCATCACAGTGGAATGAAAAATTGCTTTTGAACTTTTTATCATTATCTCAAATCTTGAAAGTCAATGATTTTAAGATACCTCAGTTATTCATATGCCTCAAAAAAGCATAATAGGAATCCAGAATGTGCAACCTCTTTATTAGTGGCTTTCTTATTTCTTTTACCTGTGTAGTAATTCCATGTCAGTGACAGAATTCATTGTTGTGTTACAAATGTGTCAGATGAACATACAGTTTAATTTGCTCTAACTCCTGTAGATTCAGGGAGTTACTTGAACAGAGCAGTATTCTTTAAGAAAGTATATAAATTTAAAAAAACATTGAATTTCACCTTTTCATTGTCCGGATTTCCCATAGACTGGTTGGTCACTTTAAAAATAAACAGAAAAATAAAAAAAAAAAGAATTTTATCATAAAAATTTTGAAATATTCTAAAAGGTAGGTTAATAGAGATAGGTTAATAGAATATTTATAGAATGATCACCTAGATTGAGCAATTGTTGATCGTTTTAGTCAGCTTTTTCCCTGCTGAGACCAAAAAGCCTATGGAGAACAATTAGAAGAGGAAAAGTTTATTTTGAAGCTCACGGTTTCAGAGCTCTCAGTTCATAGATGACTGACTCCATTCCTTGGGCTCCAGTTGTGGCAGAACATCATGGTGCAAGAGTGGGGTGGAGAAAAGCAGCTGGGCACATGGCACCAGGAAGAGGAGAGAGAGAGAGAGAGAGAGAGAGAGAGAGAGAGAGAACGCTAGCTCTGCTCATCCAGGACAAAGTATAAACCCCAAAGCCATGGCCCCCAGGGACCCACCTCCTTCAGCCATACCCTACATGCCTATAGCTACCACCAGTTAATCCCTATCAGGAAATTAATGCACTGATTAAGTTAAGGATCTCATAACCCAGTAACTTCACCTCTTAATTTTCTTGTATTGTTTTATCTGCCTTACTTTCTACTTATTTTATTGAAATAAATAAATCACAAGTATCATGGCAATTTACTTCTAAATACTTCAACAAACATTTTTTTTAAAAAATAAATTTTTTTATATAACCACAGTCTCATTTATCAAAGTTAATAATTCCCTAAAATCATTTAAAAGTCAATTCTTATTCAAAATTTTCCCAATTCGCCACAAAAATGTCTTTTACTAAGTCTTTTTCCACCTCTTTTTAGTTGCTTTAATAGTTCCTATTCCACCGCTTCCCCTCCACTGTGCTTTTTTTCCTTTTCTTTTTATTTCATTGATTATTGGAAGGACTGGGCCTGTTGTCTTGAAGAAAATATCACTTTATTAGTCTATTTACCATTACTATAATGAAATACCTGAGGTTGGGTACTTTATAAGCAAAGACGTTTATTTAGCTCACAGTTTTGGAGGTAGAAAGCCCAAGCAGCATAGCTCAGGTTCTGTGAAGACTCCCTGACTATGTCACATCATGGCAAATGGCATCATGGCAAGAGGGCTTGCAAGAGGAAGAGATCATACGGTAAGACAGGAAGCTACAAGAGACCAGAGAGGGACCAGGGTTGTTCTTTTATAACAACCTTCTTGCAAGAATTTGCCAGGGTCCCATGAGAAAAATATAGATTCCTTCTGAGGGCAGCACCTTCGGTGACCTAATTATCTCCCACTAGGCTTCACCTCTTAAAGGTTTCACACCATTTCCCAACACTGCCATGTAAGGACCAAGCTTCCAATTCATTAATCCTTGGGGGACACTTTCAAACCATGTTCAAACCACAGAACTCACCTTCTGGATTTATCTAGTGGTTTCACTGCAGAATCCTTTAACTTGTTCTTCTAGTTCCTTTGTCTACTGTTAGAATTAAAGGTTTGATTAATTTTAGTTTATTTATTTTCATCAAGAATACTGTGAAGGTGATGTGCATTGTGTTCAGATCATGTCAAGATGGACACAATGACTTGATGAGAATAACACTGGTCACATGGATAAGATGGTGACAGATGAATCTTTTTTTTTTTTTTTTTTTTTGTAAAGTTCTACATTCCCATTGCAACCAGCAAGTATTCTAAAACTTTAAGAAGTTTTAAAACTTTTTTATTCTTGACTTGGAATTTTTTTTCTGCCTGGTTTCTTTGGGTAAAGCAGGAAGCTAGTCATAT